>NW_027490090.1:1112500-1435000 GCF_050948175.1 Xylocopa sonorina | reverse complement strand
TTATTTCCGCTCTCCATCTTTCTTTTTTATGCTTTTATTACTAAAATTGCCAACGCAATCATTTAACAATCTAAAAAATATTCTTTCAACGAAATGAAAGATTGTGTGACTTTAGGAACGCATCAATAATTATTTTCGTTCTCCATCTTTCTTTTTAGTGTTTTATTATTAAAATAGCCAACGCAATCATTTAACATTCTAAAAGATATATTTTCAATGAAATGAAATATTGTGTTACTTTAGGAACGCATCAAATATTTGCGTCCTCCGTTTTTATTTTTACACTTTTATTAATAAATAATCAACTCGACCATTTCTATATACTTTAATAAAATAAGCTTTAACGAAGTGAAAGATTGGGTGGCTTTTGGAACGCATCAATAATTATTTACGTTTCCACATTTTTCTTCTTAAGCTTTTATTAATAAATAATCAGTGCGACCGTTTCTGTATATCTTAAACAAATATTCTTTTAACGTAATGAAATATTGTGTGTCTTTTGGAACGCATCAATAATTATTTACGTTCCTCCATTTTTCTTTTTAAGCTTTTATTACTAAATAGTCGATGCAATCATTTCTCCCTATTTTCAGACAATATTGTTTTAACGAAATGAAAGATTTGTGTGACTTTAGGAACGCATCAATAATTATTTACGCCCTCCATCTTTGTTTCTATGCTTTTATTAATAAATAGCCAACGCAATCATTTAACAGAATATTCTTTTAAAGAAATGAAAGATTTGTGTGACTTTAGGAACGCATCAATAATTATTTTCGTTCTCCATCTTGCTTTTATTAATAAATAGTTAACGCAGCCATTTCTATGTATTTTAATACTATATTCTTTCAACGAAATTAAATATTGTGTGGCTTTCGGAACGCATCAATAATTATTTACGTTTTCCATTTTGCTTTTTACGCTTTTATTATTAAACAGTCAACGCAATCATTTAACAAAATATCCTTTTAAAAAAATGAAATATTTGTGTGACTTTAGGAACGCATCAATAATTTTTCACTCTCTCCATCTTTCTTTTTACGCTTTCACTATTAAATAATCACCATAACCACCGATAACCATTTCTATATATCTGAAAAAAATATTCTTTTAACTCAATGAAACATTGTGTGACTTTGAGAACGCATCAGTGCCAATAACTATTTCTCCATCTTTCCTTTCGCACTTTAATTACAAAACACTCAACGCAATCATTTACCAAAATCTTCCCACGAGATGAACGATTGTATGCCTTTCAGAACGCACCAGTAATTTCAATTATTTGCGTGTATTTTATAATATAATTTTGATAATTCACCGTTCAATGATGCAGGTAACTCGTTGTCCAAATATTTAACGCGAAAACGCTGCCTTTTTCTGTTATCGCGTCGAACGGAACAACAGGCAGCAACGACAGGTCATTATTCCCAGCTAGACGAAATTATATAGGGACAGTGGGTAGTTGCAGCTCGCGTTCGCGTACAAAGCGATACAATGGATCATTTCCAATCCAAACGTATCGCTTTTTGCAGCCGTGGGCCCTGGTCGAAACGAGGAAACACCATTTGCCAATTTCGCCGCGGAGGTAGTCGTGAAAGACGACTAACGCACGGTTCTCCCTTCAGGTTTGTCCAAACACGCGCTTTTATGAAAGCTTCTCGCAAAGTAAACCCCGTTGCGAACAGTTTTCGCAATTTTTCACCTGACGAAAATGTATGCGATACCAAGTCCCGATACAAGGGACACTGTAACATCATTTTGGGCAATTCTTACGTGCGAGTGGTCGAATGACCGTTTCGAATGTTTCGAAATTTGAAGCATTCGAAATTTAAATCATTCGAAATTTAAATAATACGGAATTTGAAACATTCGAACTTTGAAACATTCGAAATTTGAAGCATTCGAAATTTGAGGCATTCGAAATTTAAATCATTCGAAATTTGAAATATTCGAAATTTGAAATATTCGAAATTTGAAAGATTCGAAATTTGAAATATTCGATATTTGAAACATTCGAAATTTGAAGCATTCGAAACTTAAAGCATTCGAAATTTAAAGCTTTCGAAATTTAAATCATTCGAAATTTAAATAATTTAGAATTTGAAACATTCGAAATTTAAGGCATTCGAAATTTAAGGCATTCGAAATTTAAAACATTCGAAATTTGAAACATTCGAAATTTGAAATATTCGAAATTTGAAAGATTCGAAATTTGAAATATTCGATATTTGAAGCATTCGAAATTTGAAATATTCGAAATTTGAAATATTCGATATTTGAAACATTCGAAATTTAAAGCTTTCGAAATTTAAATAATTCTAAATTTGAAACATTCGAAATTTGAAATATTCTAAATTTGAAACATTCGAAATTTGAAACATTCGAAATTTGAAACATTCGAAATTTGAAATATTCGATATTTGAAACATTCGAAATTTAAAGCTTTCGAAATTTAAATAATTATAAATTTGAAGAATTCGAAATTTAAATAATTCTAAATTTGAAGAATTCGAAATTTAAAACATTCGAAATTTAAATAATTTGAAATTTGAAACGTTGGAAATTTAAATCGAAGTTTTTTACAATTTTTACGTGTGTGGTAAAATGACCATTTCGAATGTTTCAAATGTTTAGTCGCGCGCCAATTAGCAACGCAGCTGTGAGACAGCTGATCGCCTCTGGTGGGCCGTTAATAACGACGCTTAACAATTTCGATCATCGATGCTTGTAATAATCTTGTTCTCGCTTAAATCTCGCGTCAGAGCGATCATCGTGAGGGGATTATAATTTCACGCGCTCGTAATTCGCAGTCGCGTCGAGAAATTTACTGCCTCGCGGTTCGAAAGTCTTCCCGCGCTTTTCAATCGATCCGCGCGATTTAAAAGCCAGCCGCTGAAAAACTGATATCAAATTTTCAAAATATAAAACAGTTCCACATCTATCGCCAAATGCAAAATTAAACACTCGTGGCATGCCTCGATTTTTCTGTAAAAATGTGTTTTCGAGAAAACGGAAGTTGATGAAAAAATGGTCGCGATTTCGAGGGCTTCGATCGCCAAGATGGGATCGAAGGGGTCCGATTGACAGACGGCTGGAATTTCCCTACGTTTTTCTCTTCTTATTGACCTATCTCGCGCTGGAATTCTCCTCGATTATCCTCGACTTTTGCCCACCGTTATGTTATGCGGGATATGTCGGTAATGTCGGTCGTAACTTGGAAATGGTAAGAGGGCTCCAGAGCCCTATTTTTCGTGGCGCGAGGAAACTCCTTCGGGCTTTCAGATCATTCTCTCTTTCTTCTACTCTATTTCTCTCCCACTATCGCGTCACGACCCTCTCTACAGGGTGTACACGTTTCGACTGGACCAGATGGAATGGTGAAAAGTGACCAAAGTCGTTGTGAAAATTTTTTTTCTTTTTTTGGGGGGTGAAGTTATGCTCTTTTTATTACTATCGCTACATTTCTCTACAGGGTGTCTATTTTGAATAGAATGCATCAGAAGGAATTGAAGCTTTTAATTGAGATATGAATGATTTTTTATTTTAACGAGTAATCATTTTCTTTTGATTTTGTGCCTCTTCTACTATTATTATACCCCTCTATAGGGTGTACACATTTCGATTGGACGAGATGGAATGGGTGAAAAGTGACCAAAGTCGTGAAACGCTTTTTTCTTATTTTTTTTTTTTTTTTTTTGGAGAAGTTATGCTCTTTTTATTACTATTGCTATATTTCTCTACAGGGTGTCTATTTTGAATAGAATAGATCAGATGTAATTGAAGCTTTTAATTGAGAGATAAATGATATTCTTCACGGAAATTTAACAAGTTATCAAAAGATCTCTTCTACTATTATTATATCTCTCTACAGGGTGTACACATTTCGACTGGACCAGATGGAATGGGTGAAAAGTGACCAAAGTCGTGAAACTTTTTTTTCTTATTTTTTTTTTTTTTTTTTTTCGAGAAGTTATGCTCTTTTTATTACTATCGCTACATTTCTCTACAGGGTGTCTATTTTGATTAGAACGCATCAGAAGGAATTGAAGCTTTTAATCGAGATATGAATGATAGTTTTTGAGAGTTGTACAATGATATCATTTTGTTTTTGCTCTGTTTTTCTTTAGTACTATTACTATACTTCTCTACAGGGTGTCTATTTTGAGTAGAATGGATCAGATGTGATTGAAGCTTTTAATTGAGAGATAAATGATTTTTTATTTTAACGAGTAATCATTTTCTTTTGATTTTGTGCCTCTTCTACTATTATTATACCCCTCTATAGGGTGTACACGTTTCGACTGGACCAGATGGAATGGGTGAAAAGTGACCAAAGTCGTGAAACTTTTTTTTCTTATTTTTTTTTTTTTTCGATCGTTTTTTGCGAATATTCAAATTCCAAATCAGTGGTTCTCAATTATCTTTTGGAATATTCTCAATTCAATAATCTGATTCAGTGGTTCTCAATAATTTTTTTGGAGGAGATTTTTCAAATCAGTAGCTCTCAATCTTTTTTTGTAACATTGAAAATCCAACTCAGTGGTACTCAATCCTCATTTGGAACATTCTCATCCTCTGCGTCAGTGGTTCTCAATAGTCACAAATCTAAGTTTGATCGAGATCAGAAAGTGTCGATCGATCAGTGATCGAAAAAAGTGTTCCAGCGACACTTTGAGGTGGATCAGTTTCGTTGGCTCGCAAATCCATTTACTAATTACATAACCAGTGCTCGATAGCATGGCGACTTTATGACGCTCATTAGCCATAGGTGCGCGAACATTGCCTGGTATCGGTTTTGTCATTAGCAGAACTTCTATTTTACGTTGCCAGCTCAAAGGGGCTAACACTTTGCTTCCACCACCACCACTCCCCCCACCCCTCTTTTCTATGTATAATTTTGAATGCAATTACGAACCGTTTGCGGTGGGACACACACGTCATAACAGCGAAAAATTTGATCGATCGATGTTCAGAAACCATTCGATAGTTGTGAAATTTTGTAATTTATTTGGTGCATTAATTATTCGAAGTGTAGAGCATTTAAAATTTAAAGTGTTCGAAGTTCAAATCATTTGAAATTTAAAGCATTCGAAATTTAAATCATTTCAAATTTGAAGCATTCGAAATTTAAATCATTTTTAACTTGAAGCATTCGAAACTTAAATCATTCGAAATTTGAAGCGTTCGAAATTTGAAAAATTCGAAATTTAAAGCATTCGAAATTTAAATCATTTCAAATTTCAGGCATTCGAAATTTAAATCGTTTCAAACTTGAAGCATTCGAATCTTAAATCATTCGAAATTTGAAACATTCGAAATTTAAAGCATTCGAAATTTAAATTATTTCAAATTTGAAGCATTCGAAATTTAAATCATTTCAAATTTGAAGCATTCGAAATTTAAAGTGTTCGAAGTTTAAATCATTCGAAATTTGAAACGTTCGAAATTTGTAGCATTCGAAATGTAAAGCATTCGAAATTTAAATTATTTCAAATTTGAAGCATTCGAAATTTAAATCATTTCAAATTTGAAGCATTCGAAATTTAAAGTGTTCGAAGTTTAAATCATTCGAAATTTGAAACGTTCGAAATTTGTAGCATTCGAAATGTAAAGCATTCGAAATTTAAATTATTTCAAATTTGAAGCATTCGAAATTTAAATCATTTCAAATTTGAAGCATTCGAAATTTAAAGTGTTCGAAGTTTAAATCATTCGAAATTTGAAACATTCGAAATTTGAAGCATTCGAAATTTAAAGCATTCGAAATTTAAAGCATTCGAAATTTAAAGCATTCGAAATTTAAATTATTTCAAATTTGAAGCATTCGAAATTTAAATCATTTCAAATTTGAAGCATTCGAAATTTAAAGTGTTCGAAGTTTAAATCATTCGAAATTTGAAACATTCGAAATTTGAAGCATTCGAAATTTAAAGCATTCGAAATTTAAATTATTTCAAATTTGAAGTATTCGAAATTTAAATCATTTCAGATTTAAAACATTCGAAATTTAAATTATTTCAAATGTAAATAATTCGCATTTTAAACATTCGAAATTTAAAGTGTTGGAAGTTTAAATCATTCGAAATTTAAAATGTTCGAAATTTAAATAATTCGAAATTTGAAGCATTCGGAATTTAAAGTGTTCGAAGTTTAAATCATTCGAAACTTAAATCATTCGAAATTATTATTCTACTATTATCTATATATTAAATTATTATTTATTATTTATTCGAAACGTACATGCTTCAAAATTAAAACATTCGAAGCATAAAGCATTCGAAATTTAAATCATTTGAAACTAAAATTATTCGAAGTGTAGAGTATTCGAAATTTAAATAATTCAAAAAAATCATAATTGCGAAAAGCTTGTTTCGTTTTCATCGCCAAATGAATCCAATAACTCCCAAACCCGATCGTTGCCAGTAATCACTCGTCTCTAATCTAAACCAGGTAGCTCCTTGGAACCTCGACACGCGGCTGTGCCATTCATCCCCGTTCCTTTTCCTTAACTATATATCATCAGTTATTTAAGCACGGTGTTCATCAAAACCCAGAGCAGCTCGAGAGACTCGAGATTTTGCGCAATGCATTTTAATCGTGGGTTTAAACGTAACCAGCCGTTTCGAATCGTTCGAAAAATGGCACAAGCTCGGTTGCTGTGTCCAAAGAAGAGTATAACACTTTCTGGTTCCTTTTTATGATCAACCAGACATTTTTATGTTCTTCGATCAGTGCTATCGGTACTTTAGACAGTTTCAATCAGTGCCATAAAAAAAAGAGAATACATTGTGGTTCCTTTTTATGATCAACCAGATAATTTCAAGTTTAATTAGAATGTTTAAAGAGGAGAAATACTTTCTGGTTCTTTTTTATGAAATCAACCAGACATTTTTAAGTTCAACCGGTATGTTCAAAGAAGAGAAACATTTTCTGATTTTTTTTTTAATACTCTGTATTGTCCTGTTCAATACTCTGACAACCAACCAGACTTTCTTAAGTTCCATCGATATCTGCAAAAAAGAGAAGCACGATTCTGGTGCCTTTTTATGAGACCAACCAAACAGATGTTGCACGTCTTCTTTTCTCTCTTTTTTTGTCTAAAAAGCATCGTCATCGCGTAGGGTCCTTTAAACGACGAAGCTCATTCGCGCCTCATAATTAAAGTCTGGCGACAGGGAGCATTTTCTATTAACATTCCTGGGTTAACCCAGCGTACTCGAAATGACCGCAGCCAGCGGCGGTATGTTGCGCCACGGCCATTGCACGTCCTAGACACATTTCTCCGCTCAGGGAATGTCCCTGCTTCCGTTCTACAGCGAAGAATACTTAATTCTCACGGTCGATTAGCTGGTGAGCCGCGTCGCGAACTATTCTGTTCGAAAGTATTCGAAATGTAGTTATTTTCGCGTGTTCGGGATATTCGTGACAGAGTGCAGAGTTCAGAAGTCCTTTTAAAAGCTTTTATTTGATGTGTCGAGGGATTCTCCAAGAAGTAAGTTTTTGGAATATTCAAAATGGTGTTCGAAATTTGAAACATTCGAAATTTGAAATTTGAAACATTCGAAATTTGAAATATTCTAAATTTGAAACATTCGAAATTTGAAACATTCGATATTTGAAACATTCGATATTTGGAACATTCGAAATTTGAAATATTCTCACGGTCGATTAGCTGGTGAGCCGCGTCGCGAACTATTCTGTTCGAAAGTATTCGAAATGTATTTATTTTCGCGTGTTCAGAAGTCCTTTTAAAAGCTTTTATTTGATGTGTCGAGGGATTCTCCAAGAAGTAAGTTTTTGGAATATTCAAAATGGTGTTCGAAATTTGAAACATTCGAAATTTGAAATTTGAAACATTCGAAATTTGAAATATTCTAAATTTGAAACATTCGAAATTTGAAACATTCGATATTTGAAACATTCGATATTTGGAACATTCGAAATTTGAAATATTCTCACGGTCGATTAGCTGGTGAGCCGCGTCGCGAACTATTCTATTCGAAAGTATTCGAAATGTATTTATTTTCGCGTGTTCAGAAGTCCTTTTAAAAGCTTTTATTTGATGTGTCGAGGGATTCTCCAAGAAGTAAGTTTTTGGAATATTCAAAATGGTGTTCGAAATTTGAAACATTCGAAATTTGAAATTTGAAACATTCGAAATTTGAAATATTCTAAATTTGAAACATTCGAAATTTGAAACATTCGATATTTGAAACATTCGATATTTGGAACATTCGAAATTTGAAATATTCTCACGGTCGATTAGCTGGTGAGCCGCGTCGCGAACTATTCTGTTCGAAAGTATTCGAAATGTATTTATTTTCGCGTGTTCAGGATATTCGTGACAGAGTGCAAAGTTCAGAAGTCCTTTTAAAAGTAAGAACTAAGTTTTTGGAATATTCAGAATGGTGTTCGAAATTTGAAACATTCGATATTTGAAACATTCGAAATTTGAAATATTCGAAATTTGAAACATTCTAAATTTGAAACTTTCGAAATTTGAAACATTCGAAATTTGAAATATTCGAAATTTGAAACATTCGAAATTTGAAATATCTGATATTTGAAACATTCGAAATTTGGAACATTCGAAATTTGAAATATTCTAAATTTGAAATATTCTAAATTTGAAATATTCGAAATTTGAAACATTCGAAATTTGGAATATTCTAAATTTGAAATATTCTAAATTTGAAATATTCTAAATTTGAAACATTCGAAATTTGAAATATTCTAAATTTGAAACATTCTAAATTTGAAATATTCTAAATTTGAAACATTCGAAATTTGAAACATTCGAAATTTGAAATATTCGATATTTGAAGCATTCGAAATTTGAAGCATTCTAAATTTGAAATATTCTAAATTTGAAATATTCTAAATTTGAAACATTCTAAATTTGAAATATTCTAAATTTGAAACATTCTAAATTTGAAATATTCTAAATTTGAAACATTCGAAATTTGAAACATTCGAAATTTGAAATATTCGATATTTGAAACATTCGAAATTTGAAGCATTCGAAATTTAATGCATTCGAAACTTAAATTGTTCGAAGCGTACGGCATCTAAAATTTAAATCGTTCAGAATTTTAATATTTCAAATTTTGAAGCATTCGAAATTTAAATCATTCGTAGCTTAAAGAATTCGAAATTTAAATCATTCGAAGCATCCAGCATTCAAAATTCAAATAATTCGAAACCTAAAGCATTCTAAATTTAAAGCATCCGAAATTTAAATTATTCGAAGCGTAGAATATTCGAAATTTAAATTATTCGATACTTAAAGCATTCAAAATTTAAATTATTCCAAGCGTAGAATATTCAAAATTTAAATTATTCGAATTTTAAATTATTCGAAATTTGAAACATTCGACGCCAAAATCAATTATAAAAATTCTAAACCAACGATACACCAAAACTTACTCTCTCTTTCCTATTCACAAGTATACCTCGACTTGGAAGTAACCCGAAATTTATTGCTCGATAAGCGAATAAGATCGTCAGAGGGGTCGAGAGTCTGACAGAAAGTCTCGCGTCGAATCAGTCCAGCTGCGAAATATGCAGAGTTCGCCAGCCGCCTCGCATTTTTCCTGCTGAAGGAACAAGATCGAACATTCGACCTACATCCATCGCTCACGCGAAACGATTCAACAAACTCTCGACTAGCGACATTCAATTTCTTAATGACCACACGCGTAATACAAACACATCATCCTCTCTTTTCCATAGCACACGTATTTTGATAAATTTGCTTGCGAAATCATTCTGCGAAGCTTTAAGCGTTCGAAATTTAAATTATTTGAAGCGTAGAACATTCGAAATTCAAATCATTAGAATCCTGAAGCATTCGAAATTCAAAGCATTCGAAATTTAAATCATTAGGAGTTTGGAACATTCGAAATTAAAATCATTCGAAATTTGAAACATTCGAAATTTAAAGTGTTCAAAGTTTAAATTATTCGAAATTTGAATCGTTCGAAATTTGAATCATTCGAATTCTGATGCATTCGAAATTTGAATCGTTCGAAATTTGAATCGTTCGAAACTTGAATCGTTCCAAATTTGAATCGTTCGAAATTTGCATCGTTCGAAATTTGAATCATTCGAATTCTGATGCATTCGAAATTTGAATCGTTCGAAATTTGAATCGTTCGAAATTTGAATCATTCGAATTCTGATGCATTCGAAATTTGAATCGTTCGAAATTTGAATCGTTCGAAACTTGAATCGTTCCAAATTTGAATCGTTCGAAATTTGCATCGTTCGAAATTTGAATCATTCGAATTCTGATGCATTCGAAATTTGAATCGTTCGAAATTTGAATCATTCGAATTCTGATGCATTCGAAATTTGAATCGTTCGAAATTTGAATCATTCGAATTCTGATGCATTCGAAATTTGAATCGTTCGAAACTTGAATCGTTCCAAATTTGAATCGTTCGAAATTTGAATCGTTCGAAATTTGAATCGTTCGAAATTTGAATCGTTCGAAATTTGCATCGTTCGAAATTTGAATCATTCGAATTCTGATGCATTCGAAATTTGAATCGTTCGAAACTTGAATCGTTCGAAATTTGAATCGTTCGAAATTTGAATCGCTCGAATTTTGAAGTATTCGAAATTTGAATCGCTCGAATTTTGAAGTATTCGAAATTTGAAATATTCGAAATTTAAAGCATTCGAAATTTGAAGCATTCGAAACTTAAGTCATTCGAAATTTAAATTATTCGAAGCGTACACGATTAAAAATTTAAACCATTCGAAACTTAAGGCATTCAAAATTGCGTAATACAAGCACCTGATCCTCTCTTTTCCATAGCACACATATTTTGATAAATTTGCTTGCGAAATCTGGTTCGAGGCTCGCCCCACGATATTTCACGGGAGACACGCGTCTCGCGTTTTCCAAATTTATAGCCGTTATCGAATAACAGTGCGATGTATACAGCGATTTTTCTCGCAGAACGAATTAATAAAGCTGATAAAAAATCGCTAGTCTTCGCGTAATTGATTTCGCATCGAGACTGACGAGTTCTCTCGATATTTGCAGAGACAGTCAAGGCACGGCGAGTTACAAAGTAAAATCAGGGGCTGCGTTTAACAAGAGCCCATCGTTAGCGGAATGAGTGCCGCGAATTCGCGAACTTATCGAGCGCCCTCCGTTTCTTGTCGAATAATCGCTGCTGGGTTCACCTCGTCTCTGTTTATGCAGCTGTTGCACGCATCGAGCTTTTGTAATTATGGATGCGATTGTCTGCTCTCCCCAGCGATCGCTGCGCTGCTTCGTTTTAACGAGAACGTCTCCTTTAAATAGTTTCGACTGTTCAAAGTGTTTCTGATTCTTCTCTGTGGGTCAGAAATTTCTATGTTTCTCGTGTTAATTGGAATTGTCTATGGTTTTGGAATCTTACATCGTTTGGAAATCTCTGTCACTCTTTTGGTGCAAGTTTTGCGATTTTTTCATTGTTTTTATTTGGTCGATTGAAATTCTGAAAAGCTTTTACATTTGGTTTTCTTTTGATTTTTAAGTTTTAAGGGGATTTGATTATTAATTGGATATTGGATTATAAAGTGGGTATTCTTTTAGAGGAAAGATTGTAGGAATTGAGTTAGATGTTCTCTGGATATTATCTGCGTGGTTAATTAATTGTTTATTAATTTAATTAATTGGTGATTAACTTTCGTTATTCCTTGATTGAAGAATATTTCTTTTATCAGTCTTTAGAATTTGAGTCAGTGATTCTCGATGTTTTTTTTTGAATATTTAAAATTGTAGATCAGTGGTTCTCAATCTTCACAAATCTAATTCAGTGGTTCTCAAGCATTTTTTTTTAATATTCAGAATTGAAATCAGTAGCTCTCAATCTTTCTTTCGAAATATTCGAAATTTAAATCAGTGGTTCTCAATTTTTTAAAATCCAAGTCAGTGGTTCTCAATTTTTTCTTTGGAATATTTAAAATTCAAATCAGTGGATCTCAATTTTTTTCTGGAATATTTTCAATCTTCACGTCAGTGGTTCTCAGTAGTCACACATCTAAGTCAGTGGTTCTCAATCTTGAAAAATCTAAGTCAGTAGTTCTCAATTTTTGGGGAAATTTTCAAAATCCAAAACAATGGCTTTCAATCGTTTTTAGAATATTAAAAATGTGAGTCAGTGGTTCTCAACCTTCAATAATCTAAGTCAGTGGTTCTCAATATTTTTTACTTTTTAATATTCACAATCCAAATCAGTAATTCTCAATCTGTTTTTGAATATTCAATATGCTGCCCAGTGGTTTTCAATCGTGACAAATGTAAGTCAGTGGTTCTCAGTCTTTACAAATTTAAGTCAGTTTTTCTCAACAATTTTTCTTAAATATTCAAAATTCAAACCAGTAGCTCTCAATTTTTTTTTTTATTATTGAACATTCAAATTAGTGGTTCTCAATCATCACAAATCCAAGTCAGTGGTTTTCAATCTTTAAAGATCTAATTCTGTGGTTCTCAATCATTTGTTAAAAATATTCAAACTTCAAATCAGTGGCTCTCAATATTCTTTTGAATTTATTATTTAACATTCAAGTCAGTGGTTCTCAACCAGGAAATCAACCAAACAATTGTCACACTTTTTTTTCAAGCACAGAAACAAAAACTAACGAAACCAGAATTTCCACGTTTCAATTAACATCTCTCGATTATTCGACATTCAAATCAGTGGTTCTCAATCAGAAGTTCAACCAGACAAAATTTAAGTTAGTGGTTTTCAATCATTTTTCTTGAATATTCAAAATTCAAATCAGTATCTGTCAATCCTTTTTTGAATTTATTAATAATTTAACATTCAGATCAAATCAGTGGTTCTCAATCAGAAGATTAGCCAGACAAAATTTAAGTCAGTGGTTCTCAACAATTTTTCTAAAATATTCGAAATTCAAATCAGTATCTCTCAATTTTTTTTTGAATTTATGAACAATTCAACATTTAGATCAGTGGCTCTCAATCAGAAGATCAACCAGACAAAATTTAATTCATTGTTTCCCAACAATTTTTCTAAAATATTCAAAATTCAAATAGCTCAGTAGCTCTCAATCTTTTTTTTGAATCTACCATTCAGCATTCAAGTCAGTGGTTCTCAATCAGAAGATCAACCAGACAAAATCTAAGCCAGTTGTCCTCACAATTTTTCTAAAATATTCAAAATTCAAATCAGTAGCTCTCAATCTTTTTTTGAATTTATTAACAATTCAACATTTAGATCAGTGGTTCTCAATCAGAAGATCAATCAGACAAAATTTAATTCATTGTTTCCCAACAATTTTTCTAAAATATTCAAAATTCAAATAGCTCAGTAGCTCTCAATCTTTTTTTTTGAATCTACCATTCAGCATCCAAGTCAGTGGTTCTCAATGAGAGGATCAACCAAACACATATCGCGCGCCTTTTCCTCGAAACACAGAAACGAGCACGAATATTACCACGTGTTCCAATTAACATCCCGCATAATCCCGCCAGTAATGCCGTTAATCGAGGGTCCGTTTTAATTAGAAACATCGCGCGGTTTATCTCCGTGATAAACAGCATTGTTCCATCGCCGTTTCTATCGCTACGCTCGCGTATCGATTAAACTTGCCATCCCTCGAAACGCGCACACACCTCTGCCAATTTTAATTAATAAACCCTTTCAACTTCCAAAATCTTTCCACTCGCCACTCTAATCCAACTAAAATAATATTCTCGAAGCTGCGCGCGCAGATTCGTCCACGAAAGAGTCGGATCCGCGAACTTCGCGATCTCTCGAGAAAAGTTCTTGCACTGAATTCAGTGATTCCACCTCGAAACCGATACGTTCGAGTTAGAATCAATCGCAGAGCGTGCTTTTAGGAGAGGACGAGCTGCTGCTCGTTTGTTATTGGCCCAGAACTTCGATTCGATTCTGACGAATCGAAACTACTCGTCGATAAAGTAGACCACCAATTTTCCATCGTTTGTTGTCGAACCAATCGCGTTTGATATTCCTGGGATTAAAACGGCGACGAATGCGAAAGTTCGACGGGATTCTCTCTCGCAGCGCGATAATTGCTCGCGGACCAATCAGACGCGCAACTTCGAGCCTGTTTGGACGATTATTAAGGCGCGCGGAAGTTTTTTAATTTACTCGAGGGTAAATATAAGGAATGTTGCGTAGCGGAAGTTAGTCGAGCCACCACTTAATTTCCGATCGATCCAGCCTGGGCTGGGATTGCCTTATCATTCCGGAACTTGGTTCAGGTTCATTATTCATACCTGCAAGAAAATCCGAGAATTCGCTTTAACACGGGAACGTACGGAACTTTGCTCTTTCGAGGAACTCTCTCTCTTTCTCTTTCTCTTATAACTCTCTCTTTCTCTCATAAATTTCTGTTTCTCCCTTATAATTATCTCCCTCTTCTACTTTCTCTCTCATAACACTCTCTCTCTCCCTCTCTCTATCTCTCTCTCTCTCATAAATTTCGCCCTATCTCCCTTTCTCCCTCCCTCTCTCTCTCTCTCTCTCTCTCTCTCTCTCTCTCTCTCTCTCTCTCTAATAACACTCTCTTTCATAACTCTCTCTCTCATAAATTTCTCTCTCTCTCTCTCTCATAACTCTCTCTCTCATAAATTTCTCTCTCTCTCTCTCTCTCATAACTCTCTCATAGCTATCTAAAAATTCTCTCTCTCTCTCTCTCATAACTCTCTCTTTCATAAATTTCTCTCTCCCTCTCTCTCTCTCTCTTATAACTCTCTCTTTCATAAATTTCTCTCTCTCTCTCCCATAACTCTCTCTTTCATAAATTTCTCTCTCTCTCTCCCATAACTCTCTCTTTCATAAATTTCTCTCTCCCTCTCTCTCTCTCTCATAACTCTCTCTCTCTCTCTCTCTCTCTCATAACTCTCTCTCTCTCTCTCTCTCTCTCTCTCATAACTGTCTTTCATAAATTCCTTTTTCTCTCTCTCTCTTAACTCCCTCAAAACTCTCTCATAAGTCTCACAAAATTCTCTCTCTCTCATAAGTCTCACAAAATTCTCTCTCTCTCTTATAGTTTTCTTTCCCTCTCTCAAATTTTTTTCTTTCTTTTTCTCATAAATTTCTGCCTCTCTCTGTTTCTCTCTCTCGCATAACTCTCTTATAATTCTCTCTCTCTCATAACTCTCATATCTCTCTCTCTCTCTCTCTCTCTCTCTCTCTCATAACTCTCTCATAATTCCTTCTCTTTCTTTCTAATAAATTTGTGTCTCTCGTATAAATTTCTCTCTCGCACTCTCCCATAAATTTGTCTCTCTCTCATAAATATCTCTCTCTCTCTCTCTCCCTCTCTCTCTCTCTCTCTCATAACTCTCTCATAATTCCTTCTCTTTCTTTCTCATAAATTTGTCTCTCTCGTATAAATTTCTTTCTCGCTTTCAACCATAAATTTGTTTCTCTCTCATAAATCTCTCTCTCTTTCTCTCTCTCTCTCTTTTAAATTTCTCTCTTTCTTTCTCTCATAATTCTCTCTCTCTCTCATAAGTTTTTCTCTCTCTCGCAATCTAATAACTCTGTCTCTCTCTCTCTCTCTCTCTCTCTTTATCTCTCATAACTCTCTCGTAATTCCTTCTCTTTTTTTCTCATAAATTTGTCTCTCGTATAAATTTCTCTCTCTGGCTCTCTCCCACAAATTTGTCTCTCTCGTTCTCTTACAGAAATTTGTCTCTCTCTCATAAATTTCTCTCTCTCTCTCTCTCTCCCTCTCTCTCTTTCTTTCTCTCATAACTATCTCCCTCTCCTTCTCTTCCTCTCTCTCATAAATTTCTGTCTCTCTCTCTCATAACTCTCTCTCTCATAACTCTCTCTCTCTCTCATAACTCTCTCTCTCTCTCTCTCATAACTCTCTCTTGCTCTCTCTCATAACTCTTTCTTGCTCTCTCTCTCTCACAACTTTCTCTTGCTATCTCTCTCTCTCTCTCTCATAAATTTCTCTCTCTCTCTCCCTCTCTCTCTCTCTCTCTCTCTCTCTCTCTCTCTCTCTCTCTCTGTAGAATGTACGTAGCGAACGCCTCTTTCGAATAATGCCGGATATAGTGCCGTTTCAGCGTTCCGTACTTGGAAAGTTAAACACTCGTCTTACTGGCATACGCGTTTAACACTACGATAATTAGCATAGTTTTATAATTGAACCGCCGCTCCGTGGAAATTGCGATGGGTATCTCTTCATCCGCTCCAAAGGAGCAGGGTTCAGGCTTTCTACCAGGAGAACTTCACGTATTTCTCTCAGACTACGCTTTCTTCTACTCGTCTCTGATCGTCGAAAGAAAATTTCCATTTCTTACGTCAGTTTTGAAGATGATTCTTTTTTTTTTTTTGTAAATCGAAAAGTGGTATTTAAACTTATCCTATTTTTGATTCTCAAATTTTTCGAGGCGCAAAGCATTCGAATTTTAAAACATTCGAAACTTAAAACATTCGAAATTCAAATCATTTGAAACCTGAAGCGTTCGAAATTTAAATTATTCGATGCATAGAACATTCGAAATTCAAATCATTTGAAACCTGAAGCATTCGAAACTTAAATTATTCGAACTTTAAATCATTCGAGACTTAAAGCATTCAAAATTTGAATTATTCGAAATTTGAACCATTCGAAACGTAGGGTATTCGAAATTTAAATCCTTCAAAACCTAACACATTCAAAATGTAAAATGATTCGAACAATTGAAAAGTTAGTTTTTTTTATAAATCGAAAAGTGGCATTTAAACGGTAATTAGAAAGGAGTCGCATCAGAGCTCGACGCGAGATTTTCTACGAGCAACGCGAACCGTTTCCCGCGGACGGAATTATATAAGTATCTATTTCCAATTACGCGTGTTTAACGGTTTAATGAGCGGGATATATCGCGACATACGTGTGCGCGTGTATGCACGCGCGTCCCGGAATTTCATTTCATCCTGTCCCCTATTAAATCATCCGCGCGGGTGTTTCTATATTTGCGACTGGTGCCGGCGGTAATCGTCCGCTGAATATTTTAAATATCGACGAATGATTAATAGGGCCGATATAACGATGCTGAATGAGAGGAGAGAGAGAGAGAGAGAGAGAGAGAGAGAGAGAGAGACAGAAATTTATGAGTGAGAGAGAAATTTATGTTAGAGTGAGAGAGAAATTTATGAGAGAGAGAGAGAGAAATTTATGAGTGAGAGAGAGAGAGAGAGATAGAGAGGGAGAGAGAAATTTATGAGAGAGAGAGAGAGAGAAATTTATGAGTGAGAGAGAGAGAGAGAGATAGAGAGGGAGAGAGAAATTTATGAGAGAGAGAGAGACAGAAATTTATGAGAGAGTGAGAGAGAGCGAGAGAGAGAGAGAGAAATTTATGAGTGAGAGAGAGAGAGAGAGAGAGGGAGAGAGAGAAATTTATGAGAGAGAGAGAGAGAGAGAGAGGGAGAGAGAGAAATTTATGAGAGAGAGAGAGAGAGAGAAACTTATGAGAGAGAGAGAGGGAGAGAGAGAAATTTATGAGAGAGAGAGAGAGAGAGAAATTTATGAGAGAGACAGAGACAAAAATTTATGAGAGAAAGAGAGAGAGAGAGAGAGAGATAATCGATCGTAACCAATGATAACTGATGGTAGTCGATTATAGTCGATCAAAGTCGATCCGAGCCGAAGATAATCGATGATAGTTGAAGATAATCGAAGATAATCGATGATAGTTGAAGATAATCGTAGTTAATCGATAATAGCTGAAGATAATCGAAGATTGAATCATTCGAATTTTGATGCATTCGAAATGTAAATTATTCGAAGCGTAGAGCATTTGAAACTTAAATCGTTCGAAATTTGAATCATTAACAATTTGAATCGTTCCAAATTTGAAGGATTTGAAATATAAATCATTGGAAATTCAAAGCATTCGAAACTTAAATCATTCGAAATTTAAATTATTCGGAGCGTAGAGCATTCGAAATTTGAAACATTTGATATTTGAATTAATCATTCGAAATTTAAAGCATTGGAAACTTAAATCATTCGAAATTTAAATTATTTGAAGCGTAGAGCATTCGAAATTTGAAGCATTCAAAATTTGAAACATTCGAAATTTGAAACATTTGATATTTGAATCAATCATTCAAAATCTGAATCTTACGAAATCTGAATCGTTCGAAATTTGAATCATTCAAAATTTGAAATCACTCGATACTTGAAGCATTCGAAATTTAAATTATTCAAAGGGTAGAACATTTGAAATTTAAATCACTCGATATTTGAATCATTCAAAATTTGAATCGTTCGAATTATGAATCGTTTGAAACTTGAATCGTTCGAAACTTGAATCGTTCGAAATTTGAATCGTTCGAAATTTGAATCGTTCGAAACTTGAATCGTTCGAAATTTGAATCGTTCGAATTTTGAATCGTTCGAAACTTGAATCGTTCGAAATTTGAATCGTTCGAATTTTGAAGTATTCGAAATTTGAAATATTCGAAATTTAAAGCATTCGAAATTTGAAGCATTCGAAACTTAAATCGTTCGAAATTTGAATCTTTCGAAATTTAAATCATTCGAATTTTGAAGCATTCGAAGATAGTCGAAGATAGCCAATCATAGCATATTTTCATGAAACTTACATAAAACAAACGATTCATTATCAATAAACAGCAATATTCAACACGAACACAAAAAAACACAATCGTTCCTTACAAGAAGCACCTGAATCGACCACACTTGCAATGCCCCATTCACAAACGCTCAGCAAAGACATCGACAAAAAAATAGTCGATTTCTAAAAATTCCAACGATATCGTTGTTAAAATTGCGTAGCTCACTCGATTTCTGAAAACTTTCAATCTACGAGCGAATGCACTCGCCGCTGGCATAGAAGCACAATGCACGAATTAACCGTACGAACGAGTCCCTTTGAATGCCAGCTTATAATTACTGCGATCCGCGTACAGCGGATAATCAGACCGCGTGCACCTGGAAAGTATATCGCCAGTTATCACGCGATATCAACTCGCGAGCCACCGTGTACCAAGGCCTTCCGGTTGTTTAGCGGATACATCCGCGCGCAGAGAGCAGTCGATTGTGGGACGCGTTTCACGTCGCGAAAGAAACCACGCGGATAAACAGCCTCGCAACCGCTCCGCGGGCGGTTTTGGCTTGGCCAAACACACAAGCCTGGTATTTTCGTGCTCGCTACGCGAAAGGCTCTTCGGTTGTATTAGATAATAAATTCACGCGAGCGTCGGTTAAGACAACAAACGCGCGGTTTCTCGCGAAAACCACCGACGATCTGCTCGCAGAAATAGCACGTTTGATAATAAATCGACGCCGTGGACGACGTTTACGACGACAGCTGACGAGCCAAAATCGTTTCCGCGGATCGACGTAGAAAAGACGGAAAATACTGAGAAACGATCGTGCAGTTAACCTACAAATTGAATATATGTGAATTGACTTGAAAATCGTTACCGATCTTTACCGATCTCAGCTGATTTTAACTGATTTTAGTAGGTTTTGATAGGTTATTACAGATTTTGATCGATTTCTTACCGATCTTTACCGATCTTTACCGATCTTTGCCGATTTCAGCTGATTTTAACATATTTTAATAGGTTTTGGTAGATTAGAATAGATTTTGATCGATTTCTTACCGATCTTTACCGATCTTTACCGATCTCAGTCGATTTTAACATATTTTAATAGGTTTTGGTAGATTATAACAGATTTTGATCGATTTCTTACCGATCGTTACCGATCTTCACCGATTTCAATCAATTATAACGATTTATGAAGCAAATAATATTAATATAAAGAAATATCACAATAAATCTGCATTTTTGCGAAATTTGTGGTTATTTAAATCGTTCACACGTTTCTAATAAAAAAACAAGCATAAACCAATGCACCATAATGTTAAATTTACTCACAATTACAAGGATACCAATCTTCTTCAATCTTTTACGCAATCAAAATCACTAAATTTTGCGATTTTAACGCAACAAAAATATCGAAAAGTATCGAAACAAACACGTCTCTCGATAGTTTTCAACAACGAATAGCGATGAAATCTCGCTGGCAAATCGCTCGCGAGGAATGCAACATTCTTCGACTCGACATCGACTGGTGCACGACTAGCTGCAGCAAGAAAAGAACGATCACGAAAGTGGAAGAGATACAGCGTTTACTTAAGCGCTCTCGAGATATCGAAAATGGTGTACGTACACACTATCGATTGGCTCGCGTGCTTCAGAGAATCGGACAGTTATTGGTGCTGCATTCAAAATTTAAATCATTTGAAATTTAAAGCATTCGAAACTTAAATCATTCGAAAATTAAAACATTCAAAATTTGAAACATTCGAAATTTGAAATATTCGAAATTTTAACATTCGAAATTTGAAATACTTGATATTCGATACATTCGAAATTTGAAATATTTGATATTTGAAACATTCGAAATTTGAAATATTCGAAATTTGAAACATTCGAAATTTGAAATATTTGAAATTTAAAACATTCGAAATTTGGAATATTATAAATTTGTAACATTCGAGATTTGAAATACTTGATATTCGAAACATTCGAAATTTGAAATATTTGAAATTTGAAACATTCGAAATTTGAAATATTTGAAATTTGAAACATTCGAAATTTGAAATATTCGATATTCGAAACATTCGAAATTTGAAATATTTGAAATTTGAAACATTCGAAATTTGAAATATTTGAAATTTGGAACATTCGAAATTTGAAATATTCCATATTTGAAACATTCGAAATTTGAAATATTCGAAATATGAAACATTCGAAATTTGAAATATTCGATATTCGAAACATTCGAAATTTGAAATATTTGAAATTTGAAACATTCGAAATTTGAAATATTCGATATTCGAAACATTCGAAATTTGAAATATTTGAAATTTGAAACATTCGAAATTTGAAATATTTGAAATTTGGAACATTCGAAATTTGAAATATTCCATATTTGAAACATTCGAAATTTGAAATATTCGAAATATGAAACATTCGAAATTTGAAATATTCGATATTCGAAACATTCGAAATTTGAAATATTTGAAATTTGAAACATTCGAAATTTGAAATATTCCATATTTGAAACATTCGAAATTTGAAATATTCCATATTTGAAACATTCGAAATTTGAAATATTCGAAATATGAAACATTCGAAATTTGAAATATTCGATATTCGAAACATTCGAAATTTGAAATATTTGAAATTTGAAACATTCGAAATTTGAAATATTCCATATTTGAAACATTCGAAATTTGAAATATTCGAAATTTGAAACATTCGAGATTTGAAATATTTGAAATTTGAAACATTCGAAATTTGAAATATTCCATATTTGAAACATTCGAAATTTGAAACATTCGAAATTTGAAATATTCCATATTTGAAACATTCGAAATTTGAAATATTCGAAATTTGAAGTATTTGAAATATAAAACGCACCAAAAACATGGAAACAAACACGTCTCGTTCCTAAATCGTCTCTCGACAGTTTTCAACAACGAATAGCGATGAAATCTCGCTGGCAAATCGCTCGCGATGGATGCAACATTCCTCGACGTCGACGTCGACTGGTGCAGCAAGAAAAGAACGATCGCGAGCGTGAAAGAAGATACACCGTTTACTTAACCGCTCTCGAGATATCGAAAATGGTGTACGTACACACTATCGATTGGCTGGCGTGCTTCAGAGAATCGGACAGTTATTGGTGCTTAAAAGAAGAGCATCGAGGAGCCATAAACTTGCTCGCTGCTCGATGGCTGGTGGATCGCGAGGCCCTCAGGCGGTCCTCGCAAAGGTGATTGCGGAGCAGAAGATGTCTCCAGCGTGTGCATCTGCATTTAAAGTGGCTGCGCCTGGCAGCCACTCTTCCCACGTCAAGTCAAAATCACGCCTGCTTTTCCGTATATATCCGCATTCCTTCCCAGAATCTCGCAAGCGTAATTTCGCCTGCCCCCCCCAGACTCGTCTGGCAGCTTCCTGGAAACGGTTGTATCGGATGCGAGGCTCGTTTCTTTCGAATATTCCCCTTTCGCCAGCGAACACGAGCCATTAGACGAAAATATGATCTGTTCTCTCTCCCTCTGTTGTTTCCACTGGCAATCTCTCGCTAGGATTGAATCATCGGTTTATTTGCGCAGGCGCGTGCACGCGGAGTCACTGGGGTTAATATAAATTTCGCATCTCGCTGAATAAACTCGATTACCTCGCAGAATCTCTGTTTGTAATTTCGACGAGGGAAATTGTGTCGTCGATGATTCAAATTATCCGCGCGCGTCTCGCGATCCCAAAGAAGACACATTCGTTCGAGAGTCGAGCGAGTTAAAAATTGCTCTGTTTCGATTTATGTGTCTCGATCGACGAAAGATGGAATTGACTGGTCGCAAGCGAGAATCTCGAGCGACAGAGAAGCGTCTCGCGCTTGTTCCTCGACGTTTTTGCGTTTAATAATCCCGCGAAAGCTCGACTCTGTTGCCAGCACAGAGCAAAGCCACGAGCGTAACGTAAGGCGCGCGAAGCTCCATTGTTTGTATCCCCCATGTGTGTATGGCTCCTTGAAAAGGCCCCCATAATTTTCACGTTTTTGCTGCCCTCCTCCTCCTCCTAGAAATATTTTTTTCGCCTCCTCCTCTCGAGTCTTTATCATTCGAGGCCAGGATGAAAGCGGCGACCGCATGAAAGCCCCGCTTTTTTTGCCTGCGGAAATAAAAATTACCATGTCAGACATAAACCCCACTCTCTCTCTCTCTCTCTCTACGGAGAGATGTATGTGTGTACGTGTGTGTATATCGCTTTCGTGCTTTCTTTCTTTCTCTCTTGCTTTCTCGATGTTCTTTTAGAGAGTCTCTTTTTAGTATTCTACTCTCTGTGAGTTGTTCTTCGTCTTTTCTGAAGTCTGTCGCTTTTTGTCTCTTAAATTCAGGGTTTATCGTTCGTTTTTCGTTTTGAATATTATTATATTCTTTCTTTGGATTTCTCTTTCTTTCTCTCTTGGTTTCTCGATGTTCTTTTAGAGAGTCTCTTTTTAGTTTTCTACTCCCTGCGTTATTCTTGGTCTTTTTTGATGTGCCTCTTTTTGTCCCTTGGATTCAGGGTTTATCGTTGCCTTTTATTTTGAATATGATTATATTCTTTGTCTGTCTCTCCCTTTCTCTCTCTTAGGTTCAGTCTTTCTCGATCTTTTTCATTTTGAATATACTTATATTCTCTCTCTGCCTCTTTTTTTTCTCTCTTTTAGATTCAGTCTTCCTCTTTCCTTTTCATTTCGGAATATTTTCTCACTCTCCCTCCCTCTCTCTCTCATAAATTTCTCTTTCTCTCTCTCTTTTTCATAAATTTCTCTCTATCTCTCTCATAAATTTGTCTCACTCTCTCTCTCTCTCTATCTCACAAATTTGTCTCTCTCTCTCTCTCTCTCTCTCTCTCTCACAAATTTGTCTCTCTCTCTCTCTCTATCTCTCTCTCACAAATTTGTCTCTCTCTCTCTCTCTCTCTCACACAAATTTGTCTCTCTCTCTCTCTCACACAAATTTGTCTCTCTCTCTCTCTCTCTCTCTCTCTCACAAATTTGTCTCTCTCTCTCTCTCTCTCTTTCTCTCATAAATTTGTCTCTCTCTCTCTCTCTCTTTCTCTCATAAATTTGTCTCTCTCTCTCTCATAAATTTGTCTCTCTCTCTCTCCCACAAATTTGTCTCTCTCTCTCTCTCTCTCTCACAAATTTGTCTCTCTCTCTCTCTCTCTCTCTCATAAATTTGTCTCTCTCTCTCTCTCTCTCTCTCTCTCTCTCTCTCTATCTCTATCTATCTCTCTCTCACAAATTTGTCTCTCTCTCTCTCTCTCTCTCACACAAATTTGTCTCTCTCTCTCTCTCATAAATTTGTCTCTCTCTCTCTCAAATTTGTCTCTCTCTCTCTCTCTCTCTCTCTCACAAATTTGTCTCTCTCTCTCTCTCTCACAAATTTGTCTCTCTCTCTCTCTCTCTCTCACAAATTTGTCTCTCTCTCTCTCTCTCTCTCTCACAAATTTGTCTCTCTCTCTCTCTCTCTCACAAATTTGTCTCTCTCTCTCTCTCTCTCACAAATTTGTCTCTCTCTCTCTCTCTCTCTCTCTCATAAATTTGTCTCTCTCTCTCTCTCTCTCTCTCTCTCATAAATTTGTCTCTCTCTCTCTCTCTCTCTCTCTCATAAATTTGTCTCTCTCTCTCTCTCTCTCTCTCTCTCATAAATTTGTCTCTCTCTCTCTCTCTCTCTCTCTCATAAATTTGTCTCTCTCTTATAAATTTCTCTCTTGCTCTCTCTCATAAATTTCTCTCTCTCTCTGTTTTTCTCTTCTCTCTCTGTTTCTCTCTATCTCTCTCATAACTCTCATAACTCTCTCTCTATCACTTTCATTTTCTCTCTCTCTCTCTCTCTCTCACAGTCTCATGTTTCTCTGTGTCTCTTTCTCACACTCTCATTTTCTCTCTGACACTCTCCCTCCTTTTCTCTCTCTCACTTTTTCTCTGACTCTCTCCCTCCTCTTCTCACTCTCATTTTCCCTCTGTTTCTCTCTAATTTCACTTCTCTCTGCTTCTCCTTTGCTTGCTACATTCTTCTCCTCTCTCCAATCCTCCCTCTCTTTCTCACTCTCTCTGACTCTTATTTTCTCTCTGTTTCGTGTGTGTCTTTCTCTCACACTCTCATTTTCTCTCTGTAACGCTCTCCCTCCTTTTCTCACTCTCATTTTCCCTCTGTTTCTCTCTAATTTCACTTCTCTCTCTGCTTCTCCTTTGCTTGCAACATTCTTCTCCTCTCTCTCCATTCCTCCCTCCTTTTCTCACTCTCCTTTCTCTCTCTCTCTTTAACCCCTCTCCTCCCTTTTTTCCTGTATTCCATATATTTTCGCAACGCCCTTTCTCCCGTCTCGCCCGCGGGAACAAAGATCCCGCAGCTTGTGTTTCTCCCGCGGAGCTTTATTAACGCGGCATTCAAACTGCGACGCGTGTAAAGATTTCGCGGTTTCGCGTGCATTCAGTTCCGCGAGACGCGCATAACGTCGTTGCACACCAACCATCGCGTCGTTCATTATCTTTGAAAAATTATTCCGTCGCTAGTCCTCATTCGCCGCCACGCAACTATTATTAATCATCTAATTACGCGAGCTGAAAAATTCATTTCCCCTTAGCCACCGCGTCTCATTCAATCTAAAATCCATTCTGCGATTTATTCAATTAAAAAAAAAAAAAAAAAATGTAGTAAATCACAAGTTTGAAGATTATAGTTTTTAAGAAAAAATTAATTTTTGTATCAAATGATTGATTTGGTGTTGGTATTTTTTTTTTTTGCACAGTGGACGTGGTTTGATGTCATTTAAATTAGTGTAATTCGAATTGTGAAAATGGGGACATTTAAATTAGTTTAATTTGAATTGTGGATGCGAGGAGGCCAATATCTCGCATGATTTTTCTTCGTTCCACGCACGCCAGTGAAAATGGATAGATTATGAAACGGAGACTGTCGCGTAATCTAAAGTTATGGCTAGCGAGCGAGGTATATCTTAGTTCGCACCGGATTTAAAATTGGTTCTCTCCAGAAATCCCATCGCAATTTCCTGGTCCCGCGAAAAGTCAAACGATATTGCGCAGCTGAGAAGATTTCGCGAGGATTTAATTAACTTTATACGAAAGAGTGGATTTTTTTTTTTTTTTCGAAAATCGAACGAGAAACACTGGATTTGGTTTTAAAGCGAGCGTGAGTTTCGCGTGCGATACGCGTTCGACTTGGCGAACTTTCGACTCTGCCTTCAGAGATCCATTAATACTGATGTAAATTTTTAATGAACATCTTTTATCACGGTCGCGAGGAATACGTGGCCGACTTACCAGCTAATGAACTTTTATGCGGCTGGAAAACTGGATCTCTAACTAAATTTCCTGGCAGAAACCTTTACAGAAGCTGCTGGTTGCTTTCAGAACTGCACATCTGCTCTGTCGACGAACCTCGAGTCTTAATAAATATTTTCTACCTTAAATTACTTCAAATATACTCTCTTTATATGTAGAAATCGAAACATTCGTTGTTAATTATGGTGAAAACGAAGTAAATGCACGAAACAGTGGCACGTGTCGAATCATTAACGAGGAGAATTTAATTGCGAATTTATTGGGACTGTTTGGTGCTGTTAGAGCCATTTAATTTTTAGGGTATCGTTGATGGTGGCGTAGTGCTTACTTTTTAGGTTAGGTTATATTGTTTGAGAAATTTTGAGGTTATTTTTAGGTTTTTAGATCAATTTTAAGGTTACTTTTGAATCTTAGAGAAATTTTGAGGTTAACATTGGTTCTTAAACAAATTTTAAGGTTTTGGTTCTGGTTCTTAGATGAATTTTTAGGTTATGTTATGCTCTTATACAAATTTTAAGGTTAGTTTTGGTTCTCAGAGAAATTTTGAGGTTAATTTTGGTTCTTAAACAAATTTTGAGTTTAAATTCGGCTCGTACACGAATTTTAAGGTTAGTTTTGGTTCTTAGAGAAATTTTGAGGTTAACATTGGTTCTTAAACAAATTTTAAGGTTTTGGTTCTGGTTCTTTGATGAATTTTTAGGTTATGTTATGCTCTTATACAAATTTTAAGGTTAGTTTTGGTTCTCAGAGAAATTTTGAGGTTAATTTTAGTTCTTAAACAAATTTTGAGTTTAAATTCGGCTCGTACACGAATTTTAAGGTTAGTTTTGGTTCTTAGATGAATTTTTAGGTTAGATCGTGTTTTTAAATAAATTTTTGAGGTTAATTTTGGTTCTTAGATGAATTTTTAGGTTAGATCGTGTTTTTAAATAAATTTTTGAGGTTAATTTTGGTTCTTAAACAAATTTTAAGGTTAGTTTTGGGTCTCAGATAAATTTTAAGCTCGATTCTTAGACAAACTTTTGAGGTTAGTTTCAATTTTTAGAGAAATTGTGAGGTTAGGTTACATTTTGAAACAAATTTCAAGGTGAATTTCAATTCTTAGATACATTTTAAGGTTAGTTTTGGTTCTTAGACAAATTTTGAGGTTCATTTTGGTTCTTAAACAAATTTTAAGGTTAAGTTATGCTCTGAAATAAATTTTAAGGTTAGTTTTGGGTCTTACATAAATTTTCAGGTTAAGTTATCAAATTTTAAGGTTAGTTTTGCTTTCTACATAAATTTTGAGGTTAATGTCGATTCATAGACAAATTTTAATGTTAATTTCGATTCTTATATAAATTTTAAGGTTAAGTTCAATTCATAGATAAATTTTAAGGTTAGTTTTGGTTCTTAGACAAATTTTGAGGTTAATTTCGATTCATAGACAAATTTTAAGGTTAGTTTCGGTTCTTACATATATCTTTAGGTTAAGTTATGTTCGTAGACAAATTTTAAGGTTAGTTTTGGTTCTTAGACAAATTTTGAGGTTAATTTTGGTTCTTAAACAAATTTTAAGGTTAAGTTATGCTCTGAAATAAATTTTAAGGTTAGTTTCGGTTCTTACATATATCTGTAGGTTAAGTTATGTTCGTAGACAAATTTTAAGGTTAGTTTTGCTTCTTAGACAAATTTTGAGGTTAATTTCGATTCATAGACAAATTTTAAGGTTAGTTTCGGTTCTTACATATATCTTTAGGTTAAGTTATGTTCGTAGACAAATTTTAAGGTTAGTTTTGGTTCTTAGACAAATTTTGAGGTTAATTTTGGTTCTTAAACAAATTTTAAGGTTAAGTTATGCTCTGAAATAAATTTTAAGGTTAGTTTCGGTTCTTACATATATCTGTAGGTTAAGTTATGTTCGTAGACAAATTTTAAGGTTAGTTTTGCTTCTTAGACAAATTTTGAGACAAAATTTTCTCAGATAAATTTTAAATTTGAACTTGATTCTCAGATGAACTTTTGAGGTTGACTTCAGTGTTCAAAGAAATTCGAACAAATCGCGCGGGAGATTCAAAAAAGCACGTGTTAAAAACAGCGTTCAGAAACCACGTCTCTTTTATTAAACCAGTCTGTCTCTCCAAAATAGCAGCAAAACATTGAGTTTTACTAAATATTACTTCGAATACACGAATTACTTTCTCTCAACAACTAGAAAGCAGCATATTGTTGGTAAATCGCGGCTCAAACGAAGCGGCTGTGGAGAACAGGTGGCACGCGTCGAGCTAATAACGAGTGGAGTTTAATCGCGCGTCTATTGGGCCTCTTTGGAGCCGTTAGAGCCGCTTAACTCGAGGGTAACGCAGTGGCGATGGAAAGTAAGGTGGTGCGCGAACAAAGGCACTCGAGAAGCCACGTGCGCCGACTACGAGCTGGGCTTAACGCTCGACTGGCTCTCTGGTTTTCTCCAACGAAGAAACACGACTGATGGCTCGCACAACGCTTCGCCCTTTCTTTGCACTCCGTTTCGCGACTGCTCCACGCGAATCTATGAATATCTGAAACCAGACAGAGTGGATTTCGTGTAAACAGCGTTGGTTCTGATTTAATTCGCTGGCGCAGAGCTTCGATCGAGGACTGATCTGCTCATTGAACAGCTGTCCCTGCGATCCACGCGTAAATCGAGACACCTGCAGCCTGTTGGTCGTCTTGTAATATGGTAATAACGAGATTCTGGTCATTTGGTGGAGCAATGTCTTGTTAGCACTCGATGACAACTCTGAAGATCTGGTATTTGATGAGAATTTCGAAGATTTGTTCAAGAAAAGTAACGTAAATATCATTTAAAGGTCTCAATAAAAATACTAAGAACTATTATAAAATGGTAATTCAGCTCGAAGCTTCTGGTTTTGGTCATTTGGTGGACCAATGTCGATTGTAAGTCTTGTTAGCACTCGATGACAAGTTTGAAGCTGTGGTATTTGATGAGAATTTTGAAGATTTGTTAGAGAAAAGTAACGTAAATATCATTTAAAGGTCTCAATAAAAATACTAAGAACTATTGTAAAATGGTAATTCAGCTCAAAGCTTCTGATTTTGGTCATTTGGTGGACTAATGTCGATTGTAAGTCCTGTTGGTACTTAATGATAAGTTTGAAGCTGTGGTATTTGAGGAAATTTTGAAGATTTGTTAAAGAAAAGTAACGTAAATATCATTTAAAGGTCTCAATAAAAATTTTAAGAGCTATTGCAAAATGGTAATTCAGTTTGAAGCTTCTGGTTTTGGTCATTTGGTGCACCAATGTCGATTGTAAGTCCTGTTGGTACTTAATGATCAGTTTGAAGCTGTGGTATTTGAGGAAATTTTTAAGATTTGTTAAAGAAAAGTAACGTAAATATCATTTAAAGGTCTCAATAAAAATACTAAGAGCTATTGTAAAATGGTAATTTAGCTTGAAGCTTCTGGTTTTGGTCATTTGGTGGACCAATGTCGATTGTAAGTCCTGTTGGTACTTAATGATAAGTTTGAAGCTGTGGTATTTGATGAAATTTTGAAGATTTGTTAAAGAAAAGTAACGTAAATATCATTTAAAGGTCTCAATAAAAATACTAAGAACTATTGTAAAATGGTAATTCAGCTTGAAGCTTCTGGTTTTGGTCATTTGGTGGAGCAACGTCGATCGTGGGCTTTGTTGGTAGTCAGTGACAACTCTGTTAAGAAAAGTAACATAAATATCATCTGAAAGTCTCAGAACAATAGTAGTAAGCTTGTGATTCTGGTCAGTTGGACCAATGTCGATTGTGGTCTTCGTTGGTGCTCGATGACAACTCTGAAGATGTGGTAATTGATGAGAATTTTTAAGTATTTGTTAAGAAAAGTAACGTGAATATAATTGAAAAGTCTCAATAAAGGTATTAAGAACTATTCTGACGTAGCAATATAGCTTGAAGCTTCTGATTCTGGCCACTAGATGGACCACTGTCACTAGTGACTTTTGCTAGTACTCGATGCGTCCCTAGTTTCTTTATACAGGAAACTCGACTTTTCTGTAATATTCATGGGCAATTTTAATGTTGGGACATAGAACTGGGTGTAATACATTGTTTTGTGCACGAATAAAAGACTTACATGCAAAGGATTGCATAAAAAAGTACACATAAGAGTATTCGATGCACCCCTAGTTTCTGCGTACAGGAAATTAAACTTTTATCTGATATTCATGGACAATTCTAATGTTAGGACTAAGAATTGGGTGAGATACATTGGTTAGCATGGAAAGAATCGCATAAAGAAGGAAAGAAATGCAACTAGACTTCAATATGAGGACTGTGCACTCTGCATCCTGCAGAAAAATCGAAACCAACAGTAAAATACTCCTGCATGAGCTGTCCACAGCTATAGTTTTTCACAAATATGCTAACGTAAAGTCTTTAGACAACACTAAAGCTTATTTACATAGTGAATCCAACACCCATCCTTAGCTCTCTACTGAATCAGAGCAAAAACAGTGGACTCCAATACCAAAAAGCAAAGAGTGCAGTCCAGTATTGCTGTCCACAGCTCTCAAAACCACAAAAACTATAGTTTTTCACAAATATGCTAACGTAAAGTCTTTAGACGACACTAAAGCTTATTTACATAGTGAATTCAACACCCATCCTTAGCTCTCTACTGAACCAGAGCAAAAGCAGTGGACCCCAATACCAAAAAGCAAAGAGTGCAGTCCAGTATTGCTGTCCACAGCTCTCAAAACCACAAAAACTATAATTTTTCACAAATATGCTAACGTAAAGTCTTTAGACAACACTAAAGCTTATTTACATAGTGAATTCAACACCCATCCTTAGCTCTCTACTGAACCAGAGCAAAAACAGTGGACCCCAATACCAAAAAGCAAAGAGTGCAGTCCACTATTGTAGTCCACAGCTTCGAAACTACAAAAGCTATAGTTCTTCACAAACATACCGATATAAACTCTCAAAAATATAGTTCATACTCGATCCAACACCCACCCTTAGCTCTCTGCGAAACTGTAAAAGCAGAAACTGCCTTCCAGCACTGTCGTCGAGCAAAATCGCGCGTTCCAAACGCGACGCTGTTCAATCGACCGTAAAAATAGTACAGCGGCTAGATCCATCCATATACCGGGTGTGGATGGCGCAGCATTGTCCATAGGTAATAAACTTTCGGCTAATCGAAATCTGGTGTAGCGGCAGAGGGGGTTGGGGGATCGCATTGTGCATTCCTTGTACGCGGAGATTTGCGTAGCCGGGGTTGGAGTTTCCCCAGTCGCTACGCCCGGCATAAATTGCCCCTTTGTGTATCTTCCGGGGTTGTGTAACAGGTTGCTGGCAACGGTGGATACGCAACGAACGACTTCGACCGGGGCTGGGACGAGGGGCGCGCCCCAGGCCGTTTCGCTAGCCAGGATTGCTTTGTAACAACAACGACATGTAATTAGAATGCGCGAATCGAGGGGGTTGGGGTGTTATTATTGTTTAAACGCGGACGAATCGACGAGAAAATTGGTGGAACCAAAATGAAATCGATGGATAGACCCGTATTTGTGTCTTGCTCTGTCTTTGCCACCCCACTGCTGGATTCAGGTTGCATTTTAGTGGTAAAACGTTATTGTAGTTTGTGCAAATGCCTTTTGGTGGGGCGGAGGGCATTATTATAGTTTAAACGCGGACGAATCGACGAGAAAATTGGTGGAATCAAAATGAAATCGATGGATAGATCCGTATTTGTGTCTTGCTCTGTCTTTGCCACCCCACTGCTGGATTCAGGTTGCATTTTAGTGGCAAAACGTTATTGTAGTTTGTGCAAATGGCTTCTGATGGGGGGAAAGGACATTGTTATAGTTAAAACGTGGATTAATCGATGAAAAAACAGTATATATAGCAGTAACCAATATGAAAAGAATAGATCCAACTACTGTGCCCTGCTCTGCCCCCACTGCTGGCTCCAAGTTACATTTTAGTGGTGAAGGGTTACTGTAGTTTGTGCAAATGGCTAGTAAGAAGCATTATTATACTTTAAAGATCGATAAATCGCCAAAAAAAAACAGTATATATCGCAATAACCAATATGAAACCAATAAACCCAACTACTGTGCCTTGCTAGCAAGTAAGTCTCTGTCTTCTGATGACTCCACGGTACATTTAAGTGGCAGAACGTTATCATAGTTTGCACAAATGGCTTCTGAGGGTGGGATAAGACATTATTACAGTTTGAACGTGAATGAATTGACGAGAAAACAGTACATATGGCAAGAATTAATACGAAATCGATGAGCCCAACTACTGTGCCTTGCTCACAACTAAGTCTCCGCGTTCTGCCCCCACTGCTGTGCCTCCAAGTCGCATTTAACCAGGAATTCCCTCCTTCGAGTGAAAACTGACGAGCTTTGACGAACCTCTCCCACTCGCTCCCGCAGGATAGCCACGCGAAGTAGGGTTTCTAGCGCGCGTGAAAAAGCACGAGGACAAATTGACTTTGATATGAGCAGAGCAGGGATTGCGGGGGCGAAAGAAAGCTGAGTTCGCTGTTCTCTCTTTTCTTGAGGCCACGCGGACGTTGGACGACGAAACTCGGTGGGGAAATTGGCAGAACGTTTGCATACCCCCCTGCTGGGTTCCATTTGCTCGACGCGTACCACTTGCGTCGATTATGGGACGAATTTTCATGGGTTCCCGTGCCCCAGTCTTGCCTGCGACCTTTCTTTCGCTCGTCTCTTAGATCCTTGCTATTTGGATCATCCCTTTCGTAATCGATCTCGTTTGAATTCAATAGAATATTTTCGATAAGCAATCTTTCTCGAACGTTCTTCGTCAGATTTTTGAATATGACCACTTTTTTATTTGGCGCGAATTTTAAATTTGAATAATTCTTATTCGATTAATATTGAAAATTAAGGTGTAAAATTGATGTCATTTTTAAAGAAGCTTCTTGAAAATTTGATATTTGGTTTTTTGTAATTGTTTGAGATGATTTGTTGAAATTTAAAATTACTTTAAAAATAGAAGAGTATTTTATAAAAATAGAGGAATTTTAAATTTGAATAATTCTTATTTAATTAATATTTGGAATTGAACTGCAAAAATATACTATTTTTAATACTTTTATCTTTTTAAATTTGGGATTTAAAGTTTCTTCAAAAATAGAAGAATATTTTTATAAAAGTAGAGGAATTTTAAATTTGAATAATTCTTATTTGATTAATATCGAAACTCAAGATACAAAAATAATGTTATTTTTAATATTTTAATTTTATTGAATTAAAATTTTTGTTACTTTTAAAAATTTTGAGTTTAAAATTCCTTTAAAAATAGAAGGATATTTTATAAAAATAGAGGAATCTTAGGTTTGGATAATTTTTATTTGATTAATATTGGAACTCAAGGTGCAAAATTAATGTTATTTTTAATATTATATTTTTATTTCTTTAAATTAAAAATTTCTTTTCTATTTTTTAAAATGTTTAAACTTAAAATTCCTTTAAAAACAGCACTCGTGAATTTGTTTTCGATACTTTTTCACACGTAAAACAGTGACTAGAGAACAGTCGAGGTAAAACTGGAACTTAAAAATGCTCGCAGGATGTTAAAAAGAACCGTTCGCCAAGCTAAACATAGTTGGAAATTAATTAAAAAGTGCGTTTTAATTATAACTGAAACGTGGCTGGATTTAACTGCACCTCAAAAAAAAAAAAAAAAATACAACTTTCCTGAGAATTTTCAAAGTAATTTTTCAAAAACGAAGAAAACATCAAACATCGTCGTTCGAATCGATTCAAACGATTTCTTCGAATCGTTTAACGCATAAAACGTCTCATTTTCAGAGACCAGTCGTGTCTCTGCGTTAAAAAACGCGCGGGAGATTTAAAAATCCGCTCCAAAAACCACGTCTCTTTTATTAACCAATATCACTGCCATTTAAACTACCAACTCTTGCCAAACAAACTGTACATTACATCATCTCATAAACCAGTCGTTTCTCCTCAGAATCGCAATGTATGAAAACATCAGTTCCATTTAAAAAACGGTCGAGAGATTCAAAAACCACGTCTCTTTTATTAACCAATCTCACTGCCATTTAAACTACCAACTCTTGTCAAACAGACTGTACATTACACCTCATAAACAAGTTGTGTCCTTGCAGAGTTGCAATAGAACATCTGTTCCATTTAAAAAACTTCCTTGAAATTCAAAAATCCCGCCAAAAACATCATCCACAAGCCACGTCTCTTTTATTAACCAATCAGTGCCATTTGCACTACCAACTCTTGCCAAGCAAACTGTACATTACATCATCTCATAAACCAGTCTCGTGTCTCTGCAGAATTGCGATGGAACATCTGTTCCATTTAAAAAACGCGCGGGAGATTCGAAAACTCGCGCGAGAGAAGCGTAGCGTTTTATTATACAAGACAGAAGTAAATTCGCGCGACGAGAATTTACCGCAAGGTTTCACTGCTTGGCGCGGCTTAGAAAAAGTGGTGCGCCCTGCGAAGAAGAAGAAAATCCACGACAGCGTTCCACGATGGTCCCTGAAAAATTCATCCGACGAAACACAGCGTTGGAAGCAAGAAAAAAAAAAAAAAAGAAGAAGTAACAGCCGCTTAACCAACGATTAAAATGATCTCGTTTCAGGGAGAACCGTCCCAATCTACTTTGCTTAATCCCTCGCGTGAGGTATACGCGTGCACGAAACTCGTTTCTTCGTCGAGCTCAAAGAGGAGCTTTTATTACTTTGTTTCTATAAATATTCAGCCATCTGCGCGAGTGGCTTATCTCATGTTCCTGTTTCGCGCTGGAGCCACTATTTTTGCGTCCACCGTGTGCGTGTCAGGTTTATTTTCGCCGCGCGTATTCTTTAATAAAACTCGATCGCGAAATTTCGAATTTCGAACGCGAGTCAGTCGAGCATTCGCTCGTTCATAATTCAGGGTGGAGATTGAAAACGATTCTGGGCGAGAGTCAGAAATAATCCGCGATCGATAGCCTCGAACATCGTTCATTGAATGGAAAATTGGTTGGTTGGTCGCGATTTCGCGTTTGAATATCGTTTTTTCTGATTCCTGAGGCGAGTGATCTGTTTGGACGCTGAGAGGTCGCTCGAACGATTATATCGACGCTTAGGTTGTTTCAGTATTAGCGGAGGATCGGTCGTTTGACGAGGCGAAAGCTCGAGTTCGTTACACTGGCCGATCGACGCGGAGACATTAATCTTCTTAACAAAATCTCAGCGTAATTGCAAATTACCTTCGAGAGCCGCGCTGGCGTGTAATTCGATAGCGATGTTTAGCGACAAAAATGGCGCCTCGATGGGTTGTAACCTCCATTATCGAGCGAGGGACGGAAAAAGGGGATTTGAGAACCATTTGCATTGAAATCATGAATGAAAAAGTTAAAAGAGAACGATTTTTGTTGTCTTAAATCTTATGTGGGACCCTTCAGTGTGATATTTAAAACAAACATGGCGTCTTGATGGTTTACTTTCATTATAATTCCATTATAAAACGAGTAACAAAAAAAGAAGATTTGTAAATGGTCTGCATCGAAATCATGAATGAAAAAGTTAAAGGAGAAAGATTTCTGTGGTATCGAAGTTAATGTAGGACTCTCTAGTGTGATTTAGTATAGAATTCAGAAGCAATATGGCGTCTCGATAGTTTATAACTTCCATTATTAAGCGAGTAACAAAAAAAGAAGATTTGTAAATGATCTGCATCGAAATCATGAATGAAAAAGTTAAAGGAGAAAGATTTCTGTGGTATCGAAGTTAATGTAGGACTCTCTAGTGTGATTTAGTATAGAATTCAGAAGCAATATGGCGTCTCGATAGTTTATAACTTCCATTATTAAGCGAGTAACAAGAAAAGAAGATTTGTAAATGATCTGCATCGAAATCATGAATGAAAAAGTTAAAGGAGTAGGATTTCTGTGGTGTAGAAATTTATGTAGGACTCTCTAGTGTGATTTTGTATGAAATTCAGAAGTAATATGGCGTCTCGATAGTTTATAACTTCCATTATTAAGCGAGTAACAAGAAAAGAAGATTTGTAAATGATCTGCATCGAAATCATGAATGAAAAAGTTAAAGGAGAAAGATTTCTGTGGTGTCGAAGTTAATGTAGGACTCTCTAGTGTGATTTAGTGTAAAATTCAGAAGCAATATGGCGTCTCGATAGTTTATAACTTCCATTATTAAGCGAGTAACAAAAAAAGAAGATTTGTAAATGATCTGCATCGAAATCATGAATGAAAAAGTTAAAAGAGAAGGATTTCTGTGGTGTCGAAGTTAATGTAGAACTGTCTAGCGTGATTTCGTGTAAAATTCAGAAGCAATATGGCGTCTCGATAGTTTATAACTTCCATTATTAAGCGAGTAACAAAAAAAGGAGATTTGTAAATGATCTGCATCGAAATCATGAATGAAAAAGTTAAAGGAGTAGGATTTCTGTGGTGCAGAAATTTATGTAGGGTTCTCTAGTGAGATTTAATGTGATTTTCAGAACCAATATGGCGTCTCAATAGCTTATAAACTATATTATAAAGTTAGTAACAAAAAAAGAAGATTTGTAAATGATCTGCATTGAAATCATGAATGAAAAAGATAAAGGAGAACGATTTTTATTGTTTAGAATTTCCTGTAGGGCCCTTTAGTGTGATTTAGTGTGAAATTCAGAATCAATATCACGTTTTGATAGTTTATAACTTCCATTATTAAGCGAGTAAGAAAAAAAGAAGATTTGTAAATGATCTGCATCGAAATCATGAATGAAAAAGTTAAAGGAGAAAGATTTCTGTGGTGTTAAGGTTAATGTAGGACTCTCTAGTGTAACTTAGTGTGAAATTCAGAACCAATATCACGTCTTGATAGTTATAACCACCATTATTAAACGAGTAAAGGAAAAAAAAGATTTGTTAATGATCTGCATCGAAATCATGAATGAAAAAGTTAAAAGAGAAAGATTTCTGTGGTGTCAAAGTTAACGTAGGACTCTCTAGTGTGATTTAGTATGAAATTCAGAAGCAATATGGCGTCTCGATAGTTTATAACCTCCATTATAAAGTTAGTACCAAAAAAAAAGATTTGTAAGTGATCTTTATCGAAATCATGAATGAAAAAGTTAAAGGAGAAGGATTTTTGTCGTTTCCAGCTTTATGTAGGGTAATCTAGAGTAATATTTGGTACCAACATGGCGTCTCGATGATAATTGTAGAACAAGAAACGAGGAAGAAGATTTGCTTTGAAAACAAGACTTCTTAAGTTTCTCGTAGGCTGTAATTCTTTGATCCCAATATTAAAAACCAAAATGGTGTCTCATCAGTTTATAACCTCCACAATGAACCATCTAAAATACAAAAAGAAAAAAAAATTCTTATTAAAAACATACAACAAGGAACGAGAAGAAACACACAAGTCAAAAACCAGTTCTTCTCAAGTTTTACGTAATCCACAAGTGAATCTCAATATTAAGAACCAAAATGGCGTCTCGTCAGTCTATAATCTCCACAACGAATGCCCAGAAACACGAAAAAACCCCCCAAAAAGAATAAGATACTCATCAAAATGGAAGATGAAGCGAGCAGCAAGACTTGCTTTGAAAATCAGTGGTCTCGAGTTTCCATAGGGTTAATTAGAAGTTCGTAAGCCAGGCAGAGGTCTCTGCTGGCAGCATATTAGGCAGAGTGAAAGCCACGGCCTCCATCCACTTCTTTTTCGAGGGTGGAATGCGATATCAGCGGTGTCTCGCCCTTCAATTTAACCTCGTTCGTTTAAAGCGCGCACTCGAGACGATTTTGTCGTTATTAACGCACTCGAGAGATCGAGGTTAAAGAGCCACGCTGGTTTCACTGGCGGAAATGACGTTCCTTTATTCGAATTCTCCAGAAAATGCCCTGTTCCTTCGCTACTTTAGCCGTGCTGGCGCTAATTATCGAATTAATAACAGTCGCGGACGGATGGCTCGCGGTTTAGTGCGGCGTCGATAAGGTAGGCCACGTCTGCCTCGCGCAGTGTCAACAAATTTCTGTAATTATGTTTGCCAACATTGTGGATCCCAGCTGGAAAATGGCGGCTGGTCCAAGTAGTATTTCTGAGGTTCTTAGTCGCGCGGAAACACCGTAAGCCCTCCTCCCTGATATTTAGCTAATGAACACCAACGTACTCGCGTTAATTACTGTTTGTAACCAGCGCAGCCGTTTCGCAGAGCCTTCTTACCGCCCCCAGGCAGCCAACCGCGAACAGGAATCGTTACTTGCTCGCGGATTTTAAAAACGGAACGTTCACGCACATTTTTCACTTTACGAACGTCCTCGAAAACACATTTTTTTTTTCGATTGTTTATAACTGCCACATGAAATCGAGTGCAAGTTGCACGTTTTGAAGTGAAAATTATCACATTTGGCTACAGTTTTTCTAAAAAAAAATTTTCGACGGCTATGACCGTCATTTGCTTACACAAGGATCGGACGGCTATAGACGTTATTTGCGTCTGAGTGTTAAAATTTCAAGCTTTAAGTCTCAAGCTTGAAAGTTGAAGTTTCATGTCTCAAGTTTCAATATTGAAGTCTCAAGTTTCAAGCTTGAAAGTTGAAGCTTCAAGTCTCAAGTTCCAATATTGAAACCTTAAGTTTCAAGCTTGAGAGTTGAAGCTTCAAGTTTGAAATTTCAAGTTAGAAGCTTCAAGTTTGAAATTTCAAGTTTGAAGCTTCAAATCTCAAGATTTAAAGTTGAAGCTTCAAGTCTCAAGTTTCAATATTGAAGCTTCAAGTTTTAAGCTTGAGAGTTGAAGCTTCAAGTCTCAAGTTTCAATATTGAAGCCTCAAGTTTCAAGCTTGAAAGTTGAAGCTTTGAGTTCGAAATTTCAAGTTTGAAGCCTCAAGTCTTCAAGCTCGAAAGTTGAAGCTCCAAATCTCTCAAGCTTGAATATTGGAGCTTCAAGTTTCAAGCTTGAGACTTGAAACTTTCAAGTTTGAAATTTCAAGTTTGAAGCTTCAAATCTCAAGCTTAAAGTTTCAAGCTTCAAATCTCAAACTTAAAGTTTCAAGCTTCAAATCTCAAGTTTCAATATTGAAGCCTCAAGTTTCAAGCTTGAAAGTTGAAGCTTCAAGTCTCAAGTTTCAATATTGAAGCCTCAAGTTTCAAGCTTGAAAGTGAAAGCTTTAAGTTCGAAATTTCAAGTTTGAAGCCTCAAGTCTTCAAGCTCGAAAGTTGAAGCTCCAAATCTCTCAAGCTTGAATATTGGAGCTTCAAGTTTCAAGCTTGAGACTTGAAACTTTCAAGTTTGAAATTTCAAGTTTGAAGCCTCAAATTTCAAGCTTCTTTTTTTATTAATTAAAATATTCACGACGGCTATAACCGTCATTTGCACATACAAGGACCTGACGGTTATAGCCGTCATTTGCGTACTGAAGGATCTGACGGCTATAGACGTCATTTGCGTACTGAAGGATCTGACGGCTATAGCCGTCATTTGCGTCTACGTGTTACAAACGAATAGAACGGGGGGCTCGAAAAATCGCGCAAAATATTTCTGGTTGGCTGGTTGAGAAGAACGCGTGGAATGGAATCGGAGAAATTTAATAAAGAGCACAAACTCTATTTTTCGATGGAATATTTTCGCAAGCTTCCGATATTATGTGGTGTTTCATTTAGGGTGTAGGGTTTTTCTGTTTAATGGTTGGTTGTTCGTCACGATCGTCTGTGCATTGGCATTTTATGCGTGAGAATGCGATAGGTTATGCGCTTGGTTTTTTTCTTTTTTATTGATTGAATGATAGGTTTGGTTTCGTCCTTTTACTATTTTAAATGACTGCTTGTTGTTTAAAGTTTGGTTAAAGGCCGCGAAAGAGTCCATTTTCTCTCTGATTACTCGTATCTTCTTCGACACAGTCCATAATTATAACGCCACCCAGTATATCTACGAGTCTCGTCCATTAACTGCTTATTAATGCTATCTGAAAAGCGTCGTTTTCACAGAGTGTACTCGCATTTTTATCTCGAACGATCGTACACGTTTGATAAGAGACTTGCCAGGACGCGTTGCACGTAATGCCGTCGCTTAACACCCGTTTCACACTTGATAGTATCGAACCAGAAGCAGAACTCGCGTGACACGTGCACGTCGGCTGTAATCGAGCGTCTTTTTACTGTAACCACTTGAAATGCATCCTTCTTTCTATTTTCAACAGTTCTCAGTTTTTAACGACAGATCAGAACGGAACAGTTGGTGTAAAACTGGCTTAAACATCGTGAATTTCTAGTTTCAATTTTGAAAGCAGAGATTTGGGATATTTAAGGTAGAGATGGACCAGTTTTTGGCAGAGATCAAACAGTTAAGTGTAAAACTGGCTTAAAAAAATTGTAAATTTGTGGGTTGGATTTTGAAAGTAGAGATTTGAGACGTTTTTAAAATTGATACGAGCTTTTAAAGTGAAAGAAATTTAGAGATAGATCTGTTTTTTAAGGAAATCAAGCAGTTAAGTGTAAAACTGGCTTAAATATTGTAAATTTGTGGGTTGGATTTTGAAAGTAGAGATTTGAGACGTCTTTTAAAATTGATAAGAGTTTTTGAAAGCGAAAAGAAATTTAGAAATAGACCAGTTTTTGAAGGAAATCAAGTAGGAAAGTATAAAACTGGCTTAAACATCGTAAATTTGTGAGTTGGATTTTAAAAGGAGATTCAGAGGATTTCAAAATCGATACGATTATTGAAAGCAAAAAAAAAAAAAAAATGTTTAATCGATTAGTTTCTGGCAAAAATCGAGTTGTCGGTGAGAAACTGGTTTTACTGTCGTAAATTTGTAAGATCTGGTTAAATATTAGAAGGTGAAAGTTGAGAATTGGACGTTTTCAATACCATTACTATTTTTAAAAGTAAAAAATTAAAAAATCTAGTGGTTCATTAATTTCAATACGCTCAAAAAAACGCTCAGACTTAGTCGAGGGTTCAAAAAAAACGATCTGACTATAGATTTGTAGTTTGAGTTAACTAAAGTAGAAATTTGAACTTTTTGAAAGCCACTGCAATGTTTAAAAACTAAAAAAAAAAACTATAAAAAATCATTATCAACTAAAAACCAAACTCTCTCTTAATCTTCAAGGCCCTTGAAAGACTCTTCAAGCCCATAAACCTGAAGAATCCAAAGGTAAAAGTAGTAATTTGAACGTTTCCAAAGCCACTGCAATACTTAAAAAAGAAAAAAAAATATTCTACAATATTAGAAACCAAAAAAAGTATAAAAGATCATTATTATTAAAAAACCAACGCTCTCGAAATAGCCTTTGAACCCATAAAAGCACAAAAATCTTAAGGCAAAAGTAGAAATTTGAACGTTTCTATAGCGACTGCAATATTTAAAAACCAAAAAAACTATACTGCAATTTTAAAAACCAAAAAAAGTATACAAAATTATTATTATCCAAAAACCAACGCTCCCGAAATAGTCTTTGAACCCATAAAAGCACAAGAATCCTAAAGCAAAAGTAGAAATTTAAACGTTTCCATAACGACTGCAATATTTAAAAACCAAAAAAACCATAAAAATATCATAATTAACATGAAAAACCAACGCCCTGAAAATTTCCATCGACAATCCATAAAAGCACAAGAATTCTAAGGCAAAAGCAGAAATGTGACCATTTCCAAAGCTACTGCAACATTCAGAAACCCCAAAAAACCATGCAAAATCAAAATTAACCAAAAACCAAGGCCTTAAAAACTCTCATCGACAACCAATAAGCGCACCTGCAAACCCAATAACAACCCTGCGCCATCGGACAATTGGCAACGTCCCACCAGGAGGGCGGCGGAAGCGCAGCAACTCGGAAGAAACGTGTTCCCCAGATTAATAGCCGTCGTACACGTTACCATCGGTCTAATTAACATACCGTATTTACATAGACATTAGACAAACAGTTGATTAGAAAGATATAGCCGCGCCTGGACGCGATCGCCGTAGGCCTCGCCCTCCGCGAGGGGTGGGTTAGCGTGCGGTTGTAAATACAACCCGTATTCGAGCAGATAGGGGTGTGATTCATGGTGGACAGCCGCCACGATCTATAGATCGAGCACGATATCGAGACATCCACTGGCCCCCTCGCCCTCGAACCCTAACCCAACCCCGTCAGACACTCTGGAGCGAGGGTTTTCCTTATGCACGCGAACAGTCCATACGTTTCAGGTGGATAAGGCGCGTCCGCGATCTATGGAATCCCTCGAGAAGTTAATGAACAGGGGTTCAGGGTTGGTCAGAGGGTTTGAATGTTGCTGTCTTTACCGTAAAAACTTTGTTATTTGGAAAGAAATTGACTAGTTTCTAGTAGAAAGAATTTAAGACGTACGTGACCTACCTTATCGACTCATTAAGTAAACAGAACTGAGTTATTGGGCTCCAACGAAATTTTTATTAGTTCCTTATTTTCTTTTCTTTTTTTTAGTTCCTTCGAGGTAGATAAAGCATCAAGTATTCTATTTATTTATTGAAGACAGCTTAAATGTATTGAAAAAAATTATTAGAAAGAGGATTGTAAAGAAATTTAGGAGGAGAAAGGGTTAAAATGCTCCTCCTTGGTTGGGTCTGGGTGATTTTTACGGTGAAAACTTTGTTATTTATCGAACAATCTTGTTGTACGTGGAAATAAATTGATTAATCTCTAATAGAAAGAATTTAAGACGTACGTGACCTACCTTACCGATTTTTTTGAGTAAATGGAACTGAATCATTGGACTCTAGCGAAATTTGTATTAGTTTCTTATTTGTTTTTTTATTTTTACTAAGATAAATACAGCATCAAGTGTTCAATTTGTTTTTCCTTAGTGTTCCTCAAGTGTTCAAGGTTTTTCCTTATGCACGCGAACAGTCCATACGTTTCAGGTGGATAAGGCGCGTCCGCGATCTATGGAATCCCTCGAGAAGTTAATGAACAGGGGTTCAGGGTTGGTCAGAGGGTTTGAATGTTGCTGTCTTTACCGTAAAAACTTTGTTATTTGGAAAGAAATTGACTAGTTTCCAGTAGAAAGAATTTAAGACGTACGTGACCTACCTTATCGACTCATTAAGTAAATAGAACTGAGTTATTGGGCTCCAACGAAATTTTTATTAGTTCCTTATTTTCTTTTCTTTTTTTTAGTTCCTTCGAGGTAGATAAAGCATCAAGTATTCTATTTATTTATTGAAGACAGCTTAAATGTATTGAAAAAAATTATTAGAAAGAGGATTGTAAAGAAATTTAGGAGGAGAAAGGGTTAAAATGCTCCTCCTTGGTTGGGTCTGGGTGATTTTTACGGTGAAAACTTTGTTATTTATCGAACAATCTTGTTGTACGTGGAAATAAATTGATTAATCTCTAATAGAAAGAATTTAAGACGTACGTGACCTACCTTACCGATTTTTTTGAGTAAATGGAACTGAATCATTGGACTCTAGCGAAATTTGTATTAGTTTCTTATTTGTTTTTTTATTTCTACTAAGATAAATACAGCATCAAGTGTTCAATTTGTTTTTCCTTAGTGTTCCTCAAGTGTTCAAGGTTTTCCTTATGCACGCGAACAGTCCATACGTTTCAGGTGGATAAGGCGCGTCCGCGATCTATGGAATCCCTCGAGAAGTTAATGAACGGGAGTTGAGGGTTGAGGGTTGCTGTGTTTGTTGGTTGGGCTGGGTTTAGGCGATTTTTACTGTGAAAACTTTGGTATTTGGGGAAAGAAATTGATTTGTTTCCAATAGAAAGAATTTGAGACGTACGTGACCTTCTTTATCGACTTGTTGAGTAAATAGAATTGAATTACTGGGCTCCAGCGAAATTTTTATTGCGTTCTTATTTTTTATAATTTTTTTTTTAAGGTAGACAAGGTATAAAGTATTCTATTTATTTATTGAGGACAGCTCAAGGGTGTTGAAAACAATTATTAGAGAAAGGATCTCGAAAAAAAGAAGAAATTTAGGTGGTGGAGGGGTTAAAATGCTTCTTTCTCTTGGATATGGACGATTTTTATGGTAAAATTCTCGTTATTTGGAGAATTATCTTGTTATATGAGGAAAGAAATTGATTAAACACTGTTAAAAAGAATTTCAGTCGTACGTGACCTACTTTATCGACTTGTTAAGTAAGTAGAACTGAATTATTGGGTCGTATTATTAATCCAGCGACATTATTATTATTTTTTTTATTATTCAAAAGAATAATTCACAAAAAAATATTTCGATTCACAATAATTCAAGAATTCGAAAGAATTCCAAATTATCACAAACACAAATAATAAAAAGCAAGAAACTAACCCCAAAATCCAACAAAATAAAAATTTCTTTAAAACTTAATTCAATTCATTTCCATTTACTTATCGAGTCGATAAAGAAGGTCACGTACGTCCTCAATTCTTCCAAACAGAGATCAATTTGCTTTCTAGCAATTAATATCGTTTCTACATCAACTTCGATGACAAAATGGCTGCTGTTAATCCCTCTGAGACTACTTTTACGTAAAATTTCCCAATGAAACTCAACAATTCAGTTCCATATCCTTAACGAATCGATAAAGAAGGTCACGTACGTCCTCAATTCTTCCAAACAGAGATCAATTTGCTTTCTAGCGATCAATATCGTTTCTACATCAACTTTAATGACAAAATGGCTGCTCTAAATCCCTCTCAGACTATTTCCACGTAAAATTTCACAAGCACTCAGGCTGGTTTGTCGCAGAGGAATCTGTTTGGAAGAAATAAAGGTAAACAGACAGGTGGCGCGTTTAAGTTGACCCACTTGGAGAAACGGTGGCGCTTTTCACCGCGAGGTTATTTCTTTTGAAGCTGCCACGGAATTACTTTCGCAGGTGTGACTGCCATTGTCCCAGGACGTGTAATTTCATGTATCTTGATGACACCCAACAATGGCGTAACGCAAACGAAAAGACCCGTCAGCGAGCGTCCTTTGTTTTCTCGCCGCCCTTTTAAATGTCCTTTCTCTCTCTCTCGCCAGTGTTTCTCTCTCTCTCTCTCTCTCTCTCTCTAGAGGAGAGAAAGAATGTCTAATGAAGCACCACCTTGATCTTACGGCAAAAAAGATGGCTTTGCGATCGCGTAACGAGGCGTTGAGGACACGCGTCTCAAAGTTAGCCAAAGGCCACTCTTTTTTTTCTTTTTTTTTTTTCTGACCCCTCCCACTCTTCGTTTTGGGTAATTTGACGCCTGGTGGTTAATTTGATTTTGGAAAATATTGTAGGGGATTTTTGTGAATTTTCTCTGGTGTACTTTGAGCATTTTCGACTCTACGATCGCCCTCAGAAACACAATTTTTTTTTTTCTCGACCGTTCATGACTGCCAGATGAAATCGAGTGTAAGTTGTACGTTTCGAAGTGAAAATGATCTTATTTCGCCAGTTTGGAAAAAAAAAACTTTCGACGGCTATAACCGTCATTTGCGTACACTAGGATCTGACGGCTATGGACGTCATTTGCGTGCAAATCGCCAAGAATTTGACGGCTATAGACGTCATTCGCGTCAAAGTAAACTTGTTTTTTATTGATTAAAATATGCACGACGGCTATAACCGTCATTTGCGTATACAAGGATCTGACGGCTAGAGCCGTCATTTGCCTCAAATTGTTAAACTTTTTTTAATAGATTAAAATGTGCACGACGGCTATAACCGTCATTTGCGTGTACAAAGGAACTGACGGCTATAGCCGTCATTTGCGTATAGATCCCCAAAGAACCTACGATTCCTAAAAAAAGAAAAATTCTTCTTCAATTCTCCATAAAAAAATTCTGTCGAATTCGAAATCATGTCGAAAAAAAAAAATCCAAGAACCGATTACGAGCCTCGATAGTTTCAGAAATTCGCAGTGGCGGTTTCATTAATCGAATGTTACGCACCGTCGCACGTTAATGCGTTTCCCTTTAAAGACAGACGGGTCCGCAAGAACAAATTCAATTACGATTATACGCTGGCGAGAACCAGGGCGTCGTAGCCATCCGCGAGGCACAAAGGCCTTCCAAAGTAACGGGGATTTCTTCGTTTATGTAAAAGTTCGCCTCCACCTCCTCCAGCTTTTCTTTCCTTCCTCCGATAATTCTCCGCTGGCCACGCGAATTGTCGTGTTTTCTTGCTTAGAGGCAATTAAAGTTTTCATCAGCCGCTGAAACGCGGTTACATCCTCGCTGGTGCACGGCAATTCCGTGTTCTGAGACCGCGAGCGACTGTTTGATTAACGAAACGTGTGTCTTCTTCTTCTTCTCTGCTCGTTTTATTCTTTTTTTATTTATTTATTTATTTATTTTGACAATTCGACGCAAATGACGGTTATAGCCGTCGGAACTTTGGCGATCTATACGCAAATGACGGTTATAGCCGTCGGAACTTTGGCGATCTATACGCAAATGACGGTTATAGCCGTCGAGATGATCTCGAATTCGACAGAATTTTTTTATGGAAATTGTTGAAGAATTAATTGATATATTTTTTTGGGAATTATTTTACACATTTTATGAATTATTTTTGTCAGATATTCTCTTTCGAATTTTTTTTGGTGAATCACTCTTTCGAATTTTCGAAATATTTTTTGTGAAATATTCTCTGGAATTGTCGAGAATTTAAAAATATTTTTTTTTGTGAATTATTCTTTCGAATTATCGAAGAGAATTATTGAATTATTATGAATTGAAATATCTTCTTGTAAATTATTCTTCCGAGTGGCAGAAGAAATTTCTGCAAAAATCACTTCAATCTGCTTCTAAAATATAAAAAAAAAAAAATAAAATCTATCGATAGAATTCTTCAACTCATAAATAGCCAAATATTAATCTAAAAAATTGGAAAATTCAATAGTAGAAAATCGTTTTTTAATTCTTCACGTTTAAGTTCCACTTTTTGCAAAGTGGCAATTTTTTTTTAAACTTTGAGCTTGCAGTTTCTTGGCAAGTTTGAAGCTTGAAATTCTGTGCAAAGCTTAGACTTTGCAAAAAGATTTTAAATTTTGCGATTCTTCTCAGAATTCTGAAATTTTGCAATTCTTCTCAAAGCACTTGAATTTTACCAATTCGATTCATTTCAAAGCTTAAACCTTGCAATTCTTTGCAAATTTACAATTCTTTTCAAAGATTGAAGTTTACATTTTTTTTCAGAGCTCCAAAATTGTGCAATTCCTTGCAAACTTGCAATTCTTTTCAAAGTTTAAGGCCTGCAATTCTTCTTGAAGCTTACAAATTTTGCAACTCGATTCACTTCAAAGCTTAAGTCCTGAAATATGTTTTTTCTATGAATCATTCTTTCGACTAACAGCTACCTAAAATTCCAAGCGTTAGCAGAAGCCTGAAATCCACTTCCTACATCATGTTTTTTTTAATGTGTTTGGACGAATTCTTTTTCTTTTTTACGCACAGAGTCGCACAGCGTGATTTCGAAAGTATCGAGCGATTCTATTACAGTTTCTTCTTTATGTTTACACACATGGCTGGCGGTTCTTGGATACTGAGGCACTTAACATTCGATATTACGACTCTTGACGGTGTAAATATTATTTTATAGCGTTCACCAAGGGTTCTAAGCACTATCTGGGTCAAATTTTACATTCCCACCGACTCGTTCTCGTTTTATCGATATTGTTAACGATTTCTTTTACGACGCGGGGCATCTCGTTCTCTTCTCCAATCGTTCTCGCTATTTCTCGCTTAATTATTGCGTATCGATCCGTTCGCTGAGGGAAGTTTCATTTTAATGAACGCTGAAATTATTTTACGCGATGGAAACTGCGATTTTATCGTATAAAAATGAATTTTATCGCACAAATGAGAATGGCTATGAAGAATTGATTCGTGGATGTAATTTCGAGGGTTTCAAAATTTTTTATTGTTTTTCTTGATACGTCCCTGAGAGTAGGTTTCTAATTTTTGTGATTTGTCTTTGAGGAGTGAAAATTTTTGTTGGAACGCCCTTGAAGGGTGAAAATTATTCTTGATTCGCTACTGAGGGGCCTCAATTTTTCTTGATACGCCCCTGAGGCGCGTAAATTTTTGCAAATTTTTTTTGTGCAATTTTGAAGGATGCCAAGTTTTCTTGATTCGTTTCTGAGGTTTGCAATTTTTCTTGGTACGGCCCTGAGGGGCCCCAATTCTTCTTGATACGCCACTGAGGTTTGCAAATTTTTCTTGAAACGCCACTGATGTTTGCAAATTTTTCTTGATACGACTCTGAAGTTTGCAAATTTTTCTTGGTACGGCCCTGAGGGGCCCCAATTCTTCTTGATACGCCACTGAGGGTTGCAAATTTTTCTTGATACGTCCATAAAGGGTGAAAATTTTTCTTGATAGGCTTCTGAGTTTTGCAAATTTTTCTTAGTACGCCCCTGAGAGGCTTTCATTTTTCTTGATAAGTCGCTGAGGGACCTCCACTTTTCTTGATACACCTCTGAGGGGCGCTAATTTTTTTTAATTCGTCCCTGAGGGACCCTCGTTTCTTTTGATACGCACCTGAAGGGCCTCCATTTGTCTTCTTACACTCCTGAGGGCTTCCATTTGCCTTCTTACATCCCTGAGGGCCACAATTTTCATTTTCGCGTCCCTGAAAGGTCTCCAATTGTCTTCTTACGCCTTTGATAGCGTTGATTTGCCTTCTCACATCCCTCAGGGCCTCAATTCTTCTTCTTCCACCCCTGAAGGGCCTTCATTTGTCCTCTTACACCTTTGAGGGCGTCCATTTTCCTTCTCACATCCCTGAGGGCCTCAATTTTCCTTCTTGCGTCCCTGAAGGGCTTCCATTTGCCTTCTTACACCTCTGAAGGGCCTCCATTTTGCTTTTTACGCCCCTGAAGGGACTCCATTTTCTTTCTTACACCTTTGAAGGGCCTCCATTTTCCTTTTTACGCCCCTGAAGGTCCTCCATTTTTCTTCTTACGCCTTTAAAGGTCCCCAATTCTACTTCTTGCGTTCCTGAGGCCCTCAATTTGCCTTCTCACGCTTTGAAAAACCCCCACATTTCTTCTCACACCTCAAAAGTTCCCACGTTTCCCTGGCTACACCCCTGAACTCCATTATTTCTCCGCATACGCCCCTATTTCGAAGAGCTTCGACGCGTTCCAGTGGATCTCCATGAATATCCTCTAATGTATTCGACGATAGGCTAGCGTTACACGGTGTCTCGAAAGCGTAAAAATGATATTTCACATTCGTTGTGTAAGATCGTAAAACGGTGGGAACGATTCGCGAAACGTTTAGCTGATGGGGCGGTCTGAGGGGGGGTGCGCGCGCGCAGGGGCTCGTAAAACCGGTTCACGTCGGACGGAGGCACGTACGTGTCGGTTTTCATCATTTACCTTATCACTACACGATCCTTTATAGCTGGTGAACAAGCGTGGACCACGTTCGCCAGCCGCGTGATGGAGTATCGGATTTGTACCTTATGTCGAGTAACCGCTGTATATATAAGCGCGATATCACGCGAGTGTTTGGCTCTTCTTGCCTGCGAGGCGTCTCGAAAGTATGGCCAGAGCCCTGCGAACCTACGTTTTATCGCTCAGGTTACGTGACTGATGACTCGAGGCAAACGTGGCTCCTGGAAATTAATAATCGCCTCTGAATTCGTCTTCTTTGAATGGCCAAACCTCTCGAACTTTGCTTACAAATCGCATCAGTCGCGTGGCGATGCCAACACTACGCTCGAACTCTTATCGAGTAGAGCTTGCACAGTTCTCACACAGTTCTTTCTACTCAACGAAACTCCTTTTCATTGCCATTTAAATGGCCAAATCTCTGAAATCACATCAGTCACGTGGCAATGCAAATACCAAACTCGAACTCTTATCGAGTAGAGCTTACACAGTTCTTCTCATCGCCACTGAATTCGTCTTCTTTAAATGCCCAAACCTCTCAAACTGTGTTTAAAAATCGCATCAGTTACGTGGCGATGCCAACACTACGCTCGAACTCTTATCGAGTAGACCTTACACAGTTCTTTCTACCTCGTGAGAATTAATAATCGCCTCTGAATTCGTCTTCTTTAAATGCTCAAATTTCTCAAACTTTGTTTACAAATTGCATCAGTCACGTGGCGATACCAACACTACGCTCGAACTCTTATCGAGTAGAGCTTACATAATTCTCACACAGTTCTTCTGAATCGCCTCTGAATTCGTCTTCAACCAAACTCCTTTTCATTGCCCTTTAAATGACCAAACCTCTCAAATCACATCAGTCACGTGGCAATACCAACACTACGCTCGAACTCTTATCGAGCAGAGCTTACACAATTCTCGCACAGTTCTTCAGAATCGCCTCAAAATTCGTCTTCAACCAACCAAACTCCTTTTCATTGCCTTTTAAATGCCCAAACCTCTCAAATTACTTCAGTCACGTGGCAATTCAAATACCAAACTCGAACTCTTATCGAGTAGAGCTTACACAGTTCTTTCTACCTCGTGAGAATTAATAATCGCCTCTGAATTCGTCTTCTTTAAATGCCCAAACCTCTCGAACTGTGTTTAAAAATCGCATCAGTCACGTGGCGATGCCAACACTACGCTCGAACTCTTATCGAGTAGAGTTTACACAATTCTCACACAGTTCTTCTGAATCGCCTCTGAATTCGTCTTCAATCAACCAAGCTCCTTTTCAATGCCTTTTAAATGGCCAAACCTCTGAAATCACATCAGTCTCGTGGCAATACAAACACCAAACTCGAACTCTTATCGAGTAGAGCTTACACAGTTCTTCTCATCGCCTCTGAATTCGTCTTCTTTAAATGCTCAAACCTCTCAAACTGTGTTTACAAATCGCATCAGTCACATGGCAATACCAACACTACGCTCGAACTCTTATCGAGTAGAGCTTACACAATTCTTTTTAATTAATAATCGCCTCTGAATTCGTCTTCTTTAAATGCCCAAACCTCTCGAACTGTGTTTAAAAATCGCATCAGTCACATGACAATACCAACACTACGCTCGAACTCTAATCGAGTAGATCTTACGCGATTCTTTCCACGCTGAAATTGCTATCCCTTTAAATGAAATATTTCTACGGAATAAATAAACAGCTGTACGTTTGGATATTTATGAAATTCGATTGGAATAGAGATTCTGAGTCTGCAGGAGCGTTTCGAAAAATAAAGATACACGAGAGTAGGAGGAGGAGGAGGAGGAGGAGGGGGGGGGGGGGGGGGGGGGGAGCATAAATGTCGGATGGACGGTGGAGGAATTAAATTCGCGCAAGACAAATTGAAAGTGCACGATTTATGGCGATAAGTGGAGAGGGGGGGGGGGGGGGGGGGGGGGGGGGGGGGTTGCTGGTATCGAGCGAACGGTTCGCAGATCGCATGAAGCGACGAGCACAAAAGGAGGGGAATCGAACGGATAGGGGGGAAAAACTCGAGCTGGCTCTCGAGAGTGGCTTGCATGAATTATGCGCGAGAGCAAACAATTTTCGAAGACGGCCCCATCGAACACGTTTCGCGGATTATTTACGACTGTGGACGCGGACAGAAAAGTCCAGCGTCGTGGAGGTTCGATTCAAAGGCGTAACAATTCGAATGAAGAATACGATTTTGGCGGTGAATTATGAACGAGTGAAAAAGAGGAGGGATTTTTTCGATTTTGATGAATCAGAGAATGTGCGTTTTAAAGAGTACGATTAATTTTCGAAGTCCAGCGCCGTGCAGGCTCGATTCAAAGGCGTAACAATTCGAATAAAGAATACGATTTTGGCGGTGAATTATGGACGAGTGAAAAAGAGGAGGGATTTTTTCGATTTTGATGAATCAGAGAATGCGCGTTTTAAAGAGTACGATTAATTTTTGATAAGATTGTAGAGAAATTTAGTCAGCTTGAATGCTTCGAGATAGAATTGCAAAAGAATTGTGAAAAAGAAAAAGGAGAAAATGCGATGTTATTTTCGTTTAAGTCAGTAGCAGATCAGTATGATAATAAAATGTTAGATTTATGGGTTTTGAGTTGCAGTTTTGCAAATTTTTAAATTGGGGTTCCAAATTTTCTTGATGCGCTCTTGAGATGGGACGCTCAAATTTATTGATACGTCCCTGAAATGGGGCACCTCATTTTTGTTGATACGCCCCTGGGGGTCCACATTTTTTCTTCGTACGCCCCTGAGATTGAATACTTACTTTTCTCGATACGCTCCTGAAATGGGCCATTCACTTTTCTTGATACACCCCTGGGATATGGTTTTCACTTTTCTTGATACGCCCCTGGGATATGGTTTTCATTTTTTTAGAAACGCCCCTGAGACAGGGCACTAACTTCTCTTGGTACGCCCCTGAAATAGGGCACTCATTATTCTTGACACGCCCCTGGAATCCCCTGATTGAAAAAAAAATTTCAGTAGCTTTGGCTTTGCTTTTGCAAGTATAATAATTTTTTTTGATTTTCATTGAAAATACAGTAATTTCTTGGAAATAAATTAGCAACAGAAAATAGTCCTGATAGAAAATTAAAAATTTCAGCGACTCGCCAGTTGCGATTTGGAGGAGTCGCCAGTAAACGATGGACACGTTAGAGGTTTTCGAATCGAGCGCGCAATTTTCTGGGCGAATCTCGAGAGAGAAAGGGGTGCAGTTGAAAAGCGTGGCTGTAATTTAACAACCCCTCGATTTCTGTACGCTTTATGGTTACAGACGGAGATGATACCCTTCTCCTGCTCGCGTCCCCATTGAATATGCAAGAAGAGCATCGTCTGGAATTTACATTTACGCTCGAACTCCTCGAGTAACGGCGGGGCGTTTTATAGACTGTCCTGTTCGTATCTGATTCCGTTTCGAGGGGCGCGTCGATGATAATCAAAGCATGCGATTGGTCGATAACAATTTATAAAAAAAAAAAATCGATATAAGAACCTATCGATTTGAGTCTGTTAAATTTATTGCAATTTTTCAAATCATAAATAGTCAAAGTCTAAAAAAAAAATAAAAAAAAACAGTTAAAATTATGGCAATTTTTTAAATTGTAAATAGTCAAAGTTTAAAATTAAGAAAAAACAGTATAGTTAAAAAACAGTTTAAATTATTGCAGTTTTTTAAATCATAAATAGTCAAAGTTTAAAATTAAAAAAAAAAAGAAACAATATAGGAATCTATCGATAGATTTTGTTACAATCATTGCAATTTTTTAAATTGTAAATAGTCGAAGTATAAAATAAAAAATAGGAAAATAGTTCTTTTTATCTTTTGTATTCAAGTTCCACTTTTTCATTCGTTTTTCTACAGCGATACTTTGCAAAGTTGCTATTCCTTTCGATGTTTGGGGCTTGCAATTCTCTGCAAAGCCTAAATCCTGAGGTTCCATGCAAAAAGATTTTAAATGTTGTAATTTTATTCAGAACAATTAAATTTTGCAATTCTTTTCAAAGCACTTGCTTTTTACGAATTCGATTCATTACAGAGCTTAGATCTTGCAACTCTTTGCGAATTTTCAATTATTTTCAGAGCGTAAAATTTGGAATTCTCTTCAAACCTCAAATCATGCAATTCTTTGCAAAATTGTAATTCTTTTTCAAAGTTTAAACCTTGAAATGCTTTGCAAACTTGCAATTCTTTTCGAAGCTTAAAGACTGCAATTCTTCTCAAAATACTTAAATTTTACCAATTCCATTTGTTTCAGAGCTTAAATCTTGCAATTCTTTGCAAAATTGCAATTTTTTTTCAAAGTTTGAAGCATCAAATTTCTTGCAATAAAGCTTAAATCTTGCAATTCCTTTCAAAGCTTTAAGTCTTCCAATTCCTTTAAAAATTAAAGCCCAAATCTTGCAATTCCTTGCAAAATTAAAGCTTAAATCTTGCAATTCCTTCCAAAGCTTCAAAATTTTGCAATTGAATTAATTTCAAAGCTGAATCCTTGTAGTTATTTGCAAAATTCCAATTCATTTCAAAGCTTATTAATGCTTGCAATTCTTTGCAAAGTTTAAACCTTGCAATTCTTTGCAAACTTGCAATTCTTTTCAATGTTTGAAGCTTGAAATTTCTTGCAAAAAAGCTTAAACCTTGCAATTCTTTCCACAGCAAGCATAAATTTTCCAATTCTTCTCAGTTCTCTCAAATTTCAAAATTCTTTGCCAAATTGCAATTCTTTTTAAACTTCGAAGCTTGCAACTCAACTCAAAGCTTGAACCTTAAAATTTGTTGCAAAGTTGCAATTCTGTTCAAAGTTTGAAGCTTGTAATTGCTTGCAAAAACGCTTGAACCTTGAAATTTCTTGCAAAAAATCTTGAACCTTGCAATTCTTTCCACAGCAAGCATAAATTTTCCAATTCTCCTCAGAGAACTCTCAAATTTCGAAATTCTTTGCAAAATTGCAATTTTTTTTAAAGTTCGAAGCTTGCAATTCTTTGGAAAAAGAGAATCCTCGTTGTTAAGAGCGATAGGTGACGTTAACAAGGGTTGAAACGATGAAAGTAACGAGACTTAGTCGCGCAGTGCGAGTGCAGAGAGCGAGTGGATGATTTTAATGGTGGCTAGATTTTAATTACTTTTTTTAATGTCTATGCAAATCGCATCCTTCTGGCCATCTTCCTCGGATCTATTGCACGGAAGATTTACCAGGCAATAAACCGCTTTATATTTTCCCATCTGGCTTCGCGAGTTCACCAGTCGTTCATCGTTCTCCTGAAAATGGGCTTGTTCGATGCTAAAAAGAAATTTTTACCATCCTTTTTATTTTTTTATACACATTACATTGAATATTCGTCATGTGAGCCAATTAACATAAAACGGATGACGAATTGTTAGACTGGAAAACTAATTAAAGAAATCGATCAAAGTGTTCCAAGAATTCTTGATGAATTTCTTTTGAATTTCTACTCCTCGAAGTTTGAAGAATTCTTAATGAATATCTCATAAATTTCTACGCCTCAAAGTACCAAGAATTCAGTTTCAACGTCTCAGAGTTCGAAGAAACTTCAATGATTCTCTTTTTAATTTCTATGTCTTAATGTTCCAAGAATTCTCGATGAATTTCTTCTCAATTTCTACGCCTCAAAGTTCCAATAAATCTGGATGAATTTCTTTTTAATTTCTACGTCTCAAAGTTCGAAGAATCCTCAATGAATTTCTTTTTAATTTTTTAACTCCAAAAATTTATTCACACCCTAGATTCTTCTTCACAGAAAATTACATAGAAAAAGACAGCATCCTATTACTAAAGTGTAAAATAAAAAAAAAATTTAAATCACAATCCACAAATCAAATTTAATAAAATCACGAAAATTATATAGAAAAAGATATAGTATTTTATTATTGAACTAGAAAATAAAAATAAAAATCTGAAATCATAATCCATAAATCACATTTAATAAAATCACGAAAATTATCTAGAAAAAATTAAAGTATCCTATTATTAAAGTACAAAATAAAAATAAAAAAGAGAAATTGCAATCCACAAGTCACATTGAATAAAATCACAAAAATACAGTATCCTATTAATAAACTGTAAAATAAAAATATAAAATTGAAAATAAAATAAGACTATAAAATTGAAACCACGATTCACCAGTCACATTTAATAAAACCACAAAAATTATTACTAAAATTATAATTATCTTATTACTAAAATATAAAACAAAAATAAAAAGTTGAAACCACATGTCAAATTTAATAAAATCATATTTAATACGACCACGAAAATTATCTAGAAAAAAATATAGTATTTCATTACTAAATTATAAAATAAAAATAAAAAATTGAAATCACAGAACTAAAAAATTGAAACCACAAATTAAATTTAATGAATTCTTATTAAACAAATTTAATAAAATCACAAAAATTATCTAGAAAAAAAATAGAATATCCCATTACAAAAGCAATAACCCAAAACCAAAACCAAAAAACCAAAAATTCAAAGCCACAAATCAAATGTAATTTAATAAACTCTTCATTAAATCAATTAACAATACACTTTCTCTGCATCTCAGAGACACGTATCCACCAGAAAATCCAGCAAATCCAGTAAACCCTCCTCCTCTTCATCAAAAAAATGCAAAACAAAATACCTCAGCAACGACTGTGCCAGCGTCCATGGCGGAAACAATTCCCAAGCGAGTGATTCCATCGCCTCTGAAACCGAGATCCGCGTTAAACGAGCTAATTAATACCTTATTTGCGTTATATTAAACGTGCACGAAGCGAACATAGCCAAAAAAATGAGAAAAAGCAATTCACAATTCACATCTGACGCTTCTCGTCGCAGTCAGCTTCCTTTTTCAGCTCGCTGTGAGTGCGAAATATGGAAATATCGCGAGAATCTCGTTTCACAGCGACGTAGCCAACGAGAGTTCCTGGTGGAGTCGCTAATAAGTGACTGGTGGAATCCTGTTGGAAGGTTTGCTAATCGTCGCGAGACGTGGGACGCTGGAAAGCAGCGAACGAGACGCCTGAGGGCGCGCGAAAAGCGAAATAATGTCAGCTGGTGGGTGCCAGAGGGCGGCTAAACGGGTGTTTATTAGCTGGCAGACGAGAATGAGACGTGGATGGGGTTGGGTAACAACAAAGTCACCCGCGAAACGATTCTAATCCCTGGGTTTTCGAGTTGTCTGGCCTGGCGACGTGGTCGAGGCCTCTCGCCAGGTCCTTCTGATGTTGGCCTGTTGTGAAGGCGGTTTAAGTGGGTTTTGTGAGTCAGATGATGCGTTGGAATTTTTTCGAAGGCAAGGTTAAAGCTTGCAATTCTTTTCTTGCAAGCTTAAACCTTGAAATTCCCTATTTGAAAGCTTGAAACTTGCAATTCTCTCTTCTTCGAAGCTTGAACATTGCAATTCTCTCTTCTTCGAAGCTTGAACCTTGCAATTCATTTCAAAGCAAGCTTGAGCCTTGCAATTCTCTTCTTGCAAGCTTAAACCTTGCAATTCTCTCTTCTTCGAAGCTTGAGCCTTGCAATTCTTTCCCAAACATGCTATAAAGCTTTGCAATTCTTTTCAAAGCAAGCTGAAGCCTTGCAATTCCTTTTCAAAGTAAGTTGAAGCCTTACAATTGCTTTCAAAGTAGGCTGAAGTCTTGAAATTCTTTCCAAAGCAAGCTATAAAGCTTTGAAATTCCTCTAAAAATAATTGCAATTTGCTTCAAGGCTTGTACTTTGGCCTCCCGCCAGGTTCTTCTGATGTTGGCCTGTTGTGAAGGGGGTTTAAGTGGGTTTTGTGAGTCAGATGGTGCGTTGGAATTTTTTCGAAAGCAAGCTTAAACTTTGCAATTCTTTTCTTGCAAGCTTAAACCTTGAAATTCCCTATTTGAAAGCTTAAACCTTGAAATTCTCTATTTGAAAGCTTAAACCTTGCAATTCTCTCTTCTTCGAAGCTTGAAACTTGCAATTGTCTCTTCTTCGAAGCTTGAACCTTGCAATTCTCTCTTCTTCGAAGCTTGAGCCTTGCAATTCTTTTTCAAACAAGCTATAAAGCTTTGCAATTCATTTCAAAGCAAGCTACAAAGCTTTGCAATTCTTTTAAAAGTAAGCTGAAGCCTTGCGATACTTGTTAAAGCTAGCTTGAAGTCTTACAATTCTTTTCTTGGAAGCTAAAACCTTGAAAATTCTTTTCCAAGCAAGCTATAAAGCTTTGAAATTCCTCTAAAAATAATTGCAATTTGCTTCAAGGCTTGTACTTTGGCCTCTCGCGAGGTTGTTCTGATGTTGGGCTGTTGTGAAGGGGGTTTAAGTGGGTTTCGTGAGTCAGATGATGCGTTGGAATTTTTTCGAGAGCAAGCTTAAACTTTGCAATTCCTTTTAAAGAAAGTTCAGGACTTATAATTCCCTTAAAAACAAGCTTTAAGTCTTGCAATTCCCTTCTTAAACCTTGCAGTTCTCTTCTTGAAAGCTAAAGCCTTGCAATTCTCTTCTTGAAAGCTAAAGCCTTGCAATTCTCTTCTTGGAAGCTAAAGCCTTGCAATTCTCTTCTTGGAAGCTAAAGCCTTGCAATTCTCTTCTTGAAAGCTAAAGCCTTGCAATTCTCTTCTTGAAAGCTTAAACCTTGCAATTCTTTTCCAAGCAAGCTATAAAGCTTTGCAATTCTTCCAAAGCAAGCTATAAAGCTTTGTAATTCCTTTCAAAGCAAGATTAAAGCTTTGCAATTTTTTCAAAGCAAGTTGAAGCCTTGAAATTCTTTTCAAAGCAAGTTGAAGCCTTGAAATTCTTTTCAAAGCAAGTTGAAGCCTTGCAATTCCCTTCTTGAAAGCTTAAACCTTGCAATTCTTTTCCAAGCAAGCTATAAAGCTTTGCAGTTCTTCCAAAGCAAGCTATAAAGCTTTGTAATTCCTTTGAAAGCAAGATTAAGGCTTAACAATTTTTTTCAAAGCGAGCTGAACCCTTGCAATTCCTTTCAAAGCAAGCTGAAGTCCTGTAAATCTTTCGAAAGCAAGTTTATATCTTGAAATTCCCTACTTGAAGGCTTAAACTTTGCAATTCTCTCTTCTTCGAAGCTTGAACCTTGCAACTTTTTACCAAACAAGCTACAGAGCTTTGCAAATCTTTTCAAAGCAAGCTATAAAGCTTTGCAATTCTTTTCAAAGCAAGCTATAAAGCTTTGCAATTCTTTTTAAAGCAAGCTGGAGCCTTGTAATTCTCTTCTAGAAAGCTAGAGCCTTGCGATTCTTTCATAAACAAACTATAAAGCTTTTCAATTCTTCTCAAAGCAAATTATAAAGTTTTGCAATTCCTTTCAAAGCAAGCTGAAGCCTTGCAACTCCTTTCAAACCAAGTTGAAGCTTTGCAATTGTTTTCAAAGCAAGCTGAAGCCTTGCAATTCTCTTCTTTGAAGCCTAAACCCTGCAATTCTTTTCAAAACAAGCTGTAAAGCTTTGCAATTCTTTTAGAAGCAATCTTAAACCTTGAAATTCCCTTCTGGAAAGCTGAAACTTTGAAATTCTCTCTTCTTCGAAGCTTGAACCTTGCAATTGTCTCTTTTTCGAAGCTTGAACCTTGCAATTCTCTCTTCTTGGAAGCTTAAACCTTGAAAATTCTTTTCCAAGCAAGCTATAAAATTTTATTAGTTCTCCAATGGTTCAGTGAATTCAAGTCAAACACAGAAGACCAATCATTGCACCTTAATTAAAATTATACATACATGCAAAAACGAAACCAGTATTCAACGCTAAAAAAATAGCCAATCTAATTCAAGTTCATTGTATCATTAAATAAACAATGGCGACGATAAAAGCAAAGACCACTTTTTCAGTTAACAAACCACCATTCAGTTAGTTAAATAATCCCAATATCCATTTTGGATTTCGCTTCCAGCCTTTAATCCTCGATCAGAATAAACATTAAACGCGTATTAATATTTCAAATTGGCATTAAAAAAATCTACGCTCGCTTTTGTCTGTTTTTTAATAAATTTAAATGGAAGTAGCAAAAAAAAAAAAAAAAATAAAATAAAATAAATAAAATGGCGCTAAATATTAAAATGATCGAGCAGACAAGCTCGATTCTCTCGCGTTCGTTTTAATTCGCTGATGTAGAAAAAATGGTATCGCTTTTTGCGGCAGAAAATGAGAATTGGTTCGCAGCAGGGGTTGGAGGGGGCTGCTGTATCGGAATTTGCATACAAGCCTTATCAGTTTATGATATTTTCCGTCCCAATAATTGCGTCGTCCAGAATCCACCGGCAAATTTACATTTCACCCCGCGTTGCGGCTTTTAATGAACGTTTTTTTCGTCCCTGATTCAAAATGTCCGCGTAATCTCAGTTAGAATGGCCGCTGAGGCGGTGAACGAAGTGCAGACATTTTTAAGAAGCTTTAAAAATTAGTAATTTGATTTAAAACAGTGAATTATTGGAAATTTTTATTTCAAGCGTTTTTAAAAAATTTTTTTTTTTTTAATTGAATGGTGGAGTTAGAGTGGTTGTCAAGAGGGTGAATGGAAAGCAGACATTGTTAAAAAACTTTCAGAGGCAACTGAAGTCTTGCAATTCCTTTCAAAGGAAGCTGAAGCCTTTTAATTCTCTTGAGAGCAAACTTAAAGCCCTGTAATTCCTTCCAAAGCAAGTTTAAAGCCTTGCAACTGCTTTCAAAGCAATCTAAAGCATTGCAAATCTCTCCAAAGCAAGTTTAAAGCCTTGCAATTCTTTCCAAAGCAAGCTATAATGCTTTGCAATTCCTTCCAAAGCAAGTTTAAAGCCTTGCAATTCCTTCTAAAGCCAGTTGAAGCTTTGAAATTCCTTTTAAAGCAATCTAAAGCCTTGCAATTGCCTTCAAAGCAATCTAAATCGTTCTAATTGTTTTCAAAGCAAGTTCAAAGCCTTGCAACTGCTTTCAAAGCAATCTAAAGCATTGCAAATCTCTCCAAAGCAAGTTTAAAGCCTTGCAATTCTTTTCAAAGCAAGCTATAATGCTTTGCAATTCCTTCCAAAGCAAGTTTAAAGCCTTGCAATTCCTTCTAAAGCCAGCTGAAGCTTTGAAATTCCTTTCAAAGCAATGTAAAGCCTTGCAATTGCCTTCAAAGCAATCTAAATGGTTCTAATTCTTTCCAAAGCAAGTTCAAAGCCTTGCAACTGCTTTCAAAGCAATCTAAAGCATTGCAAATCTCTCCAAAGCAAGTTTAAAGCCTTGCAATTCTTTTCAAAGCAAGCTATAATGCTTTGCAATTCCTTCCAAAGCAAGTTTAAAGCCTTGCAATTCCTTCTAAAGCCAGTTGAAGCTTTGAAATTCCTTTCAAAGCAATCTAAAGCCTTGCAATTGCCTTCAAAGCAATCTAAATCGTTCTAATTCTTTCCAAAGCAAGTTTAAAGCCTTGCAACTGCTTTCAAAGCAATCTAAAACCTTGCAATTCCCGCCAAAGCAAATTCAAGCCTTGCAATTTCCTTCGAAGCACTCCAAACCCTTCTAATTCTCTCCAAACCAAGTTCAAAGCCTCGCAATTCCTTTAAAAGCAATCCACAATCCACAAACCTTTGCAAATTCGCTCCAAATCAACTTCGAAGTCAAATCAAATCCCCAACTACAACGAAACAATAATGAAAACAAAAAATCATACAAATTCAAACCATTCAGAAAACGAATCGCTATCGTCGATAACAATTCTCGTGAAATTTCTTGGCCAAGCCAAGCAAACCAAGCGTTGTTACCAATTCTCCCGCGTTTTTCACACGCTTTTCCAACCGTGCGACACTGGAAATCCCCCTCGTTTTTGTCACTTACACGTCCGTTTGCGAAAGCGAGGCGGCCCCAGCGTGTTTAACATTCCACGGCTAAGTGGATTTCGTACCTGTTGATTAGATAAAACCTCGCGGCTGCGCACTCGAACGTTTCATTCCGCCCAGCAGCCGAGCAGAAACGCAGGAGACGGAAATTTCGCTGCTGAGACGACGCGTGCGAGTTTGAACATCGCCAAAAAAATAAAAAATAAAAAATAAAAATTAGATTTAAAGTTCTTCTAAAGTTATTTTAAAGATTTAAAATTCTTATTTGTCAGCACAATAATAATAATAATAATTGTTACTCTATCGTTGAAAATTAAAATAAAGCAGCAGAGCATAAGTGTTTTTGTGAACAAATTAGAAGACGATGTGAATGGCTTGATATGACGGAAATAAAGAAGCAGGTTTGAAAAATCGAGGAGGGAGAGAAAGCAAGGGGAATAGAAGGAAGAAGCTGTCTCTGGCGAGTGGCAAATTAAATTCAGCTCGTCGATACGAGGCGGGAAAATTCGATCGCGTGGTGCAGGCACGTAGTCTCTCATCTGCGTGGCGCACGTGCCAGGGCGCGACGAGTCGAGGTTCCCCGCGCGGAGACGTGTGTTTCCTTCGAAAAATTGTTGCGAGGCAAGGATTTTCGAAGATTCGATTCGTCGCCTCGAGATCCTGCTGCTCGACTACCACTCCTGTGGCGAATAGAGCGAGAGAGAGGGAGAGAGGGAGGGAGAAAGTTTCGGTTGAGCGCAAATATTTGCACTGATGTAGATACAGACGATACAGGCATTTTTATTGTCAACTGAAAGAGTTTCATTTTTTGGTGAAGTGTTGCGGAACGCGTGGATCAATTCTCTCTTTCTCTCTCGTTCTCTCTTATTTATTCACTCACTCTCTGTTTCTCACTCTCTCTGTCACTCTCTTTTTCTCATTCTCTCTCTTTCACTCGCTCTCTCTCTCTCTCTTATAACTCTCTCTCTCTCTCTTTTATAACTCTCTCTCTCTCTTTTTCTCTCATAACTCTCTCTCAAAATTCTCTCCCTCTCTCTCTTATAACTCTCTCTCTCATAACTCTCTTTCAAAATTCTCTCTCTCTCTCTCTCTCTCTCTCTCTCAAAATTCTCTCTCTCTCTCAAAATTTTCTCTCTCTCTCTCAAAATTCTCTCTCTCTCTCTCTCTCTCTCAAAATTCTCTCTCTCTCTCAAAATTTTCTCTCTCTCTCTCAAAATTTTCTCTCTCTCTCTCTCCCTCTCTCTCTCAAAATTCTGTCTCCCTCTCTCTCTTGTAACTCTCTCTCTCTCTCTCTCCATCTCTCTCTCAAAATTCTGTCTCCCTCTCTCTCTTGTAACTCTCTCTCTCTCTCTCTCAAAATTCTCTCTCTCTCTCTCTCTCAAAATTCTCTCTCTTTCTCTCTCAAAATTCTCTCTCTCTCTCTCTTGTAACTTTCTCTCTCTCTCTCTCTCTTGTATCTCTCTCTCTTTCTCTCTTGTAACTCTCTCTCTCTCTCTCTCTCTCTCTCTCTCTCTCTCTTATAACTCTCTCGAAACTTTCTCTCCCCTTCTCTCTATCTGTCTCATAACTCTCTCAAAATTCTTCCTCTCTCTCACTCATTCACTCACTCACTCACTCACTCACTCACCCTCTCTATTTCTCTCTCTGTATTTCTCTCTCTGTATTTCTCTCTTTTTTCTTTCTTGCACTCACTCACTCACTCACTCACTCACTCACTTATTCTCTTTTTCTGTCTCTATTTCTCTCTCTGTCTCTCTCACTTACTCATTCACTCATACGTTCTTCCTCTCTCTCTCTCTCTCTCTCTCTCTCTCTCTCTCTCTTTCTCTTTTTAGGATTGAACAGCGAGAACCAGTTTCAGAGGCATTAAAGTCCGACTGTCGTATTTCGTTATGGCGAGCAAATATTGCACAGATATATATATAGGTAGTCTAGTAAAGAACGCAGATATAAACGAAAACATTGATATTGCAATTCTTTTCAAAGATATTAAATTTGGGAATTGAATTCATTTTAAGTCTTATACCTTGCAATTTTTATTCAGAGCAAGCTTAAACCTTGCAATTTTCTTCAGAGCAAGCTTAAACTTTGCAATTTCCTTCAGAGCAAGCTTAAACCTTGCAATTCTTTTCAGAGGAAGATTAAACCTTGCAATTCTCCTCTTCAAAACTTAAACTTTGCAATTCTCTTCTTCAAAGCTTAACTTTAAAGCTAAAACCTTGCAATTTCCTTCAGAGCAAGCTTAAACCTTGCAATTCTTTTCAGAGGAAGATTAAACCTTGCAATTCTCTTCTTCAAAGCTTGAACTTTGCAATTCTCTTCTTCAAAGTTTAAGTTTAAAGCTTAAACCTTGCAATTCCCTTCAGAGCAAGTTTAAACCTTGCAATTCCCTTCAGAGCAAGCTTAAACCTTGCAATTCTTTCCAGAGAAAGCTTAGACCTTTAAATTATCTTTTTCAAAGCTTAAACCTTGCTATTCTTTTTACAACAAGCTTAAACCTTGCAATTCTCTTCTTCAAAGTTTAAGTTTAAAGCTTAAACCTTGCAATTCCTTCCAGAACAAGCTTAAACCTTGAAATTCTCTTCTTCGAAGCTTGACTTCAAAGCTTAAGGTTTGCAACTCTTTCAAATGCGAGCTGAAGTTTTCCAGTTGATTTCAAAGCAATGTAAGGTCTTGCAATTATTTTCCAAACAAGCTATAAAGTTTCGAAATTCCTTTCAAAGCAAGTTGAAGCTTTGCAATTCCTTTCAAAGTCAGCTGAAGTCTTGCAATTCTTTCGAAAGCAAGCATAAACCTTGTGATCCCTTCCAAATCCAGTTAAAGTCCTGAAATTATTCGCAAAGAAAGCAGAAGCCTTCCAACTTCTTTCAAAGCTATGTAAAGTCTTGTAATTCCCTCGAAAGCAAGCTTTAAGCCTTGCAATTCCTTCTAAAACAATCTAAAGCCTTGCAAAGTCTTTCCCAAGCAAGCTATAGAGCTTCTCGATGCTTTCTAAACCATATTTGACCCTTGCAATTCCTTCTAAAGCCAGCTAAAGCTTAGCAATTCCTTTCAAAGCAATCTAAAGCCTTGCGATTCTTTCCAAAACAAAATCAACCCTTGAAATTCCCAATAAATAATCATAAACTATTAATAATAATCAAACAATCCTTCCTCGATTCTTTCGTCCGTCACTCGACTGCACGTTCGAAAATCGTTCAAAAACGCGATTCGTCCTCGTCTCGCGACAATCGTGTCGCTCGCAGGTGAATTAAATGCCATCGAAAGTTACGAGCCACGTGGACGAACCGCTGGAAGCTCGCGTTCGGCTCTTTTATCGTCCCACGCGGAGAGATATCGTTATTTTTGCGAGAACTTTACAATCTCGCTGCCGATATAAACCAGCCCTGGCCAGCTCGATACCAGGTTTCATCGCCAGTGCAAACTGTTATCTTTATTACGATCGTAACGGCGATCATTCGAGACTGAGGAATCCCTCGTCGTTCCTGCTATTTTATTTATCCAGCCGCGGTAAATGAAACATTTAAATAGATCTCGCGTTGCTCGTGATTTATGGCTCGTCGACGAGGTCGAAGCTCGCGTTTCTGTTGGCCTGTGGCCTCAAACATTCATAAGAATGCGCCAAATCGCGAGCTTTCGACCTGCGTGCGTGCGAATGCCTGGAAAATGCATAAGAGTCGATACGTTCTTGGTGAAAAGCAGCGAATAACAGGCTGAACGTGGAGAAAAGGTTGTTTGTGAATGAGATTGTTGTTTTCTGCTGGCAATTTTTGATAATTGTTCATTAGATAATTGAATCCAACGACTTAGATGATTTTTGGCAGTTGTTAAGTGGACGACAGAGGTGGTTTTTGGTAATTGTTCAGTGGACGATGTGCGAGTTGTTGTTGATAGTGGATTTAGAAGTTATGAGTTGTGAAGGAAGGTTGAGTTTTGGAATTTCCTTGGAAAGGAAGCTTAAAGATTGCAATTCGTCTTGAAGCTCTTAAATATGGAAATTCAATTCATTTCTAAACTTAAATATTGCAATTCCTCACAAAGAAAGCCTCAGTCTTGCAATTTCTTGAAAAGGAAGCTTAAAGATTGCAATTCTGTTTAAAGATTGAACCTTGCAATTCTCCTTAAAGCTTAAACCTTGCAATTTTTCTTGAAGCTCTTAAATATGGAAATTCAATTCATTTCTGAACTTAAATATTGCAATTCCTTACAAAGAAAGCTTCAGTCTTGCAATTTCTTGAAAAGGAAGCTTAAAGATTGCAATTCTGTTTAAAGATTGAACCTTGCAATTCTCCTTAAAGCTTAAACCTTGCAATTTTTCTTGAAGCTCTTAAATATGGAAATTCAATTCATTTCTGAACTTAAATATTGCAATTCCTTACAAAGAAAGCTTCAGTCTTGCAATTTCTTGAAAAGGAAGCTTAAAGATTGTAATTCTGTTTAAAGATTGAACCTTGCAATTCTCCTTAAAGCTTAAACCTTGCAATTCTTCTTGAAGCTCTTAAATATGGACATTCAATTCATTTCTAAACTTAAATATTGCAATTCCTCACAAAGGAAGCTTCAGTCTTGCAATTTCTTGAAAAGGAAGCTTAAAGATTGCAATTCTGTTTAAAGATTGAACCTTGCAATTCTATCCAAAGCTTAAACCTTGCAATTTTGCTTGAAGCTCTTAAATATGGAAATTCAATTCATTTCTAAACTTAAATACTGCAATTCCTTACAAAGGAAGCTTCAGTCTTGCAATTTCTTGAAAAGGAAGCTTAAAGATTGCAATTCTGTTTAAAGATTGAACCTTGCAATTCTCCTTAAAGCTTAAACCTTGCAATTTTTCTTGAAGCTCTTAAATATGGAAATTCAATTCATTTCTAAACATAAATATTGCAATTCCTCACAAAGGAAGCTTCAGTCTTGCAATTTCTTGAAAAGGAAGCTTAAAGATTGCAATTCTGTTTAAAGATTGAACCTTGCAATTCTCCTTAAAGCTTAAACCTTGCAATTTTTCTTGAAGCTCTTAAATATGGAAATTCAATTCATTTCTAAACTTAAATATTGCAATTCCTTACAAAGGAAGCTTCAGTCTTGCAATTTGTTGAAAAGGAAGCTTAAAGATTGCAATTCTGTTTAAAGATTGAACCTTGCAATTCTCCTTAAAGCTTAAACCTTGCAATTTTTCTTGAAGCTCTTAAATATGGAAATTCAATTCATTTCTAAACTTAAATATTGCAATTCCTCATAAAGGAAGCTTCAGTCTTGCAATTTCTTGAAAAGGAAGCTTAAAGATTGCAATTCTGTTTAAAGATTGAACCTTGCAATTCTCCTTAAAGCTTAAACCTTGCAATTTTTCTTGAAGCTCTTAAATATGGAAATTCAATTCATTTCTAAACATAAATATTGCAATTCCTCACAAAGGAAGCTTCAGTCTTGCAATTTCTTGAAAAGGAAGCTTAAAGATTGCAATTCTGTTTAAAGATTGAACCTTGCAATTCTCCTTAAAGCTTAAACCTTGCAATTTTTCTTGAAGCTCTTAAATATGGAAATTCAATTCATTTCTGAACTTAAATATTGCAATTCCTTACAAAGAAAGCTTCAGTCTTGCAATTTCTTGAAAAGGAAGCTTAAAGATTGTAATTCTGTTTAAAGATTGAACCTTGCAATTCTCCTTAAAGCTTAAACCTTGCAATTCTTCTTGAAGCTCTTAAATATGGAAATTCAATTCATTTCTAAACATAAATATTGCAATTCCTCACAAAGGAAGCTTCAGTCTTGCAATTTCTTGAAAAGGAAGCTTAAAGATTGCAATTCTGTTTAAAGATTGAACCTTGCAATTCTCCTTAAAGCTTAAACCTTGCAATTTTTCTTGAAGCTCTTAAATATGGAAATTCAATTCATTTCTAAACATAAATATTGCAATTCCTTACAAAGGAAGCTTCAGTCTTGCAATTTGTTGAAAAGGAAGCTTAAAGATTGCAATTCTGTTTAAAGATTGAACCTTGCAATTCTCCTTAAAGCTCAAACCTTGCAATTTTTCTTGAAGCTCTTAAATATGGAAATTCAATTCATTTCTAAACATAAATATTGCAATTCCTTACAAAGAAAGCCTAAGTCTTGCAATTTCTTGAAAAGGAAGCTTAGAGATTGCAATTCTGTTTAAAGATTGAACCTTGCAATTCTCCTTAAAGCTTAAACCGTGCAATTCTTCTTGAAGCTCTTAAATATGGAAATTCAATTCATTTCTAAACATAAATATTGCAATTCCTCACAAAGGAAGCCTCAGTCTTGCAATTTCTTGAAAAGGAAGCTTAAAGATTGCAATTCTGTTTAAAGATTGAACCTTGCAATTCTGTTCAAAGCTTAAGCTTTTCAATTCGTTTCAAAGATCATCACATCTTTCAATGTGTTTTCGAAGCTTGAACCTTGCAATTCTCCTTAAAGCTTAAACCTTGCAATTTTTCTTGAAGCTCTTAAATATGGAAATTCAATTCATTTCTAAACTTAAATATTGCAATTCCTCAGAAAGGAAGCCTCAGTCTTGCAATTTCTTGAAAAGGAAGCTTAAATATTGCAATTCCTTGCAAAGAAAGCTCAAAGTTTGCAGCTTGGGGTCTCAAAGTTGCAATTGTCTTCAAAGCTTTAAGCTTTCCAATTCCTTTCAGTAAGTTAAATTCTTGAAATGAAATGAAATCCTTAAATTAATCCCTTGACAGTAAATTAAATTTATAGCTTATGTTGCACAAATTTGATGCATTTCAGAACACAATTTGTGAAGAATTATCAGATTTACGACTTGCAAAGGAAGGTTAATTCTTGCAATTCTCTTCAAAGCTTAAAAAACTTGTATGTAATAGTAGTTGATTCTTTCATTTGATAAGTCTGATAATTCTTCACAAGTTGCGTTCTCAAATGCATCAAATTTATCCATCACAAGAACACAAAGTAAATTTCCACTTATACAACTAACTGATAAAAAAAAAGAGAAAACACTTGTACGTAATAGTAAAATTGACAATTTATCAACAAAATTGCGTTCTCAAATGCATCAAATTTATCCACCACAAAAACGTAAATTAAATTTGTAGTTGTATAACTGATTGATCAAAAAATACTAGTATGTAATTGCAATTGAATGTTTCATTTATAATTCTTCTCAAATTGCGTTCTCAAATGCATCAAATATGTCCAACACGAAGATATAAATTAAATTTACTGTCACCTATTAACTACTTGATTAAAAAGCACTCGTATGTAATAGTAAAACTGACAATTCATAAAAAAAAATTGCGTTCTCAAATGCATCAACTTTATCCATCACAAAAACACAAATTAAATTTCCACTTATACAACTAACTAATAAATAAAAAACACTCGTATGTAATAGTTAAATTGACAATTCATAAAAAAAATTTGCGTCCTCAAACGCATCAAATTTATCCATCGCAAAAACACAAATTAAATATTCACTTATACAACTAACTGATAAAAAAAAACACTCGTATGTATTAGTAAAACTAACAATTCATAAAAAAAATTGCGTTCTCAAATGCATCAAATTTATCCACCATAAAAACACAAATTAAATTTTCACTTATTCAATTAACTAATAAAAAAAACACTCGTCCGTAATAGAAAAATCGAGAATTCATAAAAAAAATTTGCGTTCTCAAATGCATCAAATTTATCCATCACAAAAACACAAAATAAATTTCCACTTATACAACTAACTAATAAAGAAAAACACTCGTATGTAAAGTAAAATCGACAATTCATAAAAAAAATTTGTGTTCTCAAATGCATCAAATTTATCCATCACAAAAACACAAATTAAATTTCCACTTATACTACTAACTAATAAAAAAACACTCATATGTAATACTAAAACCTACAATTCACAAAAAAAATTGCGTTCTCAAATGCATCAAATTTGTCCATCACAAAAACGCAAATTAAATTTCCACTTATACAACTAACTGATAAAAAAAAAACACTCGTATGTATTAGTAAAACTAACAATTCATAAAAAACAATTGCGTTCTCAAATGCATCAAATTTATCCACCATAAAAACACAAATTAAATTTTCACTTATTCAACTAACTAATAAAAAAAAACACTCGTACGTAATAGAAAAACCGACAATTCATTAAAAAAATTTGCGTTCTCAAATGCATCAAATTTATCCATCACAAAAACACAAATTAAATTTCCACTTATTCAACTAACTAATAAAAAAAAAACACTCGTACGTAATAGAAAAACCGACAATTCATAAAAAAAAATTGCGTTCTCAAATGCATCAAATTTATCCATCGCAAAAACACAAATTAAATTTCCACTTATTCAACTAACTAATAAAAAAACACTCATATGTAATACTAAAACCTGCAATTCACAAAAAAAAATTGCGTTCTCAAATGCATCAAATTTGTCCATCACAAAAACGCAAATTAAATTTCCACTTATACAACTAACTGATAAAAAAAAAACACTCGTATGTATTAGTAAAACTAACAATTCATAAAAGAAAATTGCGTTCTCAAACGCATAAAACTGATGCACCATTCATAAAACCCAAGAATATTCAACTCTCAACGACACGGTTAATTACAAATAACTTGCTACTTTAAGTAATCCGACGAAAGCTCTCTCGCTGAAGCATAGAACGCGAAATTCGACGTAGAAAGAAAGAGTGTTCGCGCGGAGTCGACACGAGCGTAGCTGGACAGCGGTCCTCGAAGTTGGCTGCGAACGCAGCGGTGGACGATTAAACCTCTGACTCTCGTCGGATGTCAGGTGCACAAGGTATTAACGGTGATTCGAGCGTGACTACCGAGCAACCGACACGCACGCCGCAACCTTGGCGGATGACGAACACACTGCTGGTAAGTGACAGTAGCTAATTAATTAGCATCAAATGCTCGCGCCCCTCCCCAGCGGTATTCTATCTGCTACGCAGCTTGTTGCGGCTCAGCCCGTTTGATACAGCTGGTGATTAAGCGGAAAATCGCGACTGGCTCGCGAGGAATCGTAAAGTTACTGGGGATACCTCGATGCCAGCTGTTCGACTCCGTGTCGACCAGCAATCCTCTTCAATCGATAATCTCTACCCAGAAACTGTGTACCAAACAGTTTACACGAATCGAGATTAAAATTCATTTCGATGAGCTTTTTACTTTCGATGCACGATTAGATCGATAATTGAACTGAAAACTCTTCAGATGAAAGAACATCAGAGCACTGCCTGCACTCGTTTGCACGTAGTGCAAGCGCAAATTTAAAGAGGAACCGTGTACCAAACAATTTATATTAATAAACCAAGATAAAAATCAGATAATTGCTAATAAAACTGGAATATTCTTCACATTCTCGATGTAAGATCTGAAGTAACGTCACAGCATTGATTGTACCAGTTTACACGTGGTAATTAACTGTAATCTAACTACTTTATTGAGAAACTCTCGTATGTAATAGTAAAACTGACAATTCATCATAACATTGCGTTCTCAAATGCATCAAATTCGTGCAACATGAAAATATAAATTAAAATTACTGTCATGTATTTAATTAATCGAAGAAGACTCGTATATAATGAAAATAGATATCTGGTAATTTATTATAGAATGCGTTCTCAAATGCATCAAATTTGTCCATCATGAGAACGCAGACTAAATTTGCAGTTATATAACTAATTGATCACAAAACACCAATATGTAATAATAATTGAATGTTTTACTTATAATTCTTCTAAAATTGTGTTCTCAAATGCATCAAATTTGTCCAACATAAAGATATAAATTAAATTTACTATCATGTATTTAATTAATCGAAAAAGACTCGTATTTAATGATATAAGCTTGATAATAAATTATAGAATGCGTTCTCAAATCCATCAAATTTGTCCATCATGAAAACGCAAATTAAGTTTACAATTATATTACTAATTGATCAAGAAACACTCGTATATAATAGTAATTGAATGTTTCACTTGTGCTTCTTCACAAATTGCGTTCTCAAATGCATCAAACTTGTTCATCATGAAGATATTAATAAAATTTACTATCATTTAGTTACTTGATTGAAAAACATTGGTATGTAATAGTAATCGATTCTTCCATTTGATAAATCTGATAGTTATTCACAAATTGCGTTCTCAAATGCATCAAATTCGGCCATCATAAAAATACAAATTAAATTCGCACTTATACAACTGATAAAAAACAAACACTCATACGTAATAGCAAAACTGACAATTCATCTAAAAATTTGCGTTCTCAAATGCATCAAAATTGTTCATCACGAGAAAACGATTTAAATTTCGTGTTATGTCACTGATTGGTTGAAAAACACCAGTATATAATAGTAATTAGATGTTTCACTTGTAATTGTTCATAAATTGCGTTCTCAAATGCATTAAATTTGTCCATCATGAAGAAGCAAATTAAATTTACAGTTATATAATTAATTGTTCAAAAAACACTAGTATAAAATAACAATGGAATGTTTCTGTTATAATTCTTCGCAAATTGCGTTCTCAAATGCATCCAATTCGTTCATCACAAGAAACACAAGATTTTTTTAATTATTTAGCTTCAAGCTTTGAAGAGAATTTAATACTCTCTTGCAGAGAAAAATTTAATTCCAAATTTAATTCTCTTTTAATTTTCCCTTTAACTCTCGAACGAAGATAAAAATCAGACAATTGCAAACGAAACTAGAATCTCTTCGAATCCTCGATACAAGATCTGAAGTGAAACCACAGCATCGATTGCACATACATCAACGCGTGATACGATCGCAGACTTAAAACGCGTGATTCTAATTAGTCGAAGCGTGAGAACGAGAGGTCTCAGACTACCAGTTGAGCAGACTATTAGCACCAGCTGTTACGTGACATGCTGCGCGTCTTGGACGCGGTGTTTGACGTTGTGGCTGCTCCGTTGCCACCTCCTCCTCGAATGCCGCTGGTGTCTGTTTCTTCGTCCTCCTCTGCATCGCGTGCACATCCCCAGAGGCCCCTCTCGCGTCTGATTAACTTGCTATGAAATTATCTCGGCCCAACTCCAGCCTCGCCAACCCCAACAACGAACGAACGAAGGAACCAGGCTTCGCGATGCTTTCACACCCTCGCGATCGAGGTATCCATTTACTGCGGCGTTTGCCAGGCTCTGGTCTATCTTCGTGGTCGATTGTCCAGGACAAACTCTGTTATAGATCGATTTGGAGACGAGGTCCGTGTATCAGCGGTGATCGCAGCTGTGTTAAAGAGAATCGAGAGGTTTCAGCTTGGGAGAGAGTTGAGAGATTTGACGATTCGAGAGAATTGAAAGGTTTAAGGATTGAAGAGAATTGCAAGGTTTAAGCTTTGAAAAGAATTTGGGACTTTGCGAAGAATTGCAAGGATTTTTAAAGGAATTGGAGGACTCAAAACTTTGAAAATAATTGTAACTTTGAAACTCAAAGTTGCAAGGTTTAAGCTTTAAAGAGAATATATTTTCCTGATGAACAAATTTGATGCATTTGAGAACGCATTCCATAATAAATTACCAGATCTATTTTCATTATATACGAGTCTTCTTCGATTAATTAAATACATGACAGTAATTTTAATTTATATTCTCATGTTGAACGAATTTGATGCATTTGAGAACGCAATGTTGTGATGAATTATCAGTTTTACTATTTCATATTAATATTTTTTTTTTTATTTATCAGTTGTGTAGCTGTAAAATCAATGTGTGATCTTATGATGGACGAATTTGATGCATTTGAGAACGCATTCTATAATAAATTACTAAGCTTGCTATCATTATATACGAGTGTCTTTCGACTAATTAGATACGTGAAAGTAAATTAAATTTATATCTTCTTGTTGGACAAATTTGATGCATTTGAGAACGCATTCCATAATAAATTATCGGATCTATTTTCATTATATACGAGTCTTCTTCGATTAATTAAATACATGGCAGTAACTTTGATTTATATTTTCAAGGTGGACGAATTTGATGCATTTGAGAACGCATTCTATAATAAATTACTAAGCTTGCTATCATTATACGAGTGTCTTTTGACTAATTAGATACGTGAAAGTAAATTAAATTTATATCTTCTTCTTGGACAAATTTGATGCGTTTGAGAACACAATTTATGAAAAATTATCAGTCATAGAAGATAAATAAGAAGAAAGTGACGATAGTCAATGAAAGAATCAAATTCATATCTTTTTCTTGGACAAATTTGATGCATTTGAGAACGCAATGTATCAAAAATTATCAATCATAAAAAATGGATATGAAGAAAGTAACGATAATCAAAGAAAGATGCAAACATATTTTATACGAAAGACAATAACTTCGAATTAAAAAAAAAAAGGTTAATGATCTTAAAAATCAGAACTCAATAATTATCGAAAAGTTAGGTGAAAATAAAATATCCACGTAAACAACACTCTTTTCTCTTTTCGAAAATCTCAAAACCAGAATCTAAATTCCCAAAACTCGATGGAAATAAAAAAAAATTCTTAAACAAACGCGATTTTCTCTTCTACACAGCGACCGTAAAAGTCTGAGCGCGATATTCCACGGTTAATTTCGCAAATTGGCTTCGAGCCCCTCAAAATAGCCCCCGTTCACTGGTAAATCCTTTATTTAACGAAACTTGCGACCGCATCCGAGTTTCCTCGTCGCCCAAGATCAGTACACGTCGCTCTGGAGAGCATGTTTTGGCGTAAAGTTCGAAAAATTTCCCGTCATACGTACAGTTCTTAAGATAACTCTGTAAATTGTTACGAAGAAGGGGGAGAGGGCCAACCGTTTTAAGTCCAACGAGTAAAGTGCACGTGGCTCTCTCTGTTATCGACAGAGTATCGAGCAGAAACGCGAGGCAAGGTAACTTAAAATTTCACGAGGCTTACAGTTCCCAACCTGGTCTCGATTCTCGATGTTTCTTGCTCGTCGAGTGTAATCGTAGCCCAAGAGAAATGTTCTCTGCTAGAAAGGAACTAAATTCTGTCGTGAGATTAATTTCATTGTTCAATCTTCAGCGGAGAGAGAGAGAAGACAGCTCGCAGAGAGATGAAACTCGAGTCAGCTGCAAATAAAAAAAAAAAAAAAGACGCGAAATGTTTGCTGGCACGGTTTGAAAGAAATTAAACGTCGCTCAAAGCCACGTGAACCGCCTATCGTCTTCCACGGGACTGATCCCTGGTTAACTAAGTTTGTACACGGCACGAATACAAAGCGCCAGCACGCAATCAGCCGCGATTTGAATATCGTGGCCAGGGCTCTCTGCAGCCAGGAAGACGCGTCGCACGGTTATTGCTTTTAATGTTAATGGCGACGGGGAATTTATTGGCGAGCCAGCCAGCCGTTTCGAGCTACCGGCTGGATCATCATAAAACGTTAATGAGAGGCCGCGTATTGTGTCCCCACCATCCATTGATATGGTAACCACGAAAATTTCTGCTTGCCCAGTAAATACTGCCCCGCTTCATATTCATCCTGTCCAAATCTATGTATATGTGTGTGTGCGTGTGTGTTCAATGTATATGTGAGCGTGTGTAATGTATTAAATGTGTGCGTGTGTAATAGGTATGTGTAATGTGTGTTTGCAGTGTATATGTGAACGTGTGTAATGTATATTTGTGTGCGTGTGTAATGTATGTGTGTGTGTAGAGAGAGAGAGAGAGAGAGAGAGAGAGAGAGAGAGAGAGAGAGAGACAGACAGACAGACAGATAGACAGACAGAGAGAGAGAACATTTTGAGAGAGAGTTATGAAAGAGAGAGAATTTTGAGAGAGAGAGAGAGAACATTTTGAGAGAGAGTTTTGAGAGAAAGTTTTGAGAGAGAGAGAGAGAGAGAGTTTTGAGAGAAAGTTTTGAGAGAGAGAGAGAGAGAGAAAGTTTTGAGAGAGAGAGAGAGAGAGAGAGAGAGAAAGTTTTGAGAAAAAGAAAGTTTTGAGAGAGAGAGAGAGAGAGAGAAAGTTTTGAGAGAGAGAGAGAGAGAGGGAGAAAGTTTAGAGAGAGTTTTGAGAGAGAGAGAGAGAGAGAGAGAGAGAGAGAAAGTTTTGAGAAAAAGAAAGTTTGGAGAGAGTTTTGAGAGAGAGAGAGAAAGTTTTGAGAGAGAGAGAAAGTTTTGAGAGAGTTTTGAGAGAGAGAGAGAGAAAGTTTGGAGAGAGTTTTGAGAGAGAGAGAGAAAGTTTTGAGAAAAAGAAAGTTTTGAGAGAGTTGTGAGAGAGAGAGAGAAAGTTTTGAGAGAGAGAGAGAGGGAGAAAGTTTGGAGAGAGTTTTGAGAGAGAGAGAGAGAAAGTTTGGAGAGAGTTTTGAGAGAGAGAGAGAGAGAGAGAGAGAAAGTTTTGAGAGTTTTGATGGAGAGAGAGAAAGAGAGAAAGTTTTGAGATAGAGAGAGAGAGAAGGTTTTGAGAGAGAGATAGAGAAAGTTTTGAGAGAGAGAGAGAGAAAGTTTTGAGAGAGAGAGAGAGAGAGAGAGAGAAAGAGAGAATGTTTTGAGAGAGTTTTGAGGGAGAGAGAGAGAAAGTTTGGAGAGAGTTTTGAGAGAGAGAGAGAGAGAGAGAAAGAGAGAATGTTTTGAGAGAGTTTTGAGGGAGAGAGAGAGAAAGTTTGGAGAGAGTTTTGAGAGAGAGAGAGAGAGAGAGAGAGAGAAAGTTTTGAGAGTTTTGAGGGAGAGAGAGAAAGAGAGAAAGTTTTGAGAGTTTTGAGGGAGAGAAAGTTTTGAGAGAGAGAGAGAGAAAGAGAGAATGTTTTGAGAGAGTTTTGAGGGAGGGAAAGTTTTGAGAGAATTATGAGAGAGTGGTAGAGGGAGAGAGAGAGAGAGAGAGAGAGTGAGAGAGAGAGGGAGGGAGAGAGAGAGAGTGAGAGAGAGAGGGAGGGAGAGAGAGAGAGAGAGAGAGAGTGTATGAGAGTGTAAGGTATGTGTGTTTGTGTAATGAATATGTGTGTTTGTGTAATGAATATGTGTGTGTGATTGTGTGTGACGATGTGCACGTGAATATATGCATATATGTGTGTATCTGTATGTGTGTGTGAGGTTGTGTGTGTTTGTGTGTGTGTGTGTGTGTGTTTGTCGTTGTAGTGAGTGGTAGTGAAACGTAGGAAATTTTGTGGCCGCCTGGTAAACGCACGGAAATTGATTCGAATGTTTATTTAATTGATCTGGACGGGGAACGAACGGACGCTCTTCTTTCGATTAGCTACTGGCAATTAATCGCGATGCTCTAGTGGCAGTGGTTACTCTGTTTTTGTTGAGGGGTTTGGGTTGAATTATAAAGGATTTTTTTATTGCTGTTGTTAGAAATATATAATTATTATTTTTCATTGTTGTTGTTAGAAATATATATATAAAATACATAGCAATGACAGAGGGAGCTTTAAATACAAAATTCAAATTTCGAGTCAGCTGATCGCTGTCTGAGAAAGAAATAATTAGAAGCAAACCTCTCACAAATTTCTTTCATTCACCGTTCAAAATTCACCAAAAGATCGTGAAGCAAACGAGGTCCAAAAGCTAAAAAAAAAAGTTTATTGCAAGCATAAAAAATATGTGCACAGCAATGACAGAGGTAGCAGAAAGAATCGAACGCAATCATCGAAAACGCGGAATAGGTAATCCCGACTAACAATGCATAATACTTGAAACACTATCAGGCTCTCGCTCCTTTGCGTCGCGATTGAAAAAACCCGTGGGCGTGTGTTGCCGCGAAAAAAACAAAAAACAAACGAAAAAAAAAAAAAAAACACGGATCTTAATAAGCCGCGCCATTCAAACGTCCGGTTCAAACGGCCTACCAGGGATTACCGTCCAGCGCCGCGAGTGAAATTCTACAGATATTCCCTCTCGACCAGTACGACGGCAGGTAAGCGTACTTTCTGCTTGTTTAGCTCTTCATGTCGGATTAATCCGTCTGTCGATGAAGCTGCGAGTCTGGCTCGCGCTGAGCGCACGAAGAAATGAGACGCGAAGAAAAAGGAGAAGGGGATGGGGAGAAAACGGTGGGGAGAAAGAGGGGGTCAAAAAATTGTTGTACGACTGTGTATTTCGTTTGTAGCGCTTCGTGATGGACTAGGCTGATGGGTTTGAGAACGCGATTCGTGAAGAATTATAAGTGAAACGTTCAATTATTAATACATATCAGTATTTTTCAATCAATTGGTTATATAAGTGTAAAAATTCGTATTTTCATGATGGACAAATTTGATGCATTTGAGAACGCATTCTATAATAAATTACCAGATCTATTTTCATTATATACGAGTCTCTTTAGACTAATTAGATACATGACAGTAAATTTAATTTATATTTTCATGTTGGACAAATTTGATGCATTTGAGAACGCAATTTGTGAAAAATTATAAGTAAAACGTTCAATTGTTATTATATACTACGGTTTTTTGATCAGTTAGTTGTATAAGTGGAAATTTGATTTGTGTTTTTTGTGATGGACAAATTTGATGCATTTGAGAACGCATTCTGTAATAGATTGCTAAATCCATTTCCATTATATGTGTGTGGTTTTGGACTAATTAGATACGTGACAGTAAATTTAATTTATGTCTTTATGTTGGACAAATTTGATGCATTTGAGAACGCAATTTGTGAAGAATTATAAGTGAAACGTTCAATTATTATTACATGTTAGCGATTTTTGATCAGTTAGTTATATAACCGTAAATTTAATTTGGGTTTTCATGATGGTCAAATTTGATGCATTTGAGAACGCAATTTTTTTGATGAATTGCCAGTTTTACTATTATATATGAGTGTTTCTTTTTTTATTAGTTGTATAAGTGGAATTTCAATTTGTGTTTTTGGGATGGTCAAATTTGATGCATTTGAGAACGCAATTTGTGAACAATTACAAGTGAAACATTCAATTACTATTATATACTAGTATTTTCCAACCAATTAGTTACGTAACACTAAATTCAATTCGTTTTTTGGTGATGGACAAATTTGATGCATTTGAGAACGCATTCTATATTGAATAACCAGGTTTGCAACCATTATATACGAGTGTCTTTCGACTAATAGTAAATTGAAGTTATATCTTCATGTTGGACGAATTTGATGCATTTGAGAACGCATTCTATAATAAATTTCCAGATCTATTTGCATTTTACAGGAGTCTTCTTCGATTAATTAGATATATGACAGTAAATTTAATTTATATTTTCATGTTGGATAAATTTGATGCATTTCAGAACGCAATTTGTGTTACAAGCGAAAAATTCAATTATTGTTACATACGAGTATCTTTTTTATTTATCAGTTGCGTAGCTGTAAAATTAATTTATCTTTTGATGATGGACAAATTTGATGCATTTGAGAACGCAATTTGTGTTACAAGCGAAAAATTCAATTACTGTTACATACGAGTATCTTTTTTATTTATCAGTTGCGTAGCTGTAAAATTAATTTATCTTTTGATGATGGACAAATTTGATGCATTTGAGAACGCAATTTTTTTGATAAATTGTCAGTTTTACTATTACGTATGAGTGTCATTTTTTAATAGGTTGTATAAGTGGAAATTTGATTTGTTTTTTTTTGTGATGGACGAATTTGATGCATTTGGGAACGCAATTTATGACCAATAACACGTGAAACATTCAATTACTATTATACACTGATGTTTTTCAACCCATTAGTTACAATAATTTATATCCTCATGTTGGACGAATTTGATGCATTTGAGAACGCAATTTTGCTGATAACTTCTCAGTTTTACCATTTCACACGAGTGTTTTTTTATACATCAGTCGCATAGCTGTAAAATGAATTTGTCTTTTCACGACGAACGAATTTGACGAGTTTGAGAGCACAATTATTGAAGAATTATCAGATGTACAAACTGAAGGGACCAATTGCAATTACACACGACTATAAACGTAATTTGTGTTTTCGTAATGAACAAATTCGACGAGTTTGAGGACACAATTATTAAAGAATTATCAGATGTACAAATCGAACGAATCTGTTAGTATCAGGATAAAAAAGTGTGGAGAAAAGGGGCGAGGTGCGTTCAGAAGGGGCCCACAGGCGCCCCTGGCAGAGCTGACGAAGGCGCGGCAGAGGATTTGTGGCCTTGATTTATGCCAAAACTGGCGCCGTTTATTATCGGTACTGGTGGATGTGTGCATGCGTGAAATTGGAAACGCAGACAAGCGTCCATGCAAATTTAACCCGTCCGTCTGGCAGTGCACGCTATTCACCAAGCCCACCCGACAAAGAAGGAACTTTACTGTCTAGCCCACGAATCCGAGCCCATCAACTGCTGCCCCTGCAGCCACCTCGCTCGATCTCGACCGCAGAAATTTCAGGGCTCGACAACGGGAAGAGTCGTGCCTCTTCAATGTCGTATACTTCGCGAACTTTTAATCGTCTCGCGAAGAAAACTCGCCTCGTTAAACGACGAGCCATTGGGTATTCCCTTCTCTCTCTCTTTCTGTCTCGTTTCGAGGGGGTGGAAATATCGCGAGTGGTCGAACAAAGCCCCAAACGAGCCTCTGGTTTCTAACGTTAAATTTACTCGTGGCACTCTCTCTCTCTCTCTCTCTCACTCGTCGTTGAACATGCACGTGGTTCGAGTGGCCCTTTCGCGCGAGTTAACTGCTCTGTCGTAACTCTCGCGTTACGTTGTCGTCAATAGCGTTACGAGTTACGTAAGTTGTGCATATGTTAAGTACCCGCACGCCAACTTTTCCGGTTTCTGTTTTCTGTTGGTAGTGCAGCGGATGAGAGGAAAGTTCGAGGTTCTAACGCTGCTGACGACTGTGCTGCACGTGCTTATGTTTCTTTTTTTTTTTGTGGTGTTGGGCTTTTAAAGTTCTCTTCTCGCCTATTGGGGATACAGTATTAGGATAGTTACGAGTAGAGGAATTTTTGTTGGCAATTTTTTCTCGAGTAAGGTTTATAATATCTGTAGATTGGTTTTATGGAAAGATTGGGTTCTGTAATTTTTTGCAGAGCAAGTTTTTGGGGTCTTGAAATTTTTTTCAGAGGAAGTTCAGGTCTGCAGGTTGGTTTCATGGTTGATTAGGTTTTGTAATGTTTTGCAGAGCAAGTTTGGAGACTTGAAATTCCTTCCAGAGCAAGCTTAGACCCTGCAATTTCCTCTCATGCAAAGATAAAACCTTGCAATTATTTCCAAAGTAAGCTTAGACTTTGCAATTCCTTCCAGAACCTTGGAATTATTTCCTGAACAAGCTTAGACCTTGGAATTTCTTTCAGAGCAACCTTCGTATCTTGCAATCGCTTTCATAGTAAGCTTAGGCTTTGCAATTAATTCCAAAGCAAGCTTAGACTTCTTAAACTCTCTTTAAAGCAAGCTTAGACCTTGGAATTCCTTCCAAAGCAAGCTTAGACCTTGCAATTTCTTCTCAGCAAGCTTTAACCTTGCAATTCTTTCCAAAGCAAGCTTTAAACCTTGCAATTCTTTACAAATTATGCTTAGGATATTGCAATTCCTTTCAGAGCAAGCTTAAACCTTGCAATTGCTTTCAGAGCAAGCTTAAACCTTGCAATTCCCTTTAGAAAAAGCTTAAACCTTGCAATACTCTTCTCAGAGCAAGCTTAATCCTTGCAATTCCCTTCACAGAAAGCTTAAACCTTGCAATACTCTTCTCAGAGCAATCTTAAACCTTGCAATTTCTTCTCAGCAAGCTTTAACCTTGCAATTCTTTCCAAAGCAAGCTTTAAACCTTGCAATTCTTTCCAAATTATGCTTAGGATATTGCAATTCCTTTCAGAGCAAGCTTAAACCTTGCAATTGCTTTCAGAGCAAGCTTAAACCTTGCAATACTCTTCTCAGAGTAATCTTAAACCTTGCAATTCCTTCCAATGCAAGCTTAGACCTTGCAATTTCTTCTCAGCAAGCTTTAACCTTGCAATTCTTTCCAAAGCAAGCTTTAAACCTTGCAATTCTTTCCAAATTATGCTTAGGATCTTGCAATTCCTTTCAGAGCAAGCTTAAACCTTGCAATTGCTTTCAGAGCAAGCTTAAACCTTGCAATTCCCTTCACAGAAAGCTTAAACCTTGCAATACTCTTCTCAGAGCAATCTTAAACCTTGCAATTCTTATCAAAGCTTTCACCTATTTCATTTCTACATTATCACATTAAATTAATCCAATATTACTATTACTTTCTATCAATTTTAAAAAACCACAAACTTTCAACTAATTAATAATTACCAAACCCCTCAAAAGCTCTCATTACACAACACAAAGACCTTTAAATCTTCCAAACCAAAAGAACATCTCAATTTTTCCATTTCTGCATTTCAAAAACCCACCTCAGAGGAGACCAACAGCTTCAAACGACCCAACAACAGTGAAACCACCAACTTCCAGCTAATTAATAATTACCAAACCTCTCAAAAGCTCTCATTACGCAACACAAAGACCTTTAAATCTTCCAAACCAAAAGAACATCTCAATTTTTCCATTTCTGCATTTCAAAAACTCACCTCAGAGGAGACCAACAGCTTCAAACGACCCAACAACAGAGAAACCACCAACTTCCAGCTAATTAATCATTACCAAACCCCTCAAATACTCTCATTACACAACTTAAAGCTTTCCACCAAAAGAATATCTCAATCTTTCCATTTCTACATCCCAAAAACCCACCTCAGAAGAGAGCAACAGCTTCAAACGACCCAACAACAGTGAAACCACCAACTTCCACCTAATTAATAATTACCAAACCCCTCAAAAACTCTCATTACACAACATAAAGCTTCCAAACCAAAAGAACATCTCAATCTTTCCATTTCTGCTTCTCAGAAGAGACCAACAGCTTCAAACGACCAAACAACAAGCTCTGCTCACGAAGTGAGCATTGCGTGCCCCTCACCTGGACATTGTCAACGAAACCCTCTTCGAGGGGTGAGTAACACGACCCTGAGAGCAGTGACTGAACAATGCCAGGGTATCTATCAACGTCTTCGTAATTGATGATGGCTATCAGAGCTCTGAGGCGAAGGGTCGACGTGATCCAACGTGGAAAAGTAATGTCACGCAGGAAGAACAACGCTCGCATTTGCATGCAACGAATCAGCGACCATTTCGAGCCACAATTCGCGTTATTTCGCTTTATTCTCTGCTGTCCTCGAAGACGTCTCTCGTCGAGTAGAAACGCGAAGCTTTGGTTGAATTTGCGTTCGCCACGATCAGAGAACGGTTTCGTGGATCGCGCCTTTTCACGAGCACCCGTTAGCTCGCCCAGTTTTATTTCGATGCAGGGCTCGCTGGTATCCGTTCTTTCCGCCAGATTTCCGTCTCATTGTGCCGCCTCGCAGTATTGCTGATAAGCGCCGCGACGCCTCAGGGGCCGCTGAAAGGAGCGTCGCAGACGCTTCTTCTAATCTACGCGAATTTTATCGACGCTGTTGTTGCAGAAACACTTCTGCTGTTCTGCTGTTCTGCTTGTGTCGAGCGAGATACTGATTGTTGGATTCAAACAGGCTGGTTTTATATCGTGAGAATCCTTCAGGCAGATGATTTAATTATTGGCTGTGGGATTTGGTGATGAAGGCATTTGGTTTTGGGATATTTGAAATTCAGGTTTCTGATTTTTAGAGAGAAATGGAAGTGTTATGGTTTTTTTTCAAGGAATTGCAAACCTCAAGCTTTGAAAGGAACTTGAAAGATTTCAGCATTGCAAGGGAATTTCAAACTTCGAGCTTTGAAAATGAGTGTAACATTGAAAGGAACTGCAAGGTTTAAGCTTTTTTTGGGAAGCTTGTGTCTTGCAATTCCTTCTAGAGCAAGCTTAATCCTTGTAATGCATTCGAGAGCAAGATTTAGGTCTTGCAATTCTTCCCAGTTCAAGCTTGGGCCTTGCAATTCTTTTCAGTGCAAGCTTAAACCTTGCAGGATTGAAATGAATTGCAATTTTGATCAGAATTGCAAGGCTTAAGCTTTGAAATAAATTGCAATTTTGATAAGAAAAGCAAGGTTTAAGCTTTGAAACGAATTGCAATTTTGCTCAGAATTGCAAGGTTTAAGCTTTGAAATAAATTGCAATTTTGATAAGAAAAGCAAGGTTTAAGCTTTGAAATGAATTGCAATTTTGCTAAGAATTGCAAGGTTTATGCTTTGAAATGAATTGCAGTTTTGCTCAGAATTGCAATGTTTAAGCTTTGCAACGAATTGCATTTTTGCTAAGGATTGGAAGGTTTAAGCTTTGAAACGAATTGCAATTTTGCTAAGAATTGCGAGGTTTAAGCTTTGAAACGAATAGCAATTTTGCTAAGAATTGCAAGGTTTAAGCTTTGCAACGGAATTGCAAGGTTTAAGCTTTGAAATGGTTTGCAATTTTGCTAAGAATTGCAAGGTTTACACTTTGAAATTCATTGAATTTCCAGAATTTAAGGGTTTTGAGAAGAATTGCAAGATTGAAGCCTCCTCTGCAAGAAAATAACAAGATTTAAGCTTTTCTGCATGAAATTTCAAGCTTGGAACTTTGAAAGGAATTGCAAGATTAAGACGTTTTTGCAATAAATTTTGGTATTCTAATCAACCATCAAGTTGGTATTCTAATCAACTAAAATAATTGCAAGATAAAGACTTTTTTGCCATAAATTTTGGTATTTTAACCAACTGAAATAATTGCAAAATAAAGACTTTTTTGCCATAAATTTTGGTATTTTAACCAACTAAAATAATTGCAAAATAAAGACTTTTTTGCAATAAATGTTGGTATTTTAACCAACTAAAATAATTGCAAAATAAAGACTTTTTTGCCATAAATTTTGGTATTTTAACCAACTAAAATAATTGCAAAATAAAGACTTTTTTGCTATAAATTTTGGTATTTTAACCAACCATCAAGTTGGTGTTCTGACCAACTAAAATAATTGCAAGATAAAGACTATTTTGCAATAAGTGTTGGCATTTTAACCAACTAAAATAATTGCAAAATAAAGATTTTCTTGCAATAAATTTTGGTATTCTAATGCACCATCAACTTGGTATTCTAATCAACTAAAATAATTGCAAGATAAAGACTTTTTTGCTATAAGTTTTGGTATTCTAACCAACTAAAATAATTGCAAAATAAAGACTTTTTTGCTATAAATTTTGGTATTCTAAGCAACCATCAAGTTGGTATTCTGACCAACTAAAATAATTGCAAGATAAAGACTTTTTTGCTATAAATTTTGGTATTTTAACCAACTAAAATAATTGCAAAATAAAGACTTTTTTGCTATAAATTTTGGTATTTTAACCAACTAAAATAATTGCAAAATAAAGACTTTTTTGCTATAAATTTTGGTATTTTAACCAACCATCAAGTTGGTGTTCTGACCAACTAAAATAATTGCAAGATAAAGACTTTTTTGCTATAAATTTTGGTATTTTAACCAACTAAAATAATTGCAAAATAAAGACTTTTTTGCCATAAATGTTGGTATTTTAACCAACTAAAATAATTGCAAAATAAAGACTTTTTTGCTATAAATTTTGGTATTTTAACCAACCATCAAGTTGGTGTTCTGACCAACTAAAATAATTGCAAGATAAAGACTTTTTTGCTATAAATTTTGGTATTTTAACCAGCCATCAAGTTGGTATTCTGACCAACTAAAATAATTGCAAGATAAAGACTGTTTTGCAATAAGTGTTGGTATTTTAACCAACTGAAATGATTGCAAAATAAAGACTTTTTTGCAATAAATGTTGGTATTCTAATGAACCATGAAGTAAGTCGATGTTAGAAACGCAACAAGGCTCGTTTTGGTGGATGGCGAAGGTGGGTGTGGTGTGGCAACGCGTAGCAGCAGCCACAGGTGCCTTTTCCAGGACGCGAGGCGTTTATAGCCGCTGTAAAAGCGTCGTCTCCTCGGTTCCCTATCCCACAGGCTACTCTCGCTGCGTCCCTTTGTACACCGTCCATCGACAGAACCCACGCGAACCGTTTCTTTTACTGCTTCGAAAATATCGCAACTCTGATTTTTCAGAGCCAATCTCGATTTTTCTGCTTCTCAAAGTTGTTCAATTTGGAAATTTCATTGATTTCGATGCTTGAAACTTGTAATATTTTGCTATTATTTTTGCAACTCTGATTTGTAATTTCGTGCGATTATTCGAGAAGCTTTGAGGCTTGCAATTATTTGCGAAACGAGAGCCCAAATCTTTCAATTCCTTGCAAAGTTCCAATTGTCTTGCAACTCCTTCGAAAGGAAGGTTCAGTCTTCCAATTCTTCTCGAAGCTCTTAAATTCGGAAATTAAGTTAGTTTCAAAGCTTAAACCTTGCAATTCTTAGTATAATTGCAAGTCATTGCAAAGCTTAAACCTTGCAATTCTTAGCAAAAGTGCAATTTGTTTCAGAGCTTAAACCTTGCAATTCTTAGTAAAAGTGCAATTTGTTTGAAAGCTTAAACCTTGCAATTCTTAGTATAATTGCAAGTCATTTCAAAGCTTAAACCTTGCAATTCTTAGCAAAAGTGCAATTTGTTTCAGAGCTTAAACCTTGCAATTCTTAGTAAAAGTGCAATTTGTTTGAAAGCTTAAACCTTGCAATTCTTAGTATAATTGCAAGTCATTTCAAAGCTTAAACCTTGCAATTCTTAGGAAAAGTGCAATTAGTTTCAAAGCTTAAACCTTGCAATTCTTAGTATAATTGCAAGTCATTGCAAAGCTTAACCCTTGCAATTCTTAGCAAAATTGGAATTCGTGTCAAAGCTTAAACCTTGCAATTCTTAGCAAAAGTGCAATTAGTTTCAAAGCTTAAACCTTGCAATTCTTAGTATAATTGCAAGTCATTGCAAAGCTTAAACCTTGCAATTCTTAGCAAAACTGCAATTTGTTTCAAAGCTTAAACCTTGCAATTTCCTTGTAATTCGTTCCAAAGCTTAAACCTTGCAATTCTTAGCAAAATTGCAAGTCATTTCAGAGCTTAGACCTCGCAATTCCCTTTCAAAGCTTAAATCTTGCAATTGTTAGCAAAATTGCCAGTCATTTCAGAGCTTAAACCTTGCAATTCTTAGCAAAACTGCAATTCGTTTCAAAGCTTAAACCTTGCAATTTCCTTGCAATACTTAGTAAAATTGCAATTCGTTTCAAAGCTTGAACCTTGCAATTTTCTTGCAAAGCTTAAATCTTGCAATTCATAGCAAAATTGCAATTCGTTTCAGAGCTTAAACCTTGCAATTGCCTTGCGAAATTTCAACTCTGCAATTCTTGTCAAAGTTGCAATTTTTTTCTAAGCTTTGAAGCTTGAAAAATTTCTTGCAATTATTTTCAAAGTTCGAAGCTTTAACTTTCTACCAGAAAAGCTTAAATTTTGTAATTCCTAACGATGGAAGCTTCTGTCTTTTTTGTAATCTTTTTGCAATGTTGCAAGTCGTTTCAAAGCTTAAACCTTGCAATTCTCTTGCAAAGCTTAAACCTTCCAATTCTCTTCAAACTTACAATATTTTTTTGTATGCAGTGGGTGTTTTATGCATTATTTTATTCCATTATTATTGCACTATTATGCATATATCGCATTATTATTTTAATGCAAATTCGTGGAATGAGTTTGCAAAATTTTTGTTCAGAATAAATTTGTCTATTTTTTTTCTGTGCACTTGGTGTTTTATGCATTATTTTATTGCATTATTATATTTATTTGCATTATTATTTTAATGAAAATTCATGGAATGAGTTTGCAATATTTTTGTTCAGAATAAATTTGTCTACTTTTTTTTTCTGTGCATTATTTTATTGCATTATTATTGCATTATTATTGCATTATTATCCATTATATGCATTATATGCATTATTACATTGGGTGCATTGGGTGTTTTATGCATTATTTTATTGCGTTATTTTAATGAAAATTCGTGGAATGAATTCGCAAAATTGTTGTTCACAATAAATCAGCGTATTTTTCTTTTTTCCTTTGGCTGACCCGCAGAATTGCAAAATTCTCATGAGACGCGAACATGTACCGGGTTGTCCGCGAATGGCTGGTTCCACGTTCCCAGCCAGTAACGAATGTTTACTGTAAATAGAATTCATGCGCATCGGTTCGTGTTCCGAATCGTTCCATTTATATAATTGCACGCAACATCCTGCAGTTTTCACCCTGTTAGAACCGTGTGCTCTCGCTCGTGTTACGTAAACAAGCGCCAACATTTTAATGGATTATTTTTATTTGCCAATTTTTAAGTCTCTCTTTGCGAGAAACGTCTGCTTCTGGATTTTATATTTTATATTATATTGGAAGGAGAATATATTTTGTGATTTTTTGTAAGATGAGAATAGAGTCGTTATAGTACATATATTTTTTTTTTGGAGGCTTGAAGTTTTGAGATTTTTATGCAACTTATTGGATTTTGTAATTTTGTTTGTTTCAGAGATTAATGATTGCAGTTTTGAGCAGAATTTTAATTTTTTTCGATGGTTAAATCTTGCAATAATTTTTCAAAAATTGAAGCTTGCAATTCTGAGCGAAATTGTAATTTTTTTCAAAGGTTAAATCTTGAAATTCTGAGCGAAATTGTAATTTTTTTCGAAGGTTAACTGTTGCAATTATTTTCAAAGCTTAAGCTTAAATCTTGTAATTCCTTTCAGAGCAAGTTGAGGACTTACAATTGCTTTCAGAGCAAGCTGAAGGTTTTCAATTCTTTGATAGCAAGCTTAAACCTTGCAATTCATTTCAAAGCTTAATATTAAGCTTCGCAATTCCTCTAATAGCAAGCTGAGCCTTTGAAATTGCTTTCAAAGTAAGTTGAGGCCTTGCAATTGCTTTCAGAGCAATCTAAAGCCTTACAATTCTTTTCAAAACAAGCTTAAACCTTGCAATTCATTTCAAAGCTTAATATTAAGCTTCGCAATTCCTCTAATAGCAAGCTGAGCCTTTGAAATTGCTTTCAATGTAAGTCGAGGCCTTGCAATTGCTTTCAGAGCAAGCTGAAGGCTTTCAATTCTTTTCAAAACAAGCTTAAACCTCGCAATTCATTTCAAAGCTTAATATTAAGCTTCGCAATTCCTCTAATAGCAAGCTGAGCCTTTGAAATTGCTTTCAAAGTAAGTTGAGGCCTTGCAATTGCTTTCAGAGCAATCTAAAGCCTTACAATTCTTTTCAAAACAAGCTTAAACCTTGCAATTCATTTCAAAGCTTAATATTAAGCTTCGCAATTCCTCTAATAGCAAGCTGAGCCTTTGAAATTGCTTTCAAAGTAAGTCGAGGCCTTGCAATTGCTTTCAGAGCAAGCTGAAGGCTTTCAATTCTTTTCAAAGCAAGCTTAAGTCTTGGAATTTTTTTCAACGCAATCTGAAGCCTTCTAATTGCTTTTAAAGCAATCTAAAGCATTGCAATTTCTTCCAGATTAAGCTTAGATTTTGAAATTTCTTCTGGAGCAAGTTTAGACCTTGAAATTTCTTCCAGAGCAAGTTTAGACCTTGCAATTTCTCCCAGAGCAAGCTTAAACCCTGCAATTCTCTTCTTCAAAGCTAAACTTCAATGCTTTAATCTTGCAATATTCTTCAGAGAATACTCAAACCTTGCAATTCTCTTCTTCAAAGTTTAAATTCAGCAATTCTCTTCTTCTGAGCTTGAGTTCAAAGCTTAAACCTTGCAATTCTCTTCAAAATTTAAGCTTAAATATTGTAACTCTTTTCAGAATAAGCTTAAACTTTGCAATTCTCTTCAGAGCAAGCCTAAACCTTGCAATTCTTTTCTTCAAAGTTTAAACTCAGCAATTCTCTTCTTCAGAGCTTCTCTTCAAAGCTTAAACCTTGCAATCCTCTTCAGAGCAAGATTAAACCTTGCAATACTCTTCTTAGAGCAAGCTTAGGCTTGCAATTCCCTTTCAATTTTAGTCTCACAAATTTACAATCAATTATTCTTCAATTTTTCAAAAGATTCTCTCATACTTCATTATTTCTCATTAAACATTTACTTAAATTGAAAATTAAGAATTAGAAGAGTTTATAGAAGACTTCTTACTAATTGCAAATAACTATCATCTTTTTTAAAACCTTAATTATCTCCTATGAAAGAATCTGTATTTATATAAAAGAAAAAAATTAATGTGTAATATAATAAATTTAATATAATATAAAATATAATATAAAATAAATTTAATATAAAATATAATATAAAATAAAATAAATATAATATAAATATAATATAAATATAATATAATACAAAATATAATATAATATAATAAAATGTGGATATCTGTTGCATACTGGTCTTTAAAGTCTGGTCTTTTACTATTGTCCCCAATTTCTATGTAATAAACCTCACTAAAACCTTTCACAGGTATTTTCACTCAAAGTCCCTGATGACGTTCGATTTTTGTCATTAAACCTCCACTCTCTGAGCCCACAAAATATCAGCAGGAAATATAGAAAAACACCTTACATTAAGCTTACCCGTGCTATTAAGTTTAAGCTGCTTGCAGCGCCGCAGAAAAGCAGCTAATAGGATCTACTTGCCTTCAGCCGAATTTAGCTGCGATGCTTTTAACGTGCTGACAAATTCGCGAATTGTCCACCTTCGCGTTCGAATCTGCCATTAATCGAAACAACCAGAATCAGAGCCTTAAATCTGCCATTAATTGAAAGAAACAGCCAACGCTGTGGCAAAAGTGGAGCCTCGAATCGCTGCTTTTAATCGTCGAGCAAAGACGAAATGCAAAGAAAAATTCAGAATTCTTAACAAAAAAATCCACAAACATTAATTTTGATATTTCAGAATTAAATGATTTTTTGATTGTTAAATTTTTTTCTGTTTCAGGATTGGATTTCCTCGAAGACGTCCACAGCTCGCATAATTCTCGCTGCTGTGCATGTTCCTGCTCGACGACTTGCTGGTAAGTTCGATTAAAACGATTAATTATGACGATTCCAGGCAAATGAAATTCCAGGCCCTGCTATCCGTTCACGATGAATGCTCGCGCGTGTTGCGTCGTTTTTAAACCAGCCACGCTGTGCATCGTGTTTCTCGTGTCGAGTTCAGTAAATATCAACAGGGTGCTCGCGGTGTATATGTTGGCTCATCAGTACACCCGGTATCGATCGCGCGCAGAGAAACGGCACAGAGAAATACAATAAAATCTTCTCGTCGCTTTGACGGCGATTCTTCTGCAAATTTCCTATATTTTAGGTGCGATGATGATTGATTAGCTGGTTTGCGTTCATTATCTCAGTGGTGTGTTCAGGTCGAGGTGAGCCCTGAGTAGAACACATATATTGGGCCCTTCAGGGTTGTATCAAGGATAACCTGAGCCCTGAGTAGAGAATATTTTGGGCCCATGAAAGTAGTTTCGAGGGAAATCTAAGGCAAATTTCAAGGGATTTCTTCAGTAGGAAATATTTTGGGCCCTTCAGAGGCGTATCTAGGCTATTCTGAGCCCTGAGTAGGAAATATTTTGGGTTTTTTCAGAGGCGTATCAAGGCAAATCTAAGGCAAATTTCAGGGGGTTTCAAATTGGAATCTTCAGTAGGAAATATTTTGGGCCCTTCAGAGGCGTATCTAGGCTATTCTGAGCCCTGAGCAGAATGTATTTTGGGTCCTTCAGAGGCGTATCAAGGCTAATCTGAGCCCTCAGCAAAAAAGATTGTTAAGCCTTTCAGAGTCGTATCAAGATAAATCGAAACCCCAAGCTTTAAAATGTTTGTGCAATTTTTACTATCTCAAGCTTTAAAATTTTTCGAACTCTCAGTGGTGTATCAAGGCAAATAGAAACCCTAGGCATTAAAATTGTTGGTGTCTTCAGAAATGTATCAAGGCAAAAAGGGAACCCCAAGCTTTAAAATTTCTAAGGCTCTCAGGGGCGTATCAAGACAAATCGAAGCCCCCCAACCTTTAAAATTTTTGAAATCCTCAGGGACGTATTAAGATAAATAGGAACCCCAAGTTTCACAATTTTTGGGACCCTCAGGAGCGTATCAAGGCAAATAGGAACCCCAAGCTTTAAAATTTTTGAAATCCTCAGGGACGTATTAAGATAAATAGGAACCCCAAGTTTCACAATTTTTGGGACCCTCAGGAGCGTATCAAGGCAAATAGGAACCCCAAGCTTTAAAATTTTTGAGATCCTCAGGGACGTATTAAGATAAATAGGAACCCCAAGTTTCACAATTTTTGGGACCCTCAGGAGCGTATCAAGGCAAATAGGAACCCCAAGTTTTAAAATTTTTTAATCCTCCAGAAGCGTATCAAGGCGAATGAGAACCTCGAGTTTTTAAATTTCTGAGACCCCCAGGAGCGTACCAAAGTAAATGAAAACCCTCAGCTTTAAAATTTTTGGAACCGCCAAAAATCATATGAAGACAAATCCAAACTCAGAACTTTAAAATTTGTAAAACCCCCATGAACGTATCAAAATAAATCAGCGCCCCTAGCAATCTTTTATTTTATTTTGATCATCCAGGAATTAAAAATTTTGCTTAAATAAAACGTTACGCGTGAACGTTAACATGGCTACGATTTCAACACGCGTGAACTTTAATATGCGTCGATTTCGAGTCGCCTGAACCTTAACATTGCTCCAACTTCAACTCACCAGAACCTCAACATTTCTCCAACTTGAACTCGCCAGAACTTGAACACAGCACACGCAATAAACAACCACGAAACAACCCCCCAAAAAAAGAACAAACACAACATAGCAAATCTCTCAGACGAAACAAACGACACACACACGGAAGGCCAATACCAAAGCCACAGAGAACGAATTGATAGACGCACGTCCGTCCACTGATTCGCGAACGATGATCAGAGAGACGACAGAAGAGTTTAGCGACGTAAAACGGGGTTTACGAGCGCAGATACGGCTGGGCAGTAAACGTTTTATCGGCGCGTCAAAGGGAGCGTTTACGAAAATTGGTCACGGCCGTGATACCTCGCACATCGTAACGCATTAATATCGTATCATAGAATATTTCGTTTGTACACGCTCGTAACTGGAATTTATTCGTCCAGCTGCGAGCCGTATATTTACTGGGCCACCCGTTGGTTAATGTATGTTTAAGTACGGGAACGTATTTATCGATTGTAAAGTTCCGCGATGGGGGGATTTACGCGCTCGTTAGACTGCTCTGTGTGCGTGCGTGGAATTTCGTGACTGGCGATTTTTTTTTTTTTATTTGGAGCCTCTCTGATCGTTTTGTAGATAAATATCTTTCGAATGAGAATTCATTTCGATGCGAGCTGGTTGTGAGGTGGAGAACATTTTTAGAGTGAGCTTTGAATTTTGCGAATTGCCTTCAGAGTAAAGTTAAACCTTGCAGTTATCTTTAGAGTAAAGTTAAATATTGCAATTCTTTTCGAAACGTTAATATTGTAATTGTTTTCGAAGCTTAACTATCGAAATTCTCTTCGAAGCAAGCTTGAGCAATCCAATTGCTTTCAGAGCAAACTTAAGCCTTGCAATTTCCTGTAGAGCAAGGTCTAAGGCCTTGCAATTCCCTACAAAGCAAGTTTGAACCTTGCAATTCTCGTCTTCAAAGCTTCAACTTTTCAGTTTTCTACTTCAAAGCTTAAATCTTGCAATTTTGTTCAAAGCTTAAATCTTGCAATTCTCTTTAAAGTAAGTTGAAGCCTTCCAATTGCATTCAAAGCAATCTTAAGCCATGCACTTTTGTTCAAAGCAAGCTTAAGCCTTGCAATTCCCTTCAAAGCAAGGTGTAAGGCCTTACAATTCCTCGCAAAGCAAATTTAAGCCTTGTATTTCCTTGCAAAGCAAGCTTAAGCTTTGCAATTCTCTTCAGAGAAAGCTATAAGCTTGCAATTCTCGTCTTCAAAGCTTCAACTGTCCAGTTTTCTACTCCAACGCTTAAATCTTGCAAATTTCTTCAGAAATTAAATATTGCAATTGTCTTCAAAGCAAGCTGAAGCCTTCCAATTTCTTTCAAAGCAAGCTTAAGCCTTGCAATTCCCTTCAAAGCAAGGTGTAAGGCCTTACAATTCCTCACAAAGCAAATTTAAGCCTTGTATTTCCTTGCAAAGCAAGCTTAAGCTTTGCAATTCCCTTCAGAGAAAGCTATAAGCTTGCAATTCTCGTCTTCAAAGCTTGAACTGTCCAGTTTTCTACTTCAAAGCTGAAATCTTGCATATTTCTTCAAAACTTAAATATTGCAATTCTCTTTAAAGTAAGCTCAAGGCTTCCAATTGCTTTCAAAGCAAGCTTAAGCTTTGCAATTTTGTTCAAAGGAAGCTTAAGCTTTGCAATTTCCTTCAGAGCAAGGTTTAAGGCCTTGCAATTCCCTGCAAGGCAAGTTTAAACCTTGCAATTCCTTACAAAGCAAGTTTAAGCCTTGTAATTCCTTACAGAGCAAGCTTAAGCTTTGCAACTCCTTTCAGAGCAAGCTTAAACCTTGCAATTTGTTTCTAGAGCAAGCTTATACCTTGAAATTCTTTTTCTTCAATGCTTAAACTCTCCAATTCTCTTCTTCAAAGCTTAAACCTTGCAATTCTCTTCAAAGTTTCAATCTTGTAACTCCATTCAGAGTAAGCTTAGGCCTTGCAATTCCCTTCAAAGCAGGTTATAAGGTCTTCCAATTCTCTTCAGAGGTAGCTTAAATCTTGCAATTCCCTTCTTCAAAGCTTAAACCTCGCAATTCTCTTCTTCAAAGTTGGAACTTTCCAGTTTTCTACTTCAAACCTTAAATCTTGCAATTCTCTTCAAAGTTTTAGTCTTGTAACTCCCTTCAGAGTAAGCTTAAGCCTTGCAATTCCCTTCAGAGCCAACTTCAACTCTGCAGTTTTCTTCTTCAAAGCTTAAATCTTGCAATGCCCTTCTCCAATGCTTACCTTCAAGCCTTAAACCTTCCAATTCTTCTTAGAGCAAGTTTAAACCTTCCAATTCTTCTTAGAGCAAGTTTAAACCTTGCAATTCTTCCCTTGCAAATCATTCCACCTTAAAGAAAAATTCTAGTCTCTCAACAACTATACAAAATTCCTTCTACACTACCACAAATACAATTATCATAAAACACCAAACGCAAAACAAATCCTGAAAACTCTTCTACTTTAAGAAGTACCAAACGAGATTTATTAATTTAATTATATTGCTATAATTCTCAATATTTTATTTGATATTTTATTAGATATCGCTATAGTTCTCAATATTTTATTTTATATTCTATTAAATATTGCTATAAGTCTCAATATTTTATTTTATATTTTAATAAATATTGCTGCAAGTCCCAATCATTTTCAGACAACACTTTCTATTCTGTACCACACAACACAGTGTCCAATAAAAACCTACCCACCTTCTTAAAGATGAATAATTCCTTCTAATTTACATTTTTCTCTTCACTAAATCGAGAAAGATTCAATAAAAAATTTAACACAATACAAAACAGTTAATACAAAAATTAAGGAAAAATTCACATTCACCATTTAAGCATCCAATCAAACAAAAGCCACACCACACAAGCCTCCTCTCTCTCCCTTTCTCTCTCTCTTTTGGTCTCTTACATTCCACCCTCTTCTTCTCTTTACAACAATTAATATGTAGTATATAATATATAATATATAAAAATTCAGGGAAAATTCACATTCACCATTTAAGCATCCAATCAAAAAACCACTCTACACATGCTTACTCTCTCTCTCTCTTTCTTGGTCTCTTACATTCCACCCTCTTCGCAACAATTAATATGTAATATATAAAAACCAAGAGAAAATTCACATTCATTATTTAAGCATCCAATCAAACAAAAACCACATCACACAAGCCCCCCCTCTCTCTCTCTCTTTCTCTCTCTCTTTCTTGGTCTCTTACATTCCACCCTCTTCGCAACAATTAATATGTAATATATAAAAAGCAAGAAAAAATTCACATTCACCATTTAAGCATCCAATCAAACAAAAACCACACCACACAAGCCCCCTCTCTCTCTCTCTCTTTCTCTCTCTCTTTCTTGGTCTCTTACATTCCACCCTCTTCGCAACAATTAATATGTAATATATAAAAACCAAGAGAAAATTCACATTCATTATTTAAGCATCCAATCAAACAAAAACCACATCACACAAGCCCCCTCTCTCTCTCTCTCTTTCTCTCTCTCTTTCTTGGTCTCTTACATTCCACCCTCTTCGCAACAATTAATATGTAATATATAAAAACCAAGAGAAAATTCACATTCATCATTTAAGCATCCAATCAAACAAAAGCCACATCACACAAGCCTCCTCTCTCTCTCTCTCTCTCTCTCTCTCTCTCTCTCTTTCTTGGTCTCTTACATTCCACCCTCTTCGCAACAATTAATATATAATACATAAAAAGCAAGAAAAAATTCACATTCACCATTTAAGCATCCAATCAAACAAAAGCCACATCACACAAGCCTCCTCTCTCTCTCTCTCTCTCTCTCTCTCTCTCTCTCTCTCTCTCTCTCTCTCTCATGGTCTCTTACACTCCACCCTGGTCTTCTTTATTTCCTCCTCGCTGGTCGAGCGACACGAGAGACGTTGATGAAACCCGTTTCATCAACCGATTTCGCAATTATCGAAGGAATAAGGGGACAATTGCATTTTACCCGGGGACAAATCGCCAGGGCGGGTAACAAACAGCACCGGAAACGCGATATGAACTTCCACCAACTGCATCCGCCCGTTAATCTGAAAGGGGTTTGATGGCCTCGAAACCGTTTTACTCGTCAAGATTGGCTCAGTCGTTTAGCTAACTCCCGAAAATTACACCTGAGAGCATTGATTGCTTTTCTCCTCCTCGCCTTTGCAAATCGACAAATTAAAAGCTGTGATCGTTGTGCAGGGAAATTGATTCATTGCATCCTCTGGTGCTTTTCAGCGGAAGCTATGAAGCTTCGTAATTTCTTTTAGAGAACGTTTGGAAGGTTTGAAATTGTTTTCGAAGGAAGTATAAGGATTGTAATTCTGTGCAAAGCAAGTTTCAAGCCTTGCAATTCTCTTCGAAGCAATCTAAAGTCTAGTAATTTTTTTGTAAGCAAGTTGCAGCTTTGCAATTCTCTGCAAAGCAAGTTCTAAGCCTTGCAATTGTCTCCAAAGTAAGATTTTTAAGTCTTGCGATTTGCTTTGCAAGCTTAGGTCTTGCAATTCTTTCCAGAGCAAGCTTTACACCTTGAAATTCCCTTAAAAGCAAGCTCAAGCCTTGTGATTCTGTCCAAAGCAAACTTAAAGCCTTGCAATTTCTTTCAAAGCAAGCTGATGACTTTCAATTGCTCTGAAAGCTATCTAGTGCTTTGCAATTTTTTGTCTAAACAAGCTGAAGCTTTGCAATTCTCTGCAAAGCAGGTTTTAAGCCTTGCAATTCTTTTCAAAGCAAATTTATTGAGCTTTGCAATTTCTTTCAAAGCAAGCTTTATACCCTGAAATTCCTTTCAGAGCAAGCTTAGGCCTTGCAATTCCTTCCAAAGCTAAAATTGACAATTCTCATGCGAAGCTTAAATCTTGCAATTTTCTTCAAAGTAAGTTCAAGCCTTGGAATTTCCTTGAAAGCAAGTTCAAGCCTTGCAATTCTTTTCAAAGCAAGCTTTAAGCCTTGCAACTTCTTTCAAAGGAAAATCAAGCCTTACAATGCCTTTTAAACCAAGTTCGAGCTTTGGAATTTCTTTGAAAGCAAGCTCAAGCCTTGCAATTCTTTTCATAGCAAGCTTTGAGCCTTGCAATTACCTTAAAAGCTAGCTGAAGCATTCTAATTGCTTTCAAAGCAATCTAAAGCTTTGCAATTCTTTTCAAAGCAATTTAAAGCTTGGCAATTCCTTTCAAAGCAGTCTAAAGCCTTGTAATTTCTTTGAAAGCAAGCTCAAGTCTTGCAACTTCTTTCAAAGGAAGCCCAAGCCTTGCAATTTCTTCCAAAGCAAGCTGAAGCTTCCCAATTGCCTTCAAAGCAATCTAAAGCTTTGCAATTCTCTTCAAAGCAAGCTGAGGCCTTGCAATTCCTTGCAAACCAACTTACAAGTCTTGTAATTTCTTTCAAAGCAAGCTGAAGCTTCCCAGTTACCGTCAAAGCAATTTAAAGCTTTGCAATTCTTTTCAAAGCAAGCTTAAGCCTTGCAATTCTCTCCAAAGCAAGCTTTAAGCCTTGAAATTACCTTAAAAGCTAGCTGAAGCATTCTAATTGCTTTCAAAGCAATCTAAAGCTTTGCAATTCTTTTCAAAGCAAGCTTAAGCCTTGCAATTCTCTTCAAAGCAAGCTTTAAGCCTTGCAATTCCCTCCAAAGCAAGCTTTAAGCCTTGAAATTACCTTAAAAGCTAGCTGAAGCATTCTAATTGCTTTCAAAGCAATCTAAAGCTTTGCAATTCTTTTCAAAGCAAGCTTAAGCCTTGCAATTCTCTTCAAAGCAAGCTTTAAGCCTTGAAACTTATTTCATAGCAAGCTGAAGCTTCCCAATTTCCATCAAAGCAGTCTAAAGCTTTGCAATTCCTTTCAAACCACTACCATATATATAATCATGCATAATACTCTCAGTTAATCATCTTTCAATCATTCAACTTGCCTCCACATACATCTATTTACGTATATTTCACGTGGCTCCCTTCTCAAGTACTTTCTTCAGCTGAAGAGCTGTTCAATAAAATTCTACTGGAAGTGAAGAGACTTATGGGAGGCACTCTGAGGCCTTGCAATTCATTGCAAACCGACTATAAGCCTTGTAATTCCTTTGAAATCAAGCTCAAGCCTTGCAATTCTTTTCAAAGCAAGCTATAAAGCTTCACAATTTTTCTCAAAGGAAGCTTAAGCCTTGCAATTCTCTCCAAAGCAAGCTTTAAGCCTTGAAATCTCTTTTAAAGAGAGCTGAAGTTTCACAGTTACCACTAAAGCAATTTAAAGCTTTGCAGTTCTTTTCAAAGCAATTGGGGCCCTGCAATTCCTTGCAAACCAACTTAGAAGCCTTGTAATTTCTTTGAAAGCAAACTCGAACCTCGTAATTCTCTCTATAGCAATCTCAATCTTTCCAGCTCCCTAAAAATCAATCTAAATCCTCGCAGTTCTTTTCAAACCACTACCATATATGTAGTCATTTTTTAATTATTCAACTTGCCTCCACGTGGATCTATTCACGTATATTTCACGTGGATCCCTTCTCGAGTACTCTCTTCAGCTGAAGAGCTGTTCAATAAAATTCCAGCGGAAGTGGAGAGACTTATGGGAGGCGAATCGAGGAAGTAGGCGAGAGTAGCTATCGGATAATACGGATACAAGACGAGTGGGAGCAGCTAGTCGAGCAGCCAGCAAAGGAGACTAAGTGAAACGAATGTCGGTAGTTTCTCGAGCCAGTTTTCGGATGTTGTAACCGTGTCAACTTTGTCCATTAACCATCGATTTCTCTCACCGCGTTAGCCAACTAGGCTGAAACGTTTACCCTCCTCCTCCTCCACCTCCACCTCCTCCTCTGTGTTTTACCAGTAAGTTCGCTTTGCTCTGACAGGCTTCAGTTTTTCCTCGCACCTGGCTGAACGCGGTGCGGCCAATTTCGAGAGTCGATTATTTCTTTCTTTCCTTCCTCGAAGTTTCGATTGGGATTGGGAATTTTTTTGGCAGAATTAGCGAGAAGTATTGCAGGTTATTGAGAAGGAATTTATTTGAGATTTGTGATTGTTTTCAGGGAGAGATGATGCTGTGTAGTTGCTTTGAGAGGAGTCTGAAGCCTTGCAATTATTTTCGAAGCAAGCTGAGGCTTTGAAATTGTTTTTGAAGGAAGTTGAAGCTTTGTAATTCCTTTCGGAGGAAGTTCAATGCTTGCAATTCTTTTTGAAGCAAGCTCAAGCCTTGCAATTCTTTTCAGAGCAAGCTCAAGCCTTGCAATTCTCTTTAAAGCAAGTTCTAAGCTTTGAAATTTGTTTTAAAGGCAGCTGAAACCTTGCAATTCCTTTTAGAAGCAAGCTCCAACTTTGTAATTCCTTTCGGAGGAAGTTCAATGCTTGCAATTCTTTTTGAAGCAAGCTCAAGCCTTGCAATTCTTTTCAGAGCAAGCTCAAGCCTTGCAATTCTCTTTAAAGCAAGTTCTAAGCTTTGAAATTTGTTTTAAAGGCAGCTGAAACCTTGCAATTCCTTTTAGAAGCAAGCTCCAACTTTGTAATTCCTTTCGGAGGAAGTTCAATGCTTGCAATTCTTTTTGAAGCAAGCTCAAGCCTTGCAATTCTTTTCAGAGCAAGCTCAAGCCTTGCAATTCTCTTTAAAGCAAGTTCTAAGCTTTGAAATTTGTTTTAAAGGCAGCTGAAACCTTGCAATTCCTATTAGAAGCAAGCTCCAACTTTGTAATTCCTTTCGGAGGAAGTTCAATGCTTGCAATTCTTTTTGAAGCAAGCTCAAGCCTTGCAATTCTTTTCAGAGCAAGCTCAAGCCTTGCAATTCTCTTTAAAGCAAGTTCTAAGCTTTGAAATTTGTTTTAAAGGCAGCTGAAACCTTGCAATTCCTATTAGAAGCAAGCTCCAACTTTGTAATTCCTTTCGGAGGAAGTTCAATGCTTGCAATTCTTTTTGAAGCAAGCTCAAGCCTTGCAATTCTTTTCAGAGCAAGCTCAAGCCTTGCAATTCTCTTTAAAGCAAGTTCTAAGCTTTGAAATTTGTTTTAAAGGCAGCTGAAACCTTGCAATTCCTATTAGAAGCAAGCTCCAACTTTGTAATTCCTTTCAGAGGAAGCTCAATGCTTGCAATTCTTTTCTGAGCAAGCTCAAGCCTTGCAATTCTTTTCAGAGCAAGCTCAAGCCTTGCAATTCTCTTTGAAGCAAGTTCTAAGCTTTGAAATTTGTTTTAAAGGCAGCTGAAACCTTGCAATTCCTATTAGAAGCAAGCTCCAACTTTGTAATTCCTTTCAGAGGAAGCTCAATGCTTGCAATTCTTTTTAAAGCAAGCTCAAGCCTTGCAATTCTTTTCAGAGCAAGCTCAAGCCTTGCAATTCTCTTTGAAGCAAGTTCTAAGCTTTGAAATTTGTTTTAAAGGCAGCTGAAACCTTGCAATTCCTTTTAGAAGCAAGCTCCAACTTTGTAATTCCTTTCAGAGGAAGTTCAATGCTTGCAATTCTTTTTAAAGCAAGCTCAAGCCTTGAAATTCTTTTCAGAGCAAGCTGTGGCCTTTCAGTTGCCTTCAAAGCAATCTAAAACCTTGTAATTCTTTTCAAAGCAAGTTCAAACTTTAGAATTCTCTTCAAAGCAAGTTCTAAGCCTTGTAATCCCTTTTAAATTCAGCTGAAACACCTTGCAATTCCCTTTAAAAGCAAGCTGAAGCTTTCCAATTCTCTTCAAAGCAATCTATAGCCTTCAAATTCTTTCCAAATTAAACTGTAAAGCTTTGCAATTCTTTTAAATGCAAGCTCAAACCTTGCAGTTCCTTTTGAAGGAAGCTCAAGTCTTGCAATTTTCTTCAAAGCAGACTTTAAGCTTTGCAATTCCCTTCAAAGATAGTTGAAGCCTTGCAATCCTCTTCAAAGCAAACTAAAGCCTTAAAATTCTTTTCAAAGCAAGCTATAAAGATTTGCAACTCTTCGAAGCAAGAAGAAACCTTCCAATTGCTTCCAATGCAATCTAAGGCCTTGCAATTCTCTTCAGAGCAAGCTATAAACCTTTGCAATTATTTTCTAAGGAAACTGAAGCCTTGCAACTACTTCAGAGGCAAGTTCAAGCCATGCATTTCCTTCTAAAGCAATTTCCAGCCTTGCAATTATTTTCTAAGGAAGCAGAAGCCCTGCAATTCCTTCCAAAGCAAGTCGAAGTCTTGCAATTCCTTTTAAAGTAAGCTGAAGCCTTCCAATTCCTCTGAAACCAAGTTCAAGCTTCGCAATTCTTCTGAAAGCAAGTTCAAGCTTTACAATTTCTTCTAAAGCAAGTTCTCAAACCTTCCAATTATTTTCGAAGCAAGCTTAAGCCCTGTAATTCCTTCCAAGGCAAATTGAACTCTTGCAATTCCTTTTAAAATCAGCTGAAGCCTTCCATTTCCTCTGAAACCAAGTTCAAGCTTTGCAATTCTTCTGAAAGCAAGTTCAAGCTTTACAACTTCTTCTAAAGCAAGTTCTCAAACCTTCCAATTATTTTCGAAGCAATCTTAAGCCTTGTAATTCTTTTCAAAGCAAGCTTAAGCCTTGTAATTCCTTTCAAAGCAAGTTGGAGCCTTGGAAATCCATCAAAACCAAGTTCAAGCCTCGCAATTCCTTCCAAACTTCCTTCCATAAATCCTCGAAATTTCATTCTCACCATTTTCAACCACCTTTCGCACGCCACAGTTTCTTCCGTTTGATCCAACGAAATTCGCCAGCTTTTTTGCAGCCGTCACCGCGCGTCGCTGCGAAAGGGTTCGCGCTCGCAACTTCCTTCCCTCAGGAGATGAATATATATAAGGGTATTAACGCAATAATACTCTGCTCGCATTAAGTCGTGTGTTACGCTGATGGAGACGAGTGCTCGACGAACAACCGTGCAAACACCATGAATATTTCCACGGCTGATTTACCAACCTCTGTGTCCTACACCTGTTCCCTGCAAATAACAGACCAGGCTCGGTTAATCCGTTCGACTGAACTCATCCAAGCTTTTAATTAAGAACACGAGCTTATGATCGCGAACTTTGCGATTTTTGAGACCCTCAGAGGAGTATCAAGATAAATTGGGGCCCCCAGCAGTCTCTTTTTTTTTTATGAGAGACCAGCTCAGTTAATAGGTTCGAATAAACTCTCACAACATCTCTTCTTTTAATTAAGAGTGCAATCGTTTTAAGCTTTGTACTTGCAATTTCCTTCAGAATAAGGTACCAGGCCTTGCAATTCCCTACAAAGCAAACTTAAGCCTTGTAACTCCCTACAAAGCAAGCTCAAGCCTTTTTCAATTCCCCAAAAGCAAGCTTAAGCCGTGCAATTCCCTATAAAGCAACCTTAAGCCTTGTGATTTTCTGCAGAGCAAGCTTAAGCTTTGCAATTCTCTTCAGAGCAAGCTGAAGCCTTCCAATTCTGCATTTAAAGCAATCTAAAGCCTTTCAATTCATTTAAAAGCAAGCTAAAACCTAGCAATTCTTTTCAATGCAAGCTGAAGTCGTGCAATTGCTTTCACAGCAGTCTAAAGCCTTGTAGTTACTTTTTAAGCAAGGTATGAAGCTTTGCAATTCTTTTCAGAACAAGCTTAAGCCTTGTAATTCCTTTCAAAGTAAGTTCAATGCTTGCAGTTCTCTTCAAAGCAAGCTGAAGCTTTCCAATTCTCTCCAAGGCAATCTAAAGCCTTGCAATTCTTTTCAAAGCAATCTCAGGCCTTGTAATTCCTTTTGAAGGAAGCTAAAGCGTTTCAATTCTCTTCAAAGCAAGATTCAAGCCTTGCAATTCCTTTTAAAGACAGCTGAAATCTTGCAATTCGGTCTAGAAAGAAGCTTAAGCCTTGCAATTCCTTTCAAAGTAAGTTCAATGCTTGCAATTCATTGCAAAGCAAGCTGAGGCTTTCCAATTCTCTCCAAGGCAATCTAAAGCCTTGCAATTCTTTTGAAAGCAATCTCAAGCCTTGTAATTCCCCTCCAAAGCAAGCTTTAAGCCTTTGCAATTTCTTTCAAAGCAAGCTCAAACCTTGCAATTCCTTCCAAAGCAATTTCAAGCCTTGTAATTTCTTTCAAAGCAAGCTCAAACATTGCAATTCCTTTTATAAGCAAGCTCTAGCCCTGAAATTCCTTTTAAAGGAATCTAAAGCCTTACAGTTCCTTCCAAAGCAATTTCAAGCCTTGTAATTTCCTTCAAAGGAAGCTCAAGCCTTGAATTCCCCTCCAAAGCAAGCTTTAAGCCTTGCAATTTCTTTCAAAGCAAGCTCAAACCTTGCAATTCCTTCCAAAGCAATTTCAAGCCTTGTAATTTCTTTCAAAGCAAGCTCAAACATTGCAATTCCTTTTACAAGGAAGCTCTAGCCCTGAAATTCCTTTTAAAGGAATCTAAAGCCTTACAGTTCCTTCCAAAGCAATTTCAAGCCTTATAATTTCCTTCAAAGGAAGCTCAAGCCTTGAATTCCCCTCCAAAGCAAGCTTTAAGCCTTGCAATTTCTTTCAAAGCAAGCTCAAACCTGGAATTTCCCTCCAAAGCAAGCTTTAAGCCTTGCAATTTCTTTCAAAGCAAGCTCAAGCCTTGCAATTCCTTTCAAAACAAGCTCAAACCTGAGCTTTAAAATTTCTAAGATCCTCAGGGACGCATCAACACATCCAAACCTGAAATTCTACTATTTCTTAAGACCCTCAGGAACGTATAAAGATAAATTGTTGCCCTCAACACCGTCTTCTCGATCATATTCGACCATCTCACTTAATTCGTTCGACTTAACCCATCCCTGTTTTAATTAAGAGTGCAATCGTCTCGTCGTAATTCAATATCGTCCACACCCCCTCCCTCCAACTCCTCTTCGACCATTCAACGACTACAAAATTAAATTCGTCGTAAAAAAAAAAAAAAAAAAAACAGAGAGAAGAAGAAAGTTTCGACTTGTCGTTTAAGTGTAGTTCGCAGATAACTTTTGTCACTGGAGAGGGAATTTTTTTTACACGCTTTGAAGAACGGCTGGTCTCGCCTCGAATAAGTTGGCGAGTTCTCCTGTCCATCGTTGCTGTTTCGCATTTTTTTAGGGACTGTCCTCGACGATCGCTGCAGCAATTGCAAATTTTTACGTCTGGATGGATTAAATCAACTGGTTTGCATATCCTTTAATCGTATTTGCATTCTGAATACACGTGGATCTTAATTCGAGATCTGCTCTGGAGGAATCGTGCGCGAAAGAAATTAACCTTTGCACTTTTTTTCTTTTTTTTTTTTTTTAAATAGGAACGTTCGTTTGTGATGAATAAAACATTGCGTGTGGTTTCGTTTCTGGCGGCTGCATTTTAGATTCTATCATTGAATTCGAAAGGTGGATTGTTGAGACGTAAATTAGTTAGGTTTTGGTTAATTATTAGTTATTGTTTGAGACATTTCTTTTTTTTTTTGCAAATTTAAGCATTGCAATTCTTTTCAATAAAAATTGAAGCCTTGCAATTCTTTATAAAGCAAGCTTCAAAGCTTTGCAATTCTTTTCAAAGCAAGCTTAAGCCTTGAAATTTTTTTTAATATAAATTGAAGCCTTGCAATTCCTTCTAAAGCAATCGAAAGCCTTACAATTCCTTCCAAACGAAGCTGAAGACTTCAAATTCCTTCCAAGTCAATCTTGAATCTTGAATCCTGCAATTCTTTTCAAACCATGCTTTAAATCTTCCAATTCATTCCCGTACAAGCTTAAATATTCCAATTCCCTTCAAAACTTAAACCTTACAATTGTCTTCAAACCTTCAATCTCATAATTCACCCCAAAGCAAACTCAAAAAAAGAAAAATTCTCAAACAATAGCTAACACAATCGACTAAAACTTGACTACAAAGCAATATAAAGCCTTGCAATTCTTTATAAAGCAAGCTTAAGCCTTGCAATTCCTTCCAAAGCAAGTTGAAGCCTTCCAATTCGTTTGAAAGCAATCTAGAGCATTGCAATTCTTTACAAAGCAAGCTTCAAAGCTTCGCAATTCTTTTCAAAGAAAGCTTAAGCCTTGAAATTCTTTTTAATAGAAATTGAAGCCTTGCAATTCCTTCTAAAGCAATCGAAAGCCTTACAATTCCTTGCAGAGGAAGCTGAAGACTTCAAATTGCTTTAAAGGCAATCTAAGGCCTAGAAATCTTTTTCAAAGCAAGCTATGAAGCTGTTCAATTCTTTTAAAAGCAAGCTTAAGCCTTGCAATTCTTTATAAAGTAGGCTTCAAAGCTTTTCAATTCTTTTCAAAGCAAGCTACAAAGCTTTGCATCTCTTTTCAAAGCAACCTTAAACCTTCAAATTCCTTTCAAAGAGAGTTGCAGCCTTGCAATTCTTTATTGAACCAAATTCTAAAGCTTTGCATCTCTTTTCAAAGAAACCTTAAACCTTCAAATTCCTTTCAAAGAGAGTTGCAGCCTTGCAATTCTTTATTAAACTAAGTTCTAAAACTTTGCATCTCTTTTCAAAGCAACCTTAAACCTTCAAATTCCTTTCAAAGAGAGTTGCAGCCTTGCAATTCTTTATTAAACCAAATTCTAAAGCTTTGCATCTCTTTTCAAAGCAACCTTAAACCTTCAAATTCCTTTCAAAGAGAGTTGCAGCCTTGTAATTCTTTATTGAACCAAGTTCTAAAGCTTTGCATCTCTTTTCAAAGCAACCTTAAACCTTCAAATTCCTTTCAAAGAAAGTTGCAGCCTTGCAATTCTTTATTGAACCAAATTCTAAAGCTTTGCATCTCTTTTAAGTCAACCTAAAGCCTTGCAACTCTTAACTTCCCTCACTTACCAACCACCCCACATATAAAAACATACAATTAATCCTATACTTTCGAGTTACAGTGCTGTTCTCCCTCTACCAACCACCACATCATCCCCTTAGCCAATAAACGAATGATATCTGGTTATATGTCTGCTCTTCGTCTTCTCAATATTGCCTCTGATCAGACAATTTGTTGTGCAATGCCACCACGATGGTTCGATCAGAATCGAACGCTCGATCACTTTAAATCGCCTCGAATCGACGCCTCGTCCAGCTGGCGAGTTCATTAAATTCGTTAAAGGGGGGAGGGGGAATTAAAAATCGGCTAACAGCGTTAGCTTTAACGAGCTAAAACACACGGCTGCTTCGTTAGACGCAAGTAAAGAAGAAGAAGCTTGCGATGTTGGATAGTTTTCCATTGGCCAGAATCGAATGAGGGGGGCCAGGCTGATTTTAACGAGATCATTTTCCTATGCATACCCAATTAGAGAGGGGCGCAGCTTATCCTCGCCTCTTGGGCTTATTAAAAAATTAACAGAAGGCTCCTCGCGTCTCGAGAAACGCCATTCGAACGCGAGGAGACGTTCAATTTCTGAACGGAGGATTTATTGCCAGCAAATATTTAATGACAATTAGCGCTCTCGTTTGATCAAGCAATTTTCGATGCAGACGTGTTACGAATGCAGAGTTGAAAAAAAATCGAGGGAGCTTGAATTAATATCGTGGATACAATTGGTGAGCATTTGCGCGAAAGTGTGGTTTCTGAGTAGTAAAATGGGAAAATTGAGGAAATCTGAGGAGTTACAGTTTGAGAAAAGATGGCAACGGAAGGTTTATCTGTTGGTGTCAAAGGAATTGCAATGCTAAGCTTGCTTTAGATTGCTTTGAAAATAATTGCTGAGCTTTCTAGCTTGCTTTGAAACAGATTTCAAGGCCTTAGATTCCTTTTAAAGTAATTTGAAGTTTTCAGCTTTCTTTTGAAGGTATTTTAAATCTTTTGATTGCTTTAGAGGGAATTGCAGGGCATACTTAAGCCTGCTATGTAAAGAATTGCAAAGTATTAGATTGCTTTGGAAGGAATTTCAAGGCTTAATCTTGCTTTGAAAAGAATTGCAAGGCTTCAGATTGTTTCGAGTGGAATTGCAAAACTTCAACTCCCTTTAAAAATAATTGCAAGCTATAAATTTGCTTTGAAAAGCAAGCCTTAAGCTTACTCTGGAAAAAATTGCAATCTTCAAGCTTAGAAATAAATTACAAAGTTTATGAACTCTGAAAGAAATTGAAAAACCTGCAAATTCTTAGAAGAATTACAAAAATTTAAAGTCTCTTGAAATAATTGAAAAACCTAAGATCTTCGAAAAGAATTGCAATAGTAAAGCTTACTCTGGACAGAATTGCAATCTTCAAGCCTTAAATTAAATTGCAAAGTTTAACAGTTTTTAAAAAAATTAAAAAACCTAAGAATTCTTAGAAAAATTACAAAAATTTGAAGTCTCTTAAAATAATTTAGAAACCTAAGATCTTCGAAAACAATTGCAATAATAAAGCTTACTCTGGAAAGAATTGCAATCTTCAAGCTTTGAGTTAAATTGCAAAGTTTAAGAGCTTTGAAAAAAATTGAAAAACTCACAAATTCCTTGAAGAATTGCAATTAAAAATATAAAGTCTCTTAAAATAATTGAAAACCTAAGGTCTTCAAAAAGAATTGCAATAATAAAGCTTCTAAGATAATTAAAACTCCCTACAGTAAAAATTCGAATTTATCCAAACCCAAGCGCCTCTCAACCGGAAGTGGACTCAGATTTCCACCAAACACAAACATCTATTCAAATTAAACTCATTTCAATCAATTAACAATACGTTCAATGAAAATCGATGAAGGTTTTTAAGGGAATCGCGAGAATGAAATTTGTTCTATCGGCTGGTTCTGATCGTTCGCGTAAAGTTGAAAACGATTATCCCATTAGAGAGGATTGTTTGCTCGAACGTGTCCATTGATCAAGGCTAATCGCGAGCATTAACTTTCCGCACGAGCTCAGCTTTGATCTCTCAATGGATGAGTTGATTCATCGCGCCACGAGCAACTTGCCTGCCAACTTGTTTACAGCGTTGCGAGACCCGTGCCGGAACATCTAAGCGAATCTGCATACTTCCTGTCTGATATCGACGGACTCGACCAGACACTGCCTCGTAATTTTCCTCCTCGTGCCTCCTATCTTTTTTCTATTTTTTTTTTCTACGCTCAACTACGCGCTGCGATCGATATTCTACGTTAAGAATGTGCAGAATGATTTTTCAAAGGTTGTTAAGGATTTTTTTTTATTTGATTAAATATATATTTGCCTTCGAGTACCTTCTATTTTTTTTTCTATTTTTCTTTCAACGCTCAACTACGCGCTGCGATCGACATTTTGCGTTAAGAATGTGTAGCTTGATTTTCCAAAGGTTGTGAAACATTTTTTTTTCATTTATTAAAAGGAAAAGTAATCGATAAGTAAAATTGTGAAAAGAGTAGTATTAATTTTTATTTCTTCTATTTTTTTCCTATTTTTTTTTTCAACGCTCAAATACGCGCAAGATCGATATTCTGCGTTAAGAACGCGTAGCTTGATTTTTCGAAGGTTGTTAAACATTTTTTTTTTGATAAGAAAAATTGTGAAAAAGAGTAGTATTAATTTTTATTTGATTAAATATATATTTTACCTCGAGCGTCTACTATTTTTTTTTCTATTTTTTTTTCAACGCTCGAGTAGCACAGCGATCGATATTTTGCGTTAAGAATGTGTAGTTTGATTTTTCAAAGGTTGTTAAAGATTTTTTTTTCATTTGTAAAACGGAAAAGTGATCGAACCTTCTATTTTTTTTTTTTTTTTTTCATTTATAAATAGGAAAAGTGATCGAACTTTCTATTTTTTTTCTGTTTTTTTTTTCATTTATAAAAAGGAAAAGTGATCGAACCTTCCATTTTTTTCAATGTGTGTTATAAATAACATCGTCTACGTTTCTTTCTTAACTCATTCGAGACTGATTGCACACCGTGTGTGCAATTGATTCTCGAGGCTATAAGACCAATTGCACACCAGGTGTGCAATTGTACCAATGAACAATTAATTATCAGTTACTCTGAGTAAAGTTGTCGTCAAGGTAAAATTCTTATTCGTTTAATAATATCTAACAACAAAGTACAGAAAAATAGAACTTGCCATTGGTTCTCTTGTGTACCAAAAAAAAAAAAAGAAAAAAAAAAAGAAAAGAAACAAGCTAGTTTGATTGATTTTTCGAAATCTATATTTTTGGACTATTCAGTTAGGAATTTGATGATTCCTATAATAAACAAATTTCTTTATTAAAATATAATGAACAATATAAAGAAAAAAAGAATTTCTCTTCTGAGGACTGTGTTCGAAAAAGAATCGCCATCTCGAATTACTTAATAAATATTACACACTGTGGGTTAATAAATATTACAGACTGTGGGCTAATAAATACTACATATTGTGAGCTAATAAGTATTACATATTGTGAAATAATAAATATTAAACACTGTGTGCTAATAAATATTAGACATTAATATTACACCTTAACAATACACATTAGGATTTAATAAATATTGCAAGTTAACATTACACATTGTGGATTAATAGATATTGAGAGCTAACATTACACACTGTGGGTTAATAAATATTGAAAGCTAACAGTACACACTGTGGTTTAATAAATATTACACATTGTGAGTTAATAAATATTACACACTATGGGCTAATAAATACACAGAATGGGCTAGTTATATATTTTGGGTTAGCAATAAATATTAAACATTGTGATTAATAAATGTTACACATTGTGGGTCAATAAATATTACACATTAACATTACACATTAGGCTTTAATAAATATTGCAATTTAACATTACACATTATGCTTTAATGAATATTGCAAATTAAAATTACACACTGTGGTTTAACAAATATTCCACATTGTGGGTTAATAAATATTGTACGTTAACGTTACACAGTGTGAGTTAATAAATATTACACATTGTGGATTAATAAATATTGCAAGTTAACAGTACACAGTGTGGTTTAATAAATATTCCACAACGTGGGTTAATAAATATTTTACATTAACATTACACAGTGTGAGTTAACAAATATTACACATTAACATTACACATTATGCTTTAAAAAATATTGCAAGTTAATAGTACACACTGTGGTCTAATAAATATTCCACATTGTGGGTTAATAAATATTGCATGTTAACATTACAGATTATGCTTTAATAAATATTGCAAGTTAACAGTACACAGTGTGGTTTAATAAATATTCCACAACGTGGGTTAATAAATATTTTACATTAACATTGCACAGTGTGAGTTAACAAATATTACACATTAACATTACACATTAAGATTTAATAAATATTGCAAGTTAACATTACACATTGTGGGCTAATAAGTGCTGTACGTCAACATTACACAGAGTGAGTCAACAAATATTACACATTAAAATTATTCCATCATTACATTATCCTTTCATAAATATTGCAGGTTAACATTACACATTCTGAATTAACCTGTAATAAAGGTTGCACATTAACGTAACATATGGTTAAGTTCGACGACGATTCTCTGGCTCGACTCACGTGGTATTCCCAAATAACGATCATTCTGCCGCCATAGCCTCGAATGGCCCCCCCCTCTATCCAAGAAATATGGAAATCCGGCTATCATTAGAGTGTTGGAAGTTGCTCAGCCGGGCGCAAGGGTAAAGTTTGAACAGGAGCCACGGCGGTGTTCCACGTTGTTCGTAAGTAACCGCTGGGAACAATGGCGGGGCGAAGACTGAGCGGAAGTCGTGTTTTGCCGCGAAACGTCCCGGAAACTCGACGTTGATCGGCGGGGGTCGCTTCAGGTTCGACCAAGTTTTTGAAATACCACGAGAACATGCGTCTGCCTACGTTTGTGAACTCTTCGAGTTGTTTTTTAAGCTTAAAATTAATATTTCAAGTTGTTTCTGAGACTTCAATATTGCAATTATTTTCAAAGTTTAAGCTTAAATCTTGCAACGCCTTTCAAAGCTTCAATATTGCGATTACTTTCGAAACTTAAGCTTAAACCTTGCAATTCTTTTCAAGGTAAACTTAAATCTTGCAATTCTACTCAAAACTGAAAGTGAAATCTTGCAATTCCCTTTAGAGTAAGTTCAAACTTTTCAATTCCCCTCAGAGCAAGCTTAAACTTTGCACTTCTCTTCAAAGCAGAAGCTGAAACCTTGCAATTCTCTTCAAAGCAAACTTAAATCTTGCAATTCTCTTCAAAGCTGAAGCTGAAACCTTGCAATTCTTTCCAGAGCAAGCTTTAAGCCTTGCAATTGCCTTCAGAGTGAGCTGTAGCCTTGCAATTCTCTTCAGAGCAAGCTTAAACCTTGCAATACTCTTCTTCGAAGCTTGAACTTTTCAATTCTTTTCTTCAATGCTTCAAAGTTGCAATTCTCTTCAAAGCAAACTTACATCTTGCACTTCTCTTCAAAGCAGAAGCTGAAACCTTGCAATTCTCTTCAAAGCAAACTTAAATCTTGCAATTCTCCTCAAAACTGAAAATGAAATCTTGCAATTCTCTTTAGAGTAAGTTTAAACTTTTCAATTCCCCTCAGAGCAAGCTTAAACTTTGCACTTCTCTTCAAAGCAGAAGCTGAAACCTTGCAATTCTCTTCAAAGCATACTTAAATCTTGCAATTCTCTTCAAAGCTGAAGTTGAAACCTTGCAATTCTATTCAGAGCAAGCTTTAAGCCTTGCAATTCTCTTCAGAGTGAGCGGAAGTCGTGTTTTGCCGCGAAACGTCCCGGAAACTCGACGTTGATCGGCGGGGGTCGCGGGGCGCCTTCTCCAGCCTTCAGGTTCGACCAAGTTTTTGAAATACCACGACAACATGCGTTTACGTATGCCTATAAACTCTTCAAGTTCTTTTCTTTTGCTTAAACTTGATTTTTGATGGTCTTTTTGAGGCTTCAATATTGGAATTATTGTCAAAGTTCAAGCTTAGATGTTGCAATTTTCGTCGAAGCAAGCTTAAATGTTACAATTCTCTTCAAAGTAAGCTTAAATCTTGCAAATTTTAAAGGAAGTTAAATCTTGCAATTATATTCACAGCTGAAGCTTAAATCTTGCAACTCCTTTTAAAGGTTCTGCTTAGCTCTTGGAATTCTCATCAAAGTTTCAATATTGCAATTATTTTCAAAGCTGGAGCTTAAATCTTGCAATTCTCTTTAGAGTAAGTTTAAACTTTTCAATTCCCCTCAGAGCAAGCTTAAACTTTGCACTTCTTTTTAGTGCAAGCTCAAACCTTGCAATTCCCTTCAAAACTGAATTTTGCAAATTTTGCAAATTGTCTTATAAGCAAGCTATAAGCCTTGCAATTCTCTTCAAAGCAAACTTAAATCTTGCAATTCTCATCAAAGCTGAAGCTGAAACCTTGCAATTCTTTTCAGAGCAAGCTTTAAGCCTTGCAGTTCTCTTCAGAGTGAGCTGAAGCCTTGCAATTCTTTTCAGAGCAAGCTTAAACTTTGAAATTCTCTTCTTCAAAGCTTGAACTTTCCAATTCTCTTCTTCAAAATTTAAATTTTGCAATTCTCATCAAAGTTTCAATCTTGTAACTCCCTTCAGAGCAAGCTTAAGTCTTACAATTTCCTTCAGAGCAAGTTTAAGCCTTGCAGTTCTCTTCAGAGGAAGCTTAAACCTTGCAATTATTTTCAGAGCAAGCTTTAAGCCTTGCAATTTCCTTCAGAGCAAGTTTAAGCCTTGCAGTTCTCTTCAGAGGAAGCTTAAACCTTGCAATTTCCTTCAGAGCAAGTTTAAGCCCTGCAGTTCTCTTCAGAGGAAGCTTAAACCTTGCAATTCCCTTCAGAGAAAGCTTAAGCCTTGCAATTGCCTTCAGAATGAACTGAAGCCTTGCAATTCTTTTCAGAGCAAGCTTAAGCTTTGAAATTCTCTTCTTCGAGGTTTGAACTTTCCAATTTTGTTGTGTAAAACTCAAATCTTGCAATTCTCTCCAAGGCTGAAGGTGAAACCTTGCAATTCTCTTCAGAGCAAGCTTAAGCCTTGCAATTGCTTTCAGAGTGATCTGAAGCCTTGCAATTCTTTCCAGAGCAAGCTTAAGCTTTGAAATTCTCTTCTTCAAGGTTTGAACTTTCCAATTCTGTTGTGTAAAACTCAAATCTTGCAATTCTCTCCAAGGCTGAAGGTGAAACCTTGCAATTCTCTTCAGAGCAAGCCTTAAGTTTTCCAATTCCTTTAATATCTGAAGCTCAAATTTTGCAAATCTTATCAAATTTTAATCTTAAATCTTCCAATTCCTTTCAAACTTCCACTTTAACTCTTGCAATTCTGTTCAAACCTTAAACTTAACTGCCCACATTCTTTTCCACTCAACTCTTGAAATTTTTTTCAAATCTCAAACCTTGCAATTCTCTTCAAACATTAAGCTTAAATCAGAAAATCTCTTCGTAAGTTAATCAGAGTGCAAGATCAGCTGAAGAATTGCAAGATTGAACAGTAGCCGCTGCTTTTAAGTAACCGCAGCAAACAATGGCGGCGCGAAGACCAAGGAGCGTCGAACGCAGAGCGGAAGTCGTGTTTTGCCGCGAAACGTCCCGGAAGCTCGACGTTGATCGCCAGGGTTCGCGGTTCTCCTGCCAGCCTTCGAGTCCACGGAAGTTTTCGACGTATCTGAAGTCCCCATGTATCTGTTTATGCCTGTGAACTCATCTAATTCTTTTTAAAGCTGAAACTTAATTTTTGACATTCTTTTCGAAGCATCAATATTGCAATTATTGTCGAAGCTTAAGCTTAAACCTTGCAATTCTCCTTTTCGAAGCTTAAACCTTGACATTCTCTGCTTCAGATCTTGAACCTGTGCAAATTCCTTTCAAAGTTTAAGCTTAATATTTGGAATTCTCTTCAAAGCAAAGTGAAATCTTGCAATTTTCTCTTCAAAGCTGAACCTTCCAATTCTTCTGAAAACCTCAATCTTAAGTCACTGCAGGATCAACCAAAGAGTTGCAGGATTGATCAGAAACCCTTAAGTCAATTGCAAGATGAACCTAAGAATTGCAAGACTGAACAGTAACCACTGCAAACAATGCTGGCGCGAAGACTGAGAAGCGGAAGTCGTGTTTTGCCGCGAAACGTCCCGGAAGCTCGACGTTGATCGCCAGGGTTCGCGGTTCTCCTGCCAGCCTTCGAGTCCACGGAAGTTTTCGAGGTATCTGAAGTCCCCCGTGTGTCTGTCCGCGTGCAGTGCACACCTGTATTCGGTTCGATCCTCTGCTCGACGCTGGCAACGGCGTCATATCGATCGTGCAGGAAGGGAGATTTACCGCGTGCATGCCAGCCGTGCCTCCTGCGAACATATGTCATGTTATTTACGAGCCAAGCATTACTCTCTGCCCGATTTACTATATTTTATGTTACGTGGATGGACTGGCGATTCTTTCGGATCGGATCTGGGCTGCAATCTGGTCACGTTGCGTGTCAGAGCTGGGCTGCTTTGGTGGTTCGCGGTCTTCTCGTTGGTCTCATGGTTCCATCTTCGTGTGTCCTTCTTCTTTCACGGGCTAATTAAATTGATTTTGTTGCGAGAAAGCCTGCTATTCTGGTCAGAAGCAAGTTGAAGTGTTGCAAAGCAATGCAAAGCCTTCCAATTCCCTTCAGAGCAAGGTATGAGGCCTTGAAATTCCGTGCAACACGAGCTTAAGTCTTGTATTTGCCTGCAAAGCAAGCTTAAGTCTTGTAATTCCCTGAAAAGCAAGATTAAGCTTTTCAATTCCCTTCAGAATAAGCTTAAACAGTTCCATTTTCTTCTTCAGAGCTTAAACTTTGCAATTCTCGTCTGCAAAGCTTAAATCTTGCAATTCTCATTAATACTTATATCTTGAAACTCTCTTGGAAGCAATCTAAAGCCTTCCAATTCTCTGCAAAGCAAGGTATAAGCTTTGCAATTCCCTTCAGAGCAAGCTTAAATCTTGCAATTCCCTTTTCCAAAGCTTGAACTCTCCAATTCTTTTCTTCAAAGCTTAAATCTTGCAATACACTTCAATGTTTCAATCTTGCAATTCTCTTCAGAGCAAGCTTAAAGCTTGCAATTCTTTTCAAAGGTAGCTATAAACCTTTGTAATTCTTTTCAAAGCAATATAAGCCTTGCAATTCCCTTCAAAGCAAGCTTAAACCTTGCAATTGTCTTCAGAGCAACCTGTAAGCCTTATAATTCCTTTTGAAGCAAGCTAAAGCCTTGCAAATCCTTCTCAAAGCAAGCAAAAGCATTGCATTTCACTTCTAAACAATCTTAGTCCTTGCAATTGTCTTCAGACCAATCTTAAGCGTTGCAATTCCCCCCAATGCAAGCTCATACCTTTCAATTCCTTTCAAAGCAAGTTTAAACCTTGCAATTGTCTTCAGAGCAACCTGTAAGCCTTATAATTCCTTTTGAAGCAAGCTAAAGCCTTGCAAATCCTTCTCAAAGCAAGCAAAAGCATTGCATTTCACTTCTAAACAATCTTAGTCCTTGCAATTGTCTTCAAACCAATCTTAAGCGTTGCAATTCCCCCCAATGCAAGCTCATACCTTGCAATTCCTTTCAAAGCAAGCTTAAACCTTGCAATTGTCTTCAGAGCAACCTGTAAGCCTTATAATTCCTTTTGAAGCAAGCTAAAGCCTTGCAAATCCTTCTCAAAGCAAGCAAAAGCATTGCATTTCACTTCTAAACAATCTTAATCCTTGCAATTGTCTTCAGACCAATCTTAAGCGTTGCAATTCCTCTCAATGCAAGCTCATACCTTGCAATTGTCTTCAGAGCAACCTGTAAGCCTTCTAATTCCTTTTGAAGCAAGCTAAAGCCTTGCAAATCCTTCTCAAAGCAAGCAAAAGCATTGCATTTCACTTCTAAACAATCTTAATCCTTGCAATTGTCTTCAGACCAATCTTAAACGTAGCAATTCCTCTCAATGCAAGCTCATACCTTGAAAATCTCTCCAGATCAAGCTTGCACCCTTCTCACCTAAGAAAGAACTTAACCAAATCATAAGCTAACATCAAATTCGAATATGTTCTTCTTAAAAATTTTCTCTCACGTTCTTCAAGATAAGAAAGCAATAAAAAAAAAACAGAATATACGTTTCATCGAACGCTTTCTCAGTCCAAAAGTCATCCTCGATTTTTCTCAACGACTCAAACCGGAGGCAAAGCGTAAAAATTCGCAGGATCAACGACTCGAATTGCGAGACGAAAGAATTAGATTGAAAACTCTCAGTTTCCTGCTCGATATCGCGGCACGCATTATCCTGAAAGACGTTTGCTATTCTTTACAGAAGCCATCGATGCTTCGAGATAGCCGCTGACGGATTCCTCTGAGAGAGCCAGAACAGATAACGCGTTATCAATTTCGCTTTGCTCGACGTCCATCGATTAATTAGACTGAAACGATCACTTTTTCAGCCGATAACAACCGTTTCTGAGCTCGATTTGTCTGTTCACGCGGCGATCGTCGAGCTTGGCGTTCGAACAGTTGGCACATTCGATTTTCTGGACCTCGAAGAGGACTATTTGGGAACGTTTCTCAGATTCGCGAACTTATTTAGCAATATTTGTGGAAGTTTGTGGATTTTATGCAAGTTAAAGGATGATTTTTTAATTGCGTTTAATGTTGAAAAGAGGTAACGCCTCTGTCGTTCTTCTGCTTTCGATTATGGAATTTTTTTGCGGAATACTTAGTTGATGGACTGCTAATTTTCTGGCGAATATGATTTTGGAATCGCTGAGTTGGAAGTATAAAATACATTGAGTAATTTGAAGGACTTTTAGTTGTATATTTGGCATAGTAAGTTGTAGCGCTGGAAAGAATTGCGAGAATTGAAGGAAATTGCAAGAGTTAAGCTTCGAAGAAGAGAATTGCAAGGTTTAAGTTTGCTCTGAAGAGAATTTCAATGCTTTGGCTTGCTTTGGAAGGACTTGCAAGGCTTCAAGCTTACTTTGAAGGCAATTGCAGGGTTTAAGATTGCTCAGATGAAAATTGCAAAGCTCAAGGTTGCTCTTTTAGAGAATTGCAAGGTTTAAGCTTGCTTTGAAAGGACTTGCAAGGCTTCAAGCTTACTCTGAAGACATTTGCAGGGTTTAAGATTGCTCAGATGAAAATTGCAAAGCTCAAGGTTGCTCTTTTAGGGAATTGCAAGGTTTAAGCTTGCTTTGAAAGGACTTGCAAGGCTTCAAGCTTACTCTGAAGACATTTGCAGGGTTTAAGATTGCTCAGATGGAAATTGCAAAGCTCAAGGTTGCTCTTTTAGGGAATTGCAAGGTTTAAGCTTGCTTTGAAAGGACTTGCAAGGCTTCAAGCTTACTCTGAAGGCAATTGCAAGGTTTAAGATTGCTCAGATGGAAATTGCAAAGCTCAAGGTTGCTTTTTTAAAGAATTGCAAGGTTTAAGCTTGCTTTGAAAGGACTTGCAAGGCTTCAAGCCTACTCTGAAGGCAATTGCAGGGTTTAAGATTGCTCAGATGGAAATTGCAAAGCTCAAGGTTGCTCTTTTAGAGAATTGCAAGGTTTAAGCTTGCTTTGAAAGGACTTGCAAGGCTTCAAGCTTACTCTGAAGGCAATTGCAAGGTTTAAGATTGCTCAGATGGAAATTGCAAAGCTCAAGGTTGCTCTTTTAGAGAATTGCAAGGTTTAAGCTTGCTTTGAAAGGACTTGCAAGTATTTAGCTCGCTTTAAAATGAATTGTAAGGCTTAAAGGTTGCCTTGAAGAGAATTTCAGTGTTTTCACTTGTTTTAGAGGGTCTAGCAAGGCTTAAAGTTTGCTCAGAACGAAATTATATGAGTTAAACTTGCTCAGAAGGGAATTGCTTGGCTTAAGGTTTGCTCTGAAAAGAATTGCAATGTTTAATCTTGCTCTGAAGAGAAATGCAAGGCTTAAAGCTTGCTCTGATCAGAATTGCAAGGTTTAAGTTTGCTCTGAAGAGAATTTCAATGCTTTGGCTTGCTTTGGAAGGACTTGCAAGGCTTCAAGCTCACTTTAAAGAGAATTGCAAGGCTTTAGCTTGCTTCAAAAGGAATTGTAAGGCTTAAAGGTTGCCTTGAAGTGAATTTCAGTGTTTTCACTTGTTTTAGAGGGTCTAGCAAGGCTTAAAGTTTGCTCAGAACGAAATTATATGAGCTAAGCTTGCTCAGAAGGGATTGCTTGGCTTAAGGTTTGCTCTGAAAAGAATTGCAATGTTTAATCTTGCTCTGAAGAGAAATGCAAGGCTTAAAGCTTGCTCTGAACAGAATTGCGAGATGTAAGTTTGCTTTAAAGTGAATCGAATGTAATCGTCAGCTGTGGATGGAAAAAAGCTCGAGCTTTCAACAGTTACCTACCTCCTCGTTCCCTCGAATCGGTGCACTTAGCCGCACACGCTTGTCCAACTGAATTATTGCCCTGCCTGGCGTTCGACGGGCCCGCCTGTAAACGTCGTTGCATTTTTCACGGCTCATAACGTGCCTCGTAAACAGATTAAACGTTTCAGCTTCTCCTCTCATCGCGTTCTCGCTGGCCATTTTTTTTTCCTTTTTTTTTTGCTCGCAATTTCTCCATTTCTTGACTAACGAAATGGACTTTTTTCTCTGCGAAATCGTCGCGATTGACACGGTTTTGTGACTTGATTGAACTCGATCACGGTTTTGTAAATGATTGTAGATGTGTTGTGTTTTTAATTTTGATTTTTTTTTTGTTTATGAAAAAAATATGAATTGATTATTGTTTGGAGAATTGGGATTAATTGAGATTAGAATTTGTGATTCTGATCAGAGAAAGGTTGAACCATGCAATTCTCTTTAGTTATCGAGAATAAATTTTGCAATTCTCTTCAAAGTTTGAGTTTAAGTCTCGCAATTATTTTCAAAGCAAGCTTAAAGCTTGCACGTCCTTTTAAAGCTTCAGTTTAGCTCTTGGATTTCTGTTCAACGCTGCAATATTGCAATTATTTTCGAAGCTTAAGCTTAAATTTTGCAATTCTCTTCATACTAATCTAAAATTTTACAAATTTCTTCATAGTTTCCATCATGTAACTCCCTTCAGAGCAAGCTTAAGCCTTGCAATTCCCTTCAGAGCAAGTTTAAGTCTTGCAATTCCTCTTAAAGCAAGCTAAAGCATTGCAAGTGCTATTAGAGCAAGTGAAAGCATAGAAATTTTCATCAAGGCAATATTTAGACCTTGCAAGTCCTTCTAAAGCAAGCCTAAGTCTTACAATTGCCTTTAGAGCAAGCTTAAACCTTGCAATTCTCTTCAGAGTAAGCTTTAAGCTTTACAATTCCCTTTAAAACAAGCTTAAGGCTTGGAATTGTCTCCAGAATAAGCTTGAAGCTTTACAAGGCCTTCAAAAGCAAGGAAAAGCATTGGAATTTTCTTCTAAGCATCCTTTAAGCCTTGAAATTCTCTTCTGAGCATCCTTTAAGCCTTGCAATTTCTTTCGAAACAAGCTAAAGTATTAAAATTTTTTCATAGCAAGCTTTAAACATTACAAGTCCTTCCAATACCAGCGAAAGCAATGGAATTTCCTTTAAATCCTGCAATTCTCTTCAAAGTTAACTAAAATCTTGCAATCATTAAGCTCATCTTGCGTTGACCTAAGCTTAAGCTTTGAACAGAATTGGAAGGCTTAAGCTTTGAAAAGAATTTGAGGAGTTCAGTTTAAGCTTTGAAACGAACTTCAAAAATGAAGTTTAAACTTGAATAGAATTTGAAGAGTTGAGCTAAAATTTTGAGTGGAATTGCAAGATTTAAGCTTTGACGAAGATACTTGAAAAGTGCAAGCTCTGAAGAAGAGAATTGCAAGGTTTATGCTTGCTCTGAAGAAGAGAATTGCAAGGCTTAAAGCTAGCTTCGAAAAGAATTAGAAGGTTTAAGCTTGCATTGAACGGAATTGCAAGGTTTAAAGCTTGCTCTGAAGGGAGTTGCAAAGTTGAAAGTTTGCTCTTAAGAGAATTGCAAAGCTTAAAGCTTGCTTTGTAAAGAATTGCAATGCTTTCGCTTGCTCTGAAGTGAATTTCAATGCTTTCGAATGACTTACAAAGCTTTAGCTTGCTCTGAAAGGAATTGCAAGCCTCAAGAAATCCTCTGAATCTAATTACAAGCTTTAATCTCGCTCCAACGAGAATTGCAATGCTCTCTCTTCCTCTGTAACTATTTCTAATGGCGACAATGCTTTCTCTTCCGTTCTAACTATTTCTAAGAATACTGGTACCACAAACTTTTACCACAGCCCTGCACACAGCACACGTACACTAAGCACACGTGTCCCACGCTTTATGCTTGATCTTAAAGGAATTGCAACGCTCAAATCTTCCTCTGAAGAGAATTGCAATGCTTTCGAATGAATTGCAAAGCCTTAGCTTGCTCGAAATAGGATTGCAATGCTTTCTCCTCCTTCCAAACCATTTCTAAGAACAGTGGCGCCACAGAACCTTGCCACATCCCTGCACACAGCACACGTGCATCCACACACGCGTGCCCCACGCTTTAGCTTGATCTTAAAGGAATTGCAAGGCCCAAATTTTCCTCTGAAGAGAATTGCAAAGCTTTAATCTCGCTCCAAAGAGAATTGCAATGTTCAAAACTTGCTCTGAAGAGAATTGCAACGCGTAAATCTTGCTTTGAAGAGAATTTCAGGGCTTAAAGCTTGCTATGAAGAGGATTGCAGAGCTTAAAGCTTGCTTTGAAGAGAGTATCAAGCTTTAAGCTTGCAATGCTGAGAATTGCAAGGCTCGAAACTTCCTCTGAAGAGAATTGCAATGCTTCTAAATGGCTTGCAAAGCTTTAGCCTGTTCTAAAAGGAATTGCAATGCTTCCAAATGACTTGCAAAACTTTAGCTTGCTCCAAAGAGAATTGCAACGCTTTCTCCTCCTTCCAAACCATTTCTGAGAGCAGTGGCGCCACAGAACCTTGCCACAGCCCTGCCCAAAGCACACGTGCATCCACACACGCGTGTCTCACGCTTTAGCTTGATCTTAAAGGAATTGCAAGGCTCAAAACTTCCTCTGAAGAGAATTGCAATGCTTCCAAATGGCTTGCAAAGCTTTAGCCTGTTCTAAAAGGAATTGCAATGCTTCCAAATGACTTGCAAAACTTTAGCTTGCTCCAAAGAGAATTGCAATGCTTTCTCCTCCTTCCAAACCATTTCTAAGAGCAGTGGCGCCACAGAACTTTGCCACATCCCTGCACAAAGCACACGTGCATCCACACACGCGTGTCTCACGCTTTAGCTTGATCTTAAAGGAATTGCAAGGCTCAAAACTTCCTCTGAAGAGAATTGCAATGCTTCCAAATGGCTTGCAAAGCTTTAGCCTGTTCTAAAAGGAATTGCAATGCTTCCAAATGACTTGCAAAACTTTAGCTTGCTCCAAAGAGAATTGCAATGCTTTCTCCTCCTTCCAAACCATTTCTAAGAGCAGTGGCGCCACAGAACTTTGCCACATCCCTGCACAAAGCACACGTGCATCCACACACGCGTGTCTCACGCTTTAGCTTGATCTTAAAGGAATTGCAAGGCTCAAAACTTCCTCTGAAGAGAATTGCAATGCTTCCAAATGGCTTGCAAAGCTTTAGCCTGTTCTAAAAGGAATTGCAATGCTTCCAAATGACTTGCAAAACTTTAGCTTGCTCCAAAGAGAATTGCAACGCTTTCTCCTCCTTCCAAACCATTTCTGAGAGCAGTGGCGCCACAGAACTTGCCACAGCCCTGCACAAAGCACACGTGCACCCACACACGCGTGCCCCACGCATTCATCTTCCTCCTCCGTAGCTCAGCCTCCGCTGCTGCTCTGTCTATTTGGGGTGCCGCTGTTTAAACTCCACGGTATAACAATATTTGCATTCCCGTGACGCAACATCGCCAGAAACAAAATAACAAACGATGCACTGGCGAGCAGCCAGTTCTCTTCTCTTCTCCTCTTTTTTTTCTTCTTCTTCTTCCACCCAGCGAAATTAGAACTGCTCTGGAAAAATTGTTGCTTAGAGTCACGACGCCTCTTCAGAAGGTATTGCGCCATAAAACAGGGTGACTCGTTCTTTTCACAGGAATTCGTCTCGTCTTCTCCTCAGAACAGCCTCGAACAGCTGACTTCGAGGAATATCGTTAAGGAATTTAATTTCAAGACCTTTCGTCGCAGATGCATTCTGCATTACCGCGAATCGTTCTCGAGAAATGTGGTCTTTCGCCTTGCAATTCCTGTCGATGCAAGATAAAGCCTTGCAATTCTCTTTTTTTTTATTTCTTGCGGGAATTGGAAGACTTTAGATTGCTTTGAAAAGAGTTGCAATATCGAGATATTGAAGAGAATTGCAAGATTTAAGCTTTGCAGAAGAGAATTGGAAAGTTTAAGCTCTGAAGAAGAAAATTGCAAGGTTTATGCTTGCTCTGATGGGAATTGCAAAGCTTAATTTTGCTATGCAGGCAATTACAAGGCTCAAAAGCTTGCTTTGCTCAAAACTAAATTAAAAACCAAGAAACTTAATAAAAAAAGAACAAACACTCAAAACTCCATAAATTCAAGTTATCCATTCAAACCACGTGACTATCAGCTCGATGAGAGATTGGTCCAGCCCCACAGCACGTGACCAAAGATGGCTCCCACCAGCTGCCTCCATATTTCACTAATAACCAAAGAAATCACGCCAAAACGAACGAAAACAACAAAGATACCTTACAAAACCAATTCCTATCACAAAATTAATTCAATATCCACCATAAGATCCCCAAAACAAGTTCAACAGACGCTGATAATCCTCTCACAAGTTAAGTGACGATGAGTATCGATGAAAATGGCGGGTTTTTAGGTACAATTTTCGCTGAAAATAAACGTAAGTCGCTTCTTTCGACTCTCGCGACGTGAGATGAAATTCTTATTGGCTCGCGATTAATCCAGCGGCCAGTTCGAGGCTGCAAGCTGGAATAAAATTAGTTAAAGCGAGTCAGAGGAGGCATCTGTCGCGGCCATTAGCTCGTGATATCAGCTAATCACTGGCGGGACCAACGTGCAGGATTTACTGCCTCGTTAGTGCGATTCTGTGCACATATGTGCACCAAACACACACACACAGGACTGTTTCTGTGTGCATTTACGAACGCAGTCGTCGTCGCAGTGCAGCACTGCTGCGAGCAATAAACTTTCTTAATTTATACTTGTCGATACCGTTGACCGAGTAAACCGTTTGGGAAATAGCTTTAGTGGGAGTAAAAAATTGGAGGGAGAAGGTTAGACGACCTCCAATTATTCTTGACCTCCCTTTCTCTCTCTCTCTCTCTTTCTCTCTCTCGACACAGTTGCGTTGGTTGCTGATCGTTTTTCATAAATTCCTGCAACTATTGCCGTGGAAGGTTCGACCAAACTGCGATAAACGAAGGCAGAGGGGATTGTTGGTCCCTTTAAAAATTGACTTTTCAATATTTAGAAGCAGAAAAAAAATAAAATAAAATAAAAATAGAAGGTAATTGTATATAGTTTTATTTTGTATATACATTTTATATATTATATTATTTTTGCAACTATTATGTGAACGATACAACCAACCCAGAGGGCATTATTGGTCCCTTTAAAAATTGACTTTTCAATATTTAGAAGCAGAAAAAAAAGAAAATAAAATAAAAATAGAAATTAATCATATATAGTTTTATTTTGTATATACATTGTATATATTATTTTTGAATGAACCCAGAGGGTATTATTGGTCCCTTTAAAAATTGGCTTTTCAATATTCAGAAGTTGAAAACATAAAATAAAATAAATATAAAAATTAATTGTTGAACTAGAGAATAAAAATTAATATAGTTTTATTTTGTATATATTATTTTTGCAACTATTACGTGAAAGGTACAACCAACCCAGTGGGTCTCCACGATAAACGAAGGCAGAGAGTTTTGTTGGTCCCTTTAAAAATTGGCTTTTCAATTATTTAGAAGCAGAAAAAAAATTAAGTAAAATAAAAGTAGAAATTGATTGTATATAGCTTTATTTTGTATATATATTGCATATATTATTTTTGAAACTAATACGTGAAAGGTACAACCAACTGAGATGGTGCTATTGGTCCCTTTAAAAATTGGCTCCTTAATTATTTAGAAGCAGAAAAAAATAAAATAAAATAAAAATAGTAACTAATTGTATATAGTTTTATTTTATATACATATCTTATGTATTATATTATTTTTGCAACTATTACGCGAAAAATACAACCAACCCAAAAAACATTATTGGTCCCTTTAAAAATTGGCTTTTTTATTATTTAGAAGCAAGGAAAAAATAAAATTAAATTAAATAAAAATAGAAATTAATTGTTGAAGTAGAAAATAAAAATATATAATACAGTTTTATTTTGTATATATATTATATATATTATTTTTTGGCAGCATTATTGGTCCCTTTAAAAATTAACTTTTCAATATTTAGACGCAGAAAAAAAAAATAAAGTAGAAAATAAAAATATATAATACAATTTTATTTGGTATATATATATTGTATATATTATTTTTGGCGATAGAAACTAATTATTGAAGTAAAAAATAGAAGCATATAATATAGTTTTATTCTCTATATATATTGTATATATTTTTTTTAGGTTTGACTATAGGAACTAATTGTAGAAATATGATAAAAAACAGAATAATATAATACAGATTTATTTTTCACAAATATATTGTCCACATTACTTCTGGCGTATGCACTTCTGAAAGCTTTTTATTTTGTTAAACGTTTGTTAAATGCTTTATGTTTTGTTAAATGTTTTCTCGTTTATGCTTAACATTTAGTTAAAAGTTCTGGTCAGAGCAGTTTCGCAAATCACGATAATTAAGATGGAGTCGAATTTTTGGAGGACAGACACGTCTGGCGAGCAAGAACAGAGTTAAACAGTCGTCTGTGCGAGGCAGTAAACCGCGTGGGAGGTTTCTTCTTCGCTGGCGTGTACCTGTCGGATCGTATGCAAATCTCTGGCGGCTTAATTACGCGAACACGCCCGGTATATGAGGTTTCAGATCGTGGGTAACGCGAGCCGGAATCGGATCTACTCCTCGCCACGATAAGAAGAAGCTACCACCGTGGTTGAGTCGAACGCGTGTTCTCACGTGCGAGAAATCAACTATTTGGACACGTTCTCCATCCTCGTGGCTGTCTTTCCTTGTCTTTGGCCCTCCTCGTGGCTCCACATCAGGCTATTGTGCCTCAGTGGTCCTCTTCGAGGTCCTTGTTGCTGTCTTTCCTTGGTTTTGCACTTCCTGGTGGCTCTACCAGTGGATTTGGCCCTCCTCGTGGCTCCACATCAGGCTATTCCTCCCTCAATGGTTCTCTTGAAGGTCCTTGTTGCTGTACTTTCCTTAGTTTTGCACTTCCTGGTGGCTCTACCAGTGGATTTGGCCCTCCTCGTGGCTCCACATCAGGCTATTCCTCCCTCAATGGTTCTCTTGAAGGTCCTTGTTGCTGTCTTTCCTTGGTTTTGCACTTCCTGGTGGCTCTACCAGTGGATTTGGCCCTCCTCGTGGCTCCACATCAGGCTATTGTGCCTCAGTGGTCCTCTTCGAGGTCCTTGTTGCTGTCTTTCCTTGGTTTTGCACTTCCTGGTGGCTCTACCAGTGGATTTGGCCCTCCTCGTGGCTCCACATCAGGCTATTGTGCCTCAGTGGTCCTCTTCGAGGTCCTTGTTGCTGTCTTTCCTTTGTCTTTCCTTGGTTTTGCACTTCCTGGTGGCTCTACCAGTGGATTTGGCCCTCCTCGTGGCTCCACATCAGGCTATTGTGCCTCAGTGGTCCTCTTCGAGGTCCTTGTTGCTGTCTTTCCTTGGTTTTGCACTTCCTGGTGGCTCTACCAGTGGATTTGGCCCTTTTCGTGGTTCTCTTCAAGGTTTTTCCTCTTCTGATGGATCTATTCAAGGCTCTATTCAAGGTTCTACCGCTTCTAGTAGCTCTATCCAAGGTTCTTTCTTCCTCAGTGGCTTCTTTCAACGTTGTTTTCCAACCATGCAGCTGTCTTTCCTTGGTTTTGCCCCTATTCGTGGTTCTACCATTGAATTTCACCCTTTTCATGGTTGTATTTAAGGTTCCTCCTCTTCTAGTGGCTCTACCTAAGGCTCTACTTCTTTTGGTGGCTCTACTCAAGGCTTTTCCTCTTCTAATGGCTCTACTCAAAGCTCTACTCAAGGCTCTACACCTTCTGATGGTTCTATCCAAGGTTGTTTCTCTCTCAGTGGTTCTCTTCAAGGTTGTTCTTCACTCTTGTGACTCTATTTCCTTGGTTTTGCCACCTTTCATGGCTCTATCAATGACTTTTGCCCTTATTGTGGTTCTATCCAAGGCTATTCCTCTTCTGTAGTGGCTCTACTTAAGGTTGTATCCCTTCTGGTGGCTCTATCCAAGGTTGTTCCTGTCTCAGTGGCTATCTCCAAGGTTGTTCCCCTCAGAATTGCAAGACTTAAGCTTAAGAAGGGAATTGGGAGGCCTAAGCTTGCTCTGAAGGGAATTACAAGATGGAAACTTTGAAGAGAATTGCAAAATTTACGGTTTCAAGAAGAGAATCTCCCAGTAGGTCTCTCCAAGGTTGTTCTCTTCTGAATTGCAAGGTTTAAGCTCACTCTGAAGAGAATTGCAAGGCTTAAGCTTGCTCTGAAGGGAGTTACAAGATGGAAACTTTCAAGAGAATCGCAAGATTTAAGCTTCGAAGAACAGAATTGCAAAATTTAAGCTTGCTCTGAGGAGAATTGCAAGACTTAAAGCTTGCTCTAACAAGATTTGCAAAATTGTTGTCCTCATAGTGACCCTCGCCAAGGTTCTCCACCTCCTGATGACTCTCTCAATGATTCTCCTCCTTCCAGTGCCTCTCCTCGTGGCTCTTCCCCTCCCAATGACTCTCTTCAAGGTTCTCCCCCACCTGATGTCTCAGTCCTCGACTCTCCACGTGTCTCTCCCCCTCCAAGTGGTTCTCCAACGACTCTCTCCGTTTATCACTGACTATAAAGACCATCTACGCTTACGTTCGCAGCCATTTGGTTTGGTTCACAAGTCTCTGGTGGTCGAGACTCGATCTCTCTTCTCGAACGTTCCCTTTACCTTGAATTAAATGCCCCAATTACAATTTACTTTCATCCATGTTCGTAAAAAAATGTTTGTCTTACTTGAAATTCTCTTCATGCCTGACGTTCGCGTCGAAAAAATTGTTCATTGCTTGCAGAAGAGGCTTGATGTTGTAACCGATCAAGAACAGGACGACCACATAGACGAATGCTCTCCAGAGTTTCCCCATTGCTGGTCACTAAATTTCTTTCGAATGCTCTTTTAACCTCGACACTGACAGTGACGTGACCAACAGCGAAATTAGCAGCAAATCGATAAGAAACAAAAACCAGTAGCAATCGAGTGGTCACTTGGCAGAGGATAATTTCATATAGGGTGGAAGTTTTTAGTATCTTGCGTTCCAATGTTGTGTCAGTGTACGATATATGAACCACACTATAGTATACCAACATTAGAAACCCAGTACAAGTCGCCACACAGCCGCGTAATCCCTATAATTATGAAAAGAGCCACTCCAAGAGTGTCTGCTCAAGGCAAAAGTAGTGCAAACAGGGATCTTGTGCTCCAGTGGAAGTACTAATGTTGTGCCAGTGTTCAATACGAGCCACACTATAGTGGACCAACATTAGAAACCCATTCCAAGTCTCTATACAGTCTCATAATCCCTATAATCGCGAAGAGAGGCACACCAAGAGTGTCTCTGCAAGGCAAAAGTAGCACAAACAGGGATTCTACGTTCCAGTGGAATTACCAATGTTGTGCTAGCGTTCAATATGACTCTCACCATAGTGTACCAACATTAGACACCCATTCCAAGTCTCTACACACCCTCATAATCCCCATAATCACAAAAACAGGCACACCAACAGTGCATCTACAAGACAAAAGTAGTACAAATTGGGATTCTACGTTTCGTTCGAATTACCAATGCTGTGCTGGCGTTCAATATGAGTCTCACCATAGTGTACCAACATTAGAAACCCATTCCAGGTGTACACAAAGCTGCAATCCCTATAATCTCAAGAACAGGCACAGTAAATTGGTCTCTGCAAGAGCAGAAGTAGCACAAACGGGGATCCTGCGTTCCAGTCGAAGTACCAATGTTGTGCCAATGCAGAATACGAGTCTCACCATAGTGTACCAACATTAGAAACCCATTCCAAGTCTACACAGCCTCAAATTCCCAACTTAATCCCAATAATCGTGAAGGCAGTCACAGTAAGAGTGCCTGTACAACACAAAAGCAGTGCAAACAGAGATCACCAGTATTGAATTACTCTGCAAGCCTGAAACGAACCTAAATCTCATTAAATATAAAGCAGTTACGCAAATTGCAGGCGTTCGTCTCGACCCAGAGCCATCCATTCGATCCCAACAACACCAGAAATCATCCTTGGTCTCCGCTTTGTGCCTCGCCAAGTCTTTCGACTCGATTTTTCCTGGTTATCAGCGCCCTCGCAGCGTGTTTCGTAATCAGATTTAATCCCTGCGTGGGCCAGGCGCTGAACTTTCGGGGTTAATTAGCCCAGCGATGGCGTCCGCTTGTTTAACTTCGCCCGCGCCCAGCGGCGAATCGAAGTTTTTCCAGCTAATTAATTCAAACAAAACTGAAAATTCAATTAATTTTATATTAGAACGAGCGCGCGCGTGCCGCGTGTATCAATTACTTAGCTGGCGAGCAGTTCCTGGCGGGACCAGCAACAGGCACGCCAGGAGGGGACGCATAAATTTCACTTTAAATTCATTCGAAACTAATTTAATATGGTTAAGTTAACGTGGATTATAACACTAAGCCAACAATAATGCCCAACTGACTGCGTTGCGTTGGAGATGGCCGTCTCTTATCGATATTGCCGCGCACGGTTTAAGTAATTCAAACGATGCTGCGCACTGCTGTTTATTGCGTTCGATGAGGATTTAGAAGATTGGTTGGAATGTTTGTCTAATATGAATTAGAGAGAGTTTATAGGTTAGAATGTCTATTTAATTAGAATTAGAGAGAGTTATAGGTTAGAATGTGTATTTAATAAGAATTAGAGAGTGTTATAGGTTAGAATGTCTGTTCAATATGGCTGCATTGAATGAGAATTAAAAGATAGGTTAGAATGTCTATTTAATAAGAATTAGAGAGAGTTATAGGTTAGAATGTGTATTTAATAAGAATTGGAGAGAGTTTATAGGTTAGAATTAAAGAGAGTTATAGGTTAGAATATCTATTAAATATGAATTAGAAGATAGGTTAGAATGTTTGCATTCAATGAGAATTAGAGAGAGTTTATAGGTTAGAATGTTTGCATTCAATGAGAATTAGAGAGAGTTTATAGGTTAGAATGTCTATTCAATAAGAATTGGAGAAAGTTTATAGGTTAGAATGTCTATTCAATAAGAAGTGGAGAAAGCTTATAGGTTAGAATGTCTATTCAATAATAATTAGAGATAGTTTATAGGTTAGAATGTTTATTCAATAAGAATTAGGGAGAGTTTATAGGTTAGAATGTCTATTCAATAAGAATTGGAGAAAGCTTATAGGTTAGAATGTCTATTCAATAATAATTAGAGAGAGTTTATAGGTTAGAATGTTTATTCAATAAGAATTAAAGAGAATTATAGGTTAGAATGTCTATTCAATATGGCTGCATCGAATGAGAATTAAAAGATAGGTTAGAATGTCTATTCAATAAGAATTAGAAGATAGGTTAGAATATCTATTTAATAAGAATTTGAGAGAGTTAAGGGTTAGAATGTGTATTTAATAAGAATTAGAGAGAGAGTTATAGGTTAGAATGTCTATTCAATAAGAATTGGAGAAAGTTTATAGGTTAGAATGTCTATTCAATAAGAATTGGAGAAAGCTTATAGGTTAGAATGTCTATTCAATAATAATTAGAGATAGTTTATAGGTTAGAATGTTTATTCAATAAGAATTAGAGAGAGTTTATAGGTTAGAATGTCTATTCAATAAGAATTGGAGAAAGTTTATAGGTTAGAATGTCTATTCAATAATAATTAGAGAGAGTTTATAGGTTAGAATGTTTATTCAATAAGAATTAAAGAGAGTTATAGGTTAGAATGTCTATTCAATATGGCTGCATCGAATGAGAATTAAAAGATAGGTTAGAATGTCTATTCAATAAGAATTAGAAGATAGGTTAGAATATCTATTTAATAAGAATTTGGGAGAGTTAAGGGTTAGAATGTGTATTTAATAAGAATTAGAGAGAGAGTTATAGGTTAGAATGTCTATTCAATAAGAATTAGTGAAAGTTATAGGTTAGAATGTCCATTCAATAATAATTAGAGAGAGTTTATAGGTTAGAATGTCTATTCAATAAGAATTGGAGAAAGTTTATAGGTTAGGATGTCTATTCAATAATAATTAGAGAGAGTTTATAGGTTAGAATGTTTATTCAATAAGAATTAAAGAGAGTTATAGGTTAGAATGTCTATTCAATATGGCTGCATCGAATGAGAATTAAAAGATAGGTTAGAATGTCTATTCAATAAGAATTAGAAGATAGGTTAGAATATCTATTTAATAAGAATTTGAGAGAGTTAAGGGTTAGAATGTGTATTTAATAAGAATTAGAGAGAGAGTTATAGGTTAGAATGTCTATTCAATAAGAATTAGTGAAAGTTATAGGTTAGAATGTCCATTCAATAATAATTAGAGATAGTTTATAGGTTAGAATGTTTATTCAATAAGAATTAGGGAGAGTTTATAGGTTAGAATGTCTATTCAATAAGAATTGGAGAAAGTTTATAGGTTAGAATGTCTATTCAATAATAATTAGAGAGAGTTTATAGGTTAGAATGTTTATTCAATAAGAATTAAAGAGAGTTATAGGTTAGAATGTCTATTCAATATGGCTGCATCGAATGAGAATTAAAAGATAGGTTAGAATGTCTATTCAATAAGAATTAGAAGATAGGTTAGAATATCTATTTAATAAGAATTTGAGAGAGTTAAGGGTTAGAATGTGTATTTAATAAGAATTAGAGAGAGAGTTATAGGTTAGAATGTCTATTCAATAAGAATTAGTGAAAGTTATAGGTTAGAATGTCCATTCAATATGTCTGTCTCCAATGAGAATTAGAAAATAGATTAGAATGTTTATTTTTTTATGGATATTTCTCTTGGCCAGTGTTGTAATTGACAAAGGTATGTCATGTTTCGAAGTCATGTTTCATCGGTTATGCTGTCAGGGAAGTTAGGGAGTAACCAAGATGGCGGATGATACGTGGATGGTTCGCCAACGCATCAGAAGTGTGCCTCTTAACATTTTTGTCGATGTTACCCTCGCGTTTATGTAATTTAAAACGATACAGTAAATGTTTCTTTACGATACTCAATAATAATTAGAATATGGGCTTCAATATTTTTTTTTCGAAAGAGGAGAATTCAGAAATGAGGTTATACGTTTTTATTGGAATTTATTTTAAACAGAATTGTAATTGTTGGAGATATGACGTTTCAAAATGTTCGATTTCCAGAGATAATGCGATTTGTGAGGTTAGAAAGGAACCAAGATGGCGAATGGTACGTGGATGGTTCGTCAACGCATCAGAAATGTGCCTCTTAATATTTCTGTCGATATTACTCTCAGACTACACTATAATTTTCTTTTTTTTTTAAAGAAGAGAGTTTAAAAATGGAGTTACACATTTTTATCGAGATTTATCTTAACTAGTGTTGCAATAGACGAAGATATAACGTTTCAAAGTGTTCGTAAAGCGATCCACAACGTTAAGAACCAACTAAGACGACGAACACTAAGTGCATGGTTCTTCAATGCATCAGAACTGTGCCTTCTAACGTTTCCATCGATCCTACCCTGAAATCATCATACAATAAACACTTCTTTACAGAATTAAATAACAATTAGTTAGTAAACTATCGTCTCTCATTTATCATTTGAAATGAAAACAGTTTAAGAATGAAGTTACACGTTCTCATTAAGATTTATCTTAGCCAGTGTTGCAATGTAACGTTTGAAAGTGTTCGCAAAGCGATCGACAAGGTTAAAAACCAACTAAGACGACGAACACTAAGTGGATGGTTCTTCAATGCATCAGAACTGTGCCTTTTAACGTTTCCATCAATATTACTCTCATATTATCATACAATAAACACTTCTTTACAGAATTAAATAACAATTAGTTAGTAAACTATCGTCTCTCATTTGTCATTTGAAACGAAAACAGTTTAAGAATGGAGTTACACGTTCTCATCAAGATTTATCTTAGCCAGTGTTGCAATGTAACGTTTGAAAGTGTTCGTAAAGCGATCCACAATGTTAAGAACCAACCAAGACGACGAACACTAAGTGGATGGTTCTTCAATGCATCAGAACTATGCCTTTTAACGTTTCCATCAATATTACTCTCATATTATCATACAATAAACACTTCTTTACAGAATTAAATAACAATTAGTTAGTAAACTATCGTCTCTCATTTATCATTTGAAATGAAAACAGTTTAAGAATGAAGTTACACGTTCTCATTAAGATTTATCTTAGCCAGTGTTGCAATGTAACGTCTCAAAGTGTTCGTAAAGCGATCCACAATGTTAAAAACCAACTAAGACGACGAACACTAAGTGGATGGTTCTTCAATGCATCAGAACTGTGCCTTTTAACGTTTCCATCGATCCTACCCTGAAATCATCATACAATAAACACTTCTTTACAGAATTAAATAACAATTAGTTAGTAAACTATCGTCTCTCATTTGTCATTTGAAATGAAAACAGTTTAAGAATGGAGTTACACGTTCTCATCAAGATTTATCTTAGCCAGTGTTGCAATGTAACGTTTGAAAGTGTTCGCAAAGCGATCGACAAGGTTAAAAACCAACTAAGACGACGAACACTAAGTGGATGGTTCTTCAATGCATCAGAACTGTGCCTTCTAACGTTTCCATCGATCCTACCCTGAAATCATCATACAATAAACACTTCTTTACAGAATTAAATAACAATTAGTTAGTAAACTATCGTCTCTCATTTATCATTTGAAACGAAAACAGTTTAAGAATGAAGTTACACGTTCTCATCAAGATTTATCTTAGCCAGTGTTGCAATGTAACGTCTCAAAGTGTTCGTAAAGCGATCCACAACGTTAAGAACCAACTAAGACGACGAACACTAAGTGGATGGTTCTTCAATGCATCAGAACTGTGCCTTTTAACGTTTCCATCGATCCTACCCTGAAATCATCATACAATAAACACTTCTTTACAGAATTAAATAACAATTAGTTAGTAAACTATCGTCTCTCATTTATCATTTGAAATGAAAACAGTTTAAGAATGAAGTTACACGTTCTCATCAAGATTTATCTTAGCCAGTGTTGCAATGTAACGTTTGAGAGTGTTCGTAAAGCGATCCACAACGTTAAGAACCAACTAAGACGACGAACACTAAGTGTATGGTTCTTCAATGCATCAGAACTGTGCCTTTTAACGTTTCCATCGATCCTACCCTGAAATCATCATACAATAAACACTTCTTTACAGAATTAAATAACAATTAGTTAGTAAACTATCGTCTCTCATTTATCATTTGAAATGAAAACAGTTTAAGAATGAAGTTACACGTTCTCATCAAGATTTATCTTAGCCAGTGTCGCAATGTAACGTTTGAAAGTGTTCGCAAAGCGATCGACAAGGTTAAAAACCAACTAAGACGACGAACACTAAGTGGATGGTTCTTCAATGCATCAGAACTGTGCCTTTTAACGTTTCCATCGATCCTACCCTGAAATCATCATACAATAAACACTTCTTTACAGAATTAAATAACAATTAGTTAGCAAACTACCGTCTCTCATTTATCATTTGAATGAAAACAGTTTAAGAATGGAGTTACACGTTCTCATTAAGATTTATCTTAGCCAGTGTTGCAATGTAACGTTTGAAAGTGTTCGCAAAGCGATCGACAAGGTTAAGAGGCAACGAAGACAGCGCGCAGTCCAGAAACGCATCAGAACAGTGGCTCATCGGGCTTATTAACCGCGACTTCCGCCAGACGCGAGATCGAGCAGGTTCAGTTATGGATTCAGCTCGTTCCTTCGCCGCCTTTTGAGGCCTGGCAACGCCATAATGCCCCGTGATTAATCCCTCGGGGCAGTATCCCTCCGCTGCGTCCTCCTCGCCTCCTTCCTGAAAACCTTTCACTGCAACCAACCCGCCCAACGCGTCCACCAGCTGCGCAGCTTTGTGTAAAACCGCCCTCAGACAGTGGAATCATCGGTGTACAACGTACAAACGTACGTACCACGTGTTTTAGGGGTGTCAGGAATTTTAATACGCAGTTTTGCCACCCGCGAGCCACGACGTCCGCGGACTTCGTTGACGGTGGAATTTATGCGCGCCCCGGGTGAGCTGGAATTAGTGAACCCCTTGTATATAGCCTTCGACCTTTTTCTTTTTCTTTATCCTTGTGTATCTATCTCTTTTATAATTGCTTCTTCTCTGTCTTATGATTTTTTCGCAACTCCTTTTCTCTCTCTTGACTTTCGCAAAAGTATATATATTGCTCTTAAAACTCCCTTTTTCTCTTGTAACTCTCGCAAACTGTGTCTCTCTCTGTTATAATTTTCTGAAAACTATCGCCTCCATCTCTGTTTCTATCATAAATTTCGCAAAACTCTCTCTCTCTTTCTCTCTCTCTCTCTCTCTCTCTCTCTCTTATAACTCTCACAAAACTATCTCCCTCTCTGTCATAATTCTCTTAAAACTCTTCCTCTCTTTCTCTTATAAATCTCTCAAAATTCTATCTCTCTCTCATAACTCTCTCAAAACTCTCTCCCTCCCTCCCTCACAATTCTATCAAAACTCTCTCTTTGGCTAATTTACCAAAACACCAACAACAATCCCCATCATCCAACCATACACCAATACTCAATAAACATCAAAGCCACCCTAAAGCACCACAGTCCTATCTAAAAAAAAAAAAAAAAAGAAAAGAATGCAGCCACCCATACCAAGCCCCCAGGCTAATTCCCATCGCGAGCTCTTTAGCCATGAAAAGAGCGAAGAACGAGAAGACAGGATCCGGAAACACAGAGGACGTAGCCCCCTCGATCAGCTGCCAGGGCTAGTCGGCTTCGTCAAAGAAGAAGCTTGGTGGGTGCATCAAAAGCCGTGGAACAACAGATAGAAATAGTGGAATCGAGAGAGAGAGAGAGAGAGAGAGAGAGAGAGAGAGAGAGAGACAGACAGACAGACGGAAAGAGAAAGGTAATGAGCGAGTGAATGAGTAAGTGAGAGAAAGAAGAGAGAGAGTGACAGACAGAAAGAGAAAGATAATGAGCGAGTGAATGAGTGAGTGAGAGAAAGAAGAGAGAGAGAGAGAGTGACAGACAGAAAGAGAAAGATAATGAGCGAGTGAATGAGTGAGTGAGAGAAAGAAGAGAGAGAGAGAGAGTGACAGACAGAAAGAGAAAGATAATGAGCGAGTGAATGAGTGAGTGAGAGAAAAAAGAGAAAGAAGAGAGAGAGAGAGAGAGAGAGAGGGGGAGAGAAATCCAGACAGAGAGATAAATATAGAGAGAGAGAGAGAGTGAATGAGTGAGTGAATGAGTGAGTTAGTGAGTGCGAGAAAGAAGAAAAAGAGTTATGAAACAGATAGAGAAATAGAGAGAGTGAGTGAGTTAGGCAGAGAGAATTTTGAGAGAGTTATGAGACAAAGAGAGAGAGAGAGTTTTAAGAGAGTTATGGGAGATAGAAAGAGAGAGAGGGAGAATTTTGAGAGAGTTATAAGAGAGAGAGAGAGAGAGAGAGAGAGAGAGAGAATTTTGAGAGAACTATGAGTGAGAGAAAGAGAGAATTATAAGAGAGAATTATGAAAGAGAAAGAGTGAATTTTGAGGGAGAGAGATAGTTTTGAGAGAGTTATGAGAGAGAGAGAGAGAGAGAGAGAGAGAGACTTATGAGGTAGAGAGAGTTTTGAGAGAACTATGAGAGAGAGAGAGTTTTGAGAGAACTATGAGAGAGAGAGAGAGAGAGATAATGAGTGAGTGAGAGAAAGAAAAGAGAGAGAAAGAAATAGAGAGAAAAAGAGAGAACGAGTGAATGAGTGCAAGAAAAAAGAAAGAGAGAAATACAGGGAGAGAGTTATGAGAGAGAGAGTGAGAGAGAGAGTGAGAGAGAGAGTCAGAGAGAGAGAGAGAGTGAGAGAGAGTGAGAGAGAGAGAGTCAGAGAGAGAGAGTGAGAGAGAGTGAGAGAGAGAGAGTCAGAGAGAGAGTCAGAGAGTGAGAGAGAGAGAGTCAGAGAGAGAGAGAGTGAGAGAGTGAGAGAGAGTGAGAGAGAGAGTCAGAGAGACAGAGAGAGAGAGAGAGAAAGAGAGAGTGAGAGAGTCAGAGAGAGAGAAAGTCAGAGAGAGAGAGTGAGAGAGAGTCAGAGAGAGAGTCAGAGAGAGAGAGAGTGAGAGAGAGTGAGAGAGAGAGAGTCAGAGAGAGAGAGAGTCAGAGAGACAAAGAGAGAGAGTTACGAGAGAGAGAGAGAGAGAGAGAGTGAATATATGAGAGACAGAGAGAGAGAGAGAGAGAGAGTGAATATATGAGAGACAGAGAGAGAGAGAGTGAATATATGAGAGACAGAGAGAGAGAGAGAGTGTGTGAATAAATTAGAGTGAGAGAGAGAGTGTGTGAATAAATTAGAGTGAGAGAGAGAGTGTGTGAATAAATTAGAGTGAGAGAGAGAGAGAGAGAGAGAGAGAGAGAGAGAGTGTGTGTGTGTGAATAAATTAGAGAGAGAGAGAGAAAGAGTGAATAAATCAGGAAGTGAAAGAGGGAGAGAGAGTATGTGAATAAATCAAAGAGAAAGAGAGAGCGAGAGAGTAACTAAGTCAGAGAGTGAGAGAGTGAATAAATCAGAGAGAGAGAGAGAGAGAGGGAGAGGGGAGAATGACAATTGGTGCTCGCGTGATTCCTCTCTCTCGCAGTAATATACCGTTTACACAGACCGTCACGTCAGCGGGGCTGATGGATTCCCGTGAACAGGTAACATCACCGTCGCGATTCATAGCCACCACGGCGCATCCGGAATCGAATATCATTGTGCCACGTCATTAACACCGCGTTACGAGCAGAGGAGTAATTAGATAGGCCCGCCCACCGTCTGCACCGATCGGCTCCACTTGTAACCGAATCTGTCCACGGACAAAAGCACCACCCGGTGTACACGACAATGCACTATCCGCTGCGATGTATCAGGATGAACTTACGAAAAGCTAGTGCAGTGGATTTTCTTTCGCGTTCAGCTTGGCTAGATTGATTTGTTGATCGGATGACAGCGATACTGGGTCGAGTTCGCTGCGGATTGTTTAACGCTCGCGTGTCGATGTTCCAGGTGATTGAGCAGCTGTTTATGTTTATTGCCAGTGTTGCGAGATGGGATTGAGAAGTATTTTATGTGAACTGTGAATGTTTTAAGGAAGGATTGAGAAGTACTTGATATGAATTCTGAATTTTTCTTTAAAGAAGATTGAGAATTATTTGTTCTTAATTGTGAATGTTCTAAGAAAAGGTTGAGAAGGTTTTGATGTAGATTGTGAATTTTTTTTACAGAAGATTGGAGATTACTTATTGTTGTTGTTAAATTCTTTTTGGAGCAAGCTTTGGTCTTGCAATTCTATCCAGAGCAAGCTTAGGTCTTGCAATTCTTCTCAGGGCAAGCTAAGTCTTCAAATTCTTTTCAGAGCAAGCTTAAAGCTTTGCAATTCCTTTCAGAGCAATCTTAAACCTTGCAATTCTTCTCAGAGCAAACTTAAACCTTGCAATTCTTCTCAAAGCAAACTTAAACCTTGCAATTCTTCTCAAAGCAAACTTAAACCTTGAAATTCTTCTCAGAGAAAACTGAAACCTTGCAATTCTTCTCAGAACAAACTGAAACCTTGAAATTTTTCTCAGAGCAAGCTTAAACCTTCAAATTCATTTCAGAACAAGCTTGAAGCTTTGAAATTCCTTTCAGAGCAATCTTAAACCTTCCAATTCTTCTCAGAGCAAGCTTAAGCTTTGCAATTCTTCTCAGAGCAATCTTAAACCTTGCAATTCTTCTCAGAGCAAGCTTAAGCCTTGCAATTTTTCTCAGAGCAAACTTAAACCTTGCAATTCTTCTCAGAGCAAGCTTAAGCCTTCAAATTCTTTTCAGAACAAGCTTAAAGCTTTGCAATTCCTTTCAGAGCAATCTTAAACCTTCCAATTCTTCTCAGAGCAATCTTAAACCTTGCAATTCTTCTCAGAGCAATCTTAATCCTTGCAATTTTTCTCAGAGCAAGCTTAAGCTTTCAAATTCTTTTCAGAACAAGCTTAAAGCTTCGCAATTCCTTTCAGAGCAATCTTAAACCTTGCAATTCTTCTCAGAGCAATCTTAAACCTTGCAATTCTTCTCAGAGCAAGCTTAAGCCTTGCAATTCTTCTCAGAGCAAGCTTAAGCCTTCAAATTCTTTTCAGAACAAGCTTAAAGCTTTGCAATTCCTTTCAGAGCAATCTTAAACCTTGCAATTCTTCTCAGAGCAAGCTTAAGCCTTGCAATTTTTCTCAGAGCAAGCTTAAGCCTTGCAATTCTTCTCAGAGCAAGCTTAAGCCTTGCAATTCTTCTCAGAGCAAGCTTAAGCCTTCAAATTCTTTTCAGAACAAGCTTAAAGCTTTGCAATTCCTTTCAGAGCTATCTGAAACCTTGCAATTCTTCTCAGAGCAAACTGAAACCTTGCAATTCTTCTCAGAGCAAACTTAAAGCTTTGCAATTCCTTTCAGAGTAATCTGAAACGTTGCAATTCTTCTCAGAGCAATCTTAAACCTTGCAATTCTTCTCAGAGCAATCTTAAACCTTGCAATTCTTCTTAGAGCCAACTGAGACCTTGAAATTTTTCTCAGAGCCAGCTTGAACCTTCAAATTCATTTCAAAGCAAGTTTGAAGCTTTGCAATTCCTTTCAGAGCAATCTTGAACCTTACATTTCTTTCCACATCAATTTTAGGTCTTGCAATTCTTCTCAAATTACAATATAACATTCAACCAACTCAAACCTGTTGATCATAACTCAAAAACTCTCTTCATTACAATAAACACAAGTCTCAGGAAAACTCAGAGCCAAAAGTCAGAGCTTTCACCAAATTCATACCAATTACAATAAGACACGAGGAGAATACCACAGAGCTATTCCCTTCCTTATCCTCTTCTCCTCTCTTCTCCTCCTCTCTTTTTTTTTTTTTTAAATGCTCGAGGAACATCTTCGACGGTTCAGCACGGATTTCCCTCGGATATTCAGCTCTTCGTTCTCTCGAGAATATTTGCGTTCACGCTGGCACGTTGTCGGTGCACTTTGACCCCTTCTTCGCCTCCTTCTGCTCCTCACTCGAAACTCTCAAGTGGATTTCCGCGGGGCAAAAAGTCGCCCTCTTCTTCCGAGGTAATACGCCGGTTTTCGAAACGAGATTTACCAGCGACAACTTTCCGTTTTGAATAGAATCCAATGGATTCCCCACGTTAAACACCAGGCACACTCGAGGACACTCGTCTGCTTCTACCTGGTTCTTCACTGTCTTCCATCGAACCGTGCTTTTCTATTATGTCTGCTGGAACTTTTGCGGTTGCAGTTATTAAATAAACGTTGTTTGGCTTTGGAAGATTTTTTTTTCTTTGTTTTTTGGAGATGAAGGAATAATTGTGAATTATTGCTTTTTTTTTGTTTACAATTTGTTACATTTTTAATTAGCATTTCTTTCTTTTTTAATTATTAAACAACCGTCGTTGACCCAAAATTGGACTCTGTTAAATTACAGATAAAATTACTTAACTAAATAGAATGAAAACTAATCCGACGCAAATGATACTGCACACTATAATGAAATTGTGATGGATAAAGTATACGTCCCTAAGGGGTATCAAAATTTTTACTGCTGAGGGTTCACATTCAAAGATTGCTATTCTTTCCAAAGCAAGCTTAAACCTTACAATTTTCTTTTTTTCAAAGCTTATGCCTTGAAATTTTTTCTCCTTCAAAATTTAAAGCTTGCAAGTATATTCTTTAGAGCTTAAATCTTGCAACACTCTTCAGAGAAAGCTTGAACCTTGCAATTCTCTTCTAAGCAAGTTTAGGGTCTTACAATTTTTTCAGAGCAGAAGCTTAGGTCCTGCAATTTTTTTCAGGGCAAGCTTAGAGTCTTACAATTTTTTCAGAGCAGAAGCTTAGGTCCAGCACTTTTTTTCAGAGCAAGCTTAGAGTCTTGCAGTTTTTTTCAGGGCAAGTTTAGGCCTTGCAATTTCTTCCAGAGCAAGAGCTTAGGTCCTGCAATTTTTTTCAGAGCAAGCTTAGAGTCTTGCAATTTTTTCAGAGCAAGCTTGGCCCCTGCAATTCTTTCCAGAGCAAGTTTAGGTCTTGCAATTCTTTTCAGAGCAAGCTTGGCTCCTGCAATTTTTTTTCAGAGCAAGCTTAGACCTTGCAAATCCTTCCAGAGCAATCTTAGATCTTGCAATTCCTTCCAGAGCAAGCTTATGTCTTGTAATTCTTTCCAGGACAAGTTTAGGCCTTGCAATTTCTTCCAGAGCAAGAGCTTAGGTCCTGCAATTTTTTCAGAGCAAGCTTAGAGTCTTGCAATTTTTTCAGAGCAAGCTTGGCCCCTGCAATTTTTTTTAGAGCAAGCTTAGACCTTGCAAATCCTTCCAGAGCAATCTTAGATCTTGCAATTCCTTCCAGAGCAAGCTTATGTCTTGTAATTCTTTCCAGGACAAGTTTAGGCCTTGCAATTTCTTCCAGAGCAAGAGCTTAGGTCCTGCAATTTTTTCAGAGCAAGCTTAGAGTCTTGCAATTTTTTCAGAGCAAGCTTGGCCCCTGCAATTTTTTTTAGAGCAAGCTTAGACCTTGCAAATCCTTCCAGAGCAATCTTAGATCTTGCAATTCCTTCCAGAGCAAGCTTATGTCTTGTAATTCTTTCCAGAGCAAGTTTAGGTCTTGCAATTCCTTCCAGAGCAAGCTTAGACCTTGCAATTTTTTCCAAAGCATTACCAAAGCATTAACAGAGGAATACTAAGCTTTGAAATTCTTCTCAGAAAAATCTTAAGCTTTGAAATTCGCCTCACAGAAGTCTTTGGCTTTGAAATCCTTCTCAGTGAAATCTTCAGCTTTAAAATTCCTCTCAGAGCAATCTTGGGCTTTAAAATTCCTCTGAGAGGAAGTTTGAGCTTTGAAATTCCTCTGAAAGCAATCCTCAGCTTTGTAATTCCTCTTAGAGCAAACCTGAGCTGTGAAACTCTTCTCAGAGAAATCTTGAGCTTTGAAATCCTTCTCAGTGAAATCCTCAGCTTGAAAATTCGTCTCAGAGAATTCTTTGACTTTGATATCCCTCTCAGACAAATTCTCGAGCTTTTAAATTCTTCTCTGAGAAAACTTAAGCTTTGAAATTCCTCTCAGAGCAAACCTGAGCTTTGTAATTTTTCTCAGAGGAATCTTAAGCTTTTAAATTCTTCTCAGAGGAATCTTAAGCTTTTAAATTCTTCTCAGAAAAATCGTTGGCTTTGAAATTCTTCTCAGAGGAATCTTAAGCTTTAAAATTCCTCTCAGAAAAATCTCAAGCTTTAAAATTCTTCTCAGAGAGATCTTTGGCTTCAAAATTCCTCTAAGAGGAATCTTGACCTCTGAAATTCCTCTAACAGCAATCCTGAGCCTCAAAATTCCTCTGATATCAATCGAATCGTCGCATATTATCCTGACACGATCGCAGAGCATTGGAAAAGCAAATTGCCAGCCTCGAAATTGATTCGAGGCTCGTTCGAATCTCGCGGCTGCGCGCGTGTGAAACGAAATTCGAAGCAGAAAAAAATAGAAAAAAGCAACGCAGGGGCTATCTTAACCGACGAACGCGGTTTTGCGTCCTCCTCTGCGCTTTGTTCGACCAAACTTCACGTTCGACGTTCAAAACTGTCAAGCCTGTTCTCTTCCTGTTTACAGTTTTGACTCGAGCGAGCCCTTTGCGGCACCCAACGAATCGAATGTTTGTCGCGAACTCTTCCATCGTTCCAGCGATTTATTTTTGACGGCCGCAAAAACGTTTCGTTGGGATTTTTTTCGTGCAACGGAAACGATCACTTTGTGGGGTCGACTTAAGAGGAATTTTTTTTTTTTTTTTTTGGAGGATTGTTTTTGGGTTTCGAATTGTTTTTAATTGGTAGATGGTTGATTTTGGTTTTTTTTGAGATTATTGTTTTCAGGTATCGAATTGTTATTTTTAATTGGTGAATTGTTGATTTTGGTTTGCGTTGAAATTGCTGTTTTGTTTGTGATTATTCGATTTCAATGTGTGTGCGTGTCAATTTAATTTGTGAGTAAGTAATTGGTAATTGATTATTTTATTCGATTTTGTCAAAGAAATATTTTTTTCTTTTTTTTGGCGGAGTCTTCTTTGAGCTTGAAAATTAGAAGTTTTGGACTTCGAAGAAGAGGATATTCCAAGCTTGAAGCTTCGAAGCATAGAAAATTGCAAACTTTTAAGCTTTGACATTCCTTTCTCTTGAAAATTGCAAGCTTGAAGCTTCACAGATGAAAAAATTGGAAGGTTTAACCTTCGAAAAAGAGAAAATTTCAAGCTTTGAGCTTCGAAGAAAAGAAAATTGCAAGTTTTAAGCATCGAGGAAAAGAAAATTGCAAGTCTTGAGCTCCGAAGGACAGAAAATTGCAAGATTTAAGCTTTGAAGAAGAAAATATAGCAAAGTTTAATCTTTGAAACTCCTTTTTCTTGAAAATTGCAAGCTTTAAATTTTGAAGAATAGGAAATTCCTAGCTTGAAGCTTCGAAGAAAGGGAAATTGCAAGCTTTGAACTTCGATAAAGAGAAGATAGCAAGCTTTGAACTTCGAAGGACAGAAAATTCCAAGCTTTAAGCTTTGAATCTATTGTCTTCTGAAAATTACAAGCTTTGAACATTGAAGAAGAGGAAATTCCAAGCCTGAAGCTTGAAAGAAGAGAAAACTCCAAGCCTGAAGCTTCGAAGAACAGAAAATAGGAAGCTTTGAGCTTCGAAGAACAGAAAATTGCGATCTTTGAGCTTCAAAGTGGAGAAAATCGCAAGCATTGTACTTCAAAGAAGAGAAAATCGCAAGCTTGGAGCTTCGAAGAACAGAAAGTTGCAATTTTTGAGCTTCAAAGTGGAGAAAATCGCAAGCTTGGAGCTTCGAGGAACAGAAAATTGCAATCTTTGAGCTTCAAAGTGGAGAAAATCGCAAGCTTGGAGCTTCGAAGTACAGAAAATTGCAATTTTTTAGCTTCAAAGTGGAGAAAATCGCAAGCATTGCACTTCAAAGATGAGGAAATCGCAAGATTGGAGCTTCGAAGAACAGAAAATTGCAATCTTTGAGCTTCAAAGTAGAGAAAATCGCAAGCTTGGAGCTTCGAAGAACAGAAAATTGCAGTCTTTGAGCTTCAAAGTGGAGAAAATCGCAAGCTTGGAGGTTCGAAGAACAGAAAATTGCAATCTTTGAGCTTCCAAAAAAATTGCAACCCCTTCTCGAAGGGAATTGCAGACCCTTCTTAATTTTCTTCTGCTTCAATCACGCGATCCACCAATTACGTTACACACCTTCCTTCTTTTCTTTTTTTTTTTTTTTTTTTTTTTTTTAAAGCGTCGCAGACACATCGATGCATCGACTCTCAAACTTCTCCACTGGCGTGGCTTTTTTTTGTCAATACCTGTTAAAATAGTCGGTGGATCGCAGCGAGCGGCTGAAATACGACGCACTCTCTTCGATATTGAAACGCGAAACATTCGAGCCATTTACCTTCGATCATGCGCATAAGCAACGAGGCTCGATGGTTCTTCGTATGAATTTTAGATCCCACGAAACGAAAGGTTCTTTTTTTTTTATGGGAATTAGATGGAGGTGGTACGACGTGGATTACAGAACAGAACGTCTGCGTACGATGAATTTTCGATTATGAAATTGGGTTCAATGCAGTCGAATTTTTTTCCATTGCTCTTAAATCTTGTAATTCAACGAACTTCGAAGTTTAAATTTTGCAATTTAATTAATTTCGAGGCTTAAGTCCTGCAGTTGTTTGCAAAGTTGCTATTCTTTTCTAAGTTTAAATCTTGCAATTTCTTTCAATGTAAACGTGAGCTTTGGAATTCCTCTGAGAGGAAGATTGAGCATTGAAATTCTTCTCAGACAAATCATAGACCTTGAAATTGTTTCCAGAGGAATTTTGGATCTTGAAATTCTTCTCAAAGGAAGCTTAGGCCTTGAAATCCTTCTCACAGAAATATTGGACCTTGAAATTCTTCTCAGAGGGAGCTTAGCCCTTAAAATTCTTCTCAGACAAATTGTGGACCTTGAAATTCTTCTCAGAAGAAGCTTGAGCTTTGAAAATCTTCCGAGAGGAAGCTTGACCTCTGAAATTCCTCTGAGAGGAAGTTTGGGCTATGAAATTCCTCTGAGAAGAAGTTTGGGCTTTGAAATTCTTCTGAGAGGAAGTTTAAGCTTTGAAATCCCTCTGAGAAAAATCTTGGGCTTTAAAATTCATCTCAGAGAAATCCTTGGCTTTGAAATTCCTCTCAGAGCAAGCTTAAGCTTCAAAATTCCTCTCAGAGCAAGATTAAGCTTTGAGATTCCTGTGAGAGGAAGCTTAAGCTTCGAATTTCCTCTCAGAGCAATCTTAAGCTTTAAAATTCCTCTGAGAGCAATCTTTGGATTTGAAATTCCTCTCAGAGCAAACTTGAGCTTTGAAATTTCTCTCAAAGCAAGCTTCTGCTTTGAAATACTTCTCAGAGATATCTTTGACTTTGAAATCCTTTTCATAGAAATTTTTGGCTTTAAAATTCCTTTCAGAGAAATCCTTAGCTTTAACACTCCTCTTAGTGATATCTTTTGGGTTTTAAATTTTTCTGAGAGCAATCTTGAGCTTTGTAATTCCTCTGACAACAATCCTGACCTTCAAAATTCCTCTCAGAGCAAACTTGAGCTTTGAAATTCCTCTCACACAAATCTTTGGCTTTGAAATTCGTCTAAAAGGAAGTTTGAACTCTGAAATTCCTCTGAAAGCAATCCTCAGCTTCGAAATTCCTCTCAGAGCAAACTTGAGCTTTGAAATTCCTCTCAGAGCAATCTTGAGCTTTAAAATTCTTCTCAGAGGAATCATTGGCTTTAAAATTCTTCTGAAAGCAATCCAGAGCTTTAGAGTTCCTCTGACAGCAATCCTGACCTTCAAAATTCCTCTCAGAGCAAACTTGAGCTTTGAAATTGCTCTCAGCGAAGCCTTTGGCTTTGAAATTCCTTTAAAAGTAATCCTGAGCTTTTAAATTCCTCTGAGAGCACCTCTGACCTTTAAAATTCCTCTCAGAGCAACCTTTACTCATACAATTCTGCAAAGAACCCCTCATTACACCTTTTACAAATTTTTTTCTCTAAAACCACAAAATTGTAAAATAACAACAGTTAATTCTTTTTGTTACAGAAACCAGCAAGTGTCGCTGTCGAGAGCAACTCCAGTCATTCGTAAGTACCTTCTTCACCTTCCACCAACACAGAACTAAATTAATTTAATAGCCAAAATTTAATTGGTACCATCTTACTCGCCTGAACTGAACTGGTCGAGCAAAGACAGATTATAAATCGAGCGGATATTCATCGTGCTCGCTAATGCACGGTTTTACGATCGTTCATCGCCGCGAAATTGCTCGTAAGGAACCTAATAAAGGAACCTTATCCATGCTGGATGCCAGCTTTATCAAATTACGCGAAGGTTCGTCGTTGTTCTTCTTGTCTTCCATCCGTTATCGTCCCTTTGGTCGACTCTGTTCGTTGGATTCCCTCGAATTCAGATTTCCAAGGCTCTGTCAGAGCTCCTTTGAGAGTTGAACTTTTTTTTTTAATTGTTATGATTGTTTTTTTTTTGAGTTGAAGGGGATTTTGGATAGAATGGGTTATGTTTAAGTTAATAATATTTTTATTAATAATATTTTTGTGATTAGTGATGTTTAAAGGATGATTTAATTGGTTTTATTCTTCTCTGAGTTAGGTAGTTTAGTGCTAGTTTAGAGCAGCAGTGATTTGGGATTATTTGTAGAGAAAGGTTGGGGATTGCTATTTTTTATAGAATTTTGAGGAATTTTCTGTTTATCACGGGTTGAAGATTGCAATTTTCTGGTTTTCAACGCTTAAAGTTTGCAATTTTCTCGTCTTACAAAGTTTAAAGTTTACAATATTCTCGTCTATAAAGTTTAAACTTTGCAATTATCTATTTTTCAAGGATTAAACCTTGCAATTTTCTTTAGAAAAAGCTTAGACCTTGCATTTCCGTTCAGAGTGGGAATGAAGACTTGCAATTTCTTTCAGAGCAAGTTTAAGCCTTGGAATTTTCTATAAAGCAAGCTCAAGCTTTGCAATTCTATTTTTCAAAGCATAAACCCTGAAATTCTCTTCTTAAAGAGCCGAACCTTGCAACTCTTTTCAAAGCAAGCTGTAAAGCTTTGCCATTCTTTTCAAAGCAAGCTGTAAAGCTTTACAATTCCTTCCAAAGCAAGCTTAAGTCTTAAAATTCCTTTCAAAACTTAATCTTAAGCCTTGCAATTCCTCTCACAGTAAGCTGTACCCTTGCAATTGCTTTTAAAGTAAGTTGAGGCTTTGCAATTGCTTTCTAAGCAAGCTCGAGCCTTGCAATTGCTTTCAAAGCAATCTGAACACTGTCTATTCCTTTCAAAGTAATCTAAAACCTTGAAATTCTGCATAAAGCAAGCTATAAAGCTTTGAAAATTCTTCTCAGAGCAAGCTTAAGCCTTGCAATTCCTTTCGAAATGAACTCAAGCCTTGCAGTTGCTTTCGAAGCAATCTGAACACACTGCCAATTCCTGTAAAAGTAATCTAAAGCCTTGAAATGTTTTTCAAAGCAAGCTGAAGTCTTGTAATTGCTTTCAAAGCAATCGAAAGCATTGCAATTCTTTTCAAAGCAAGCTTAAACTCTGCAACTCCCTTCAGAGCAAGCTTAAACCTTGCAACTCCCTTCAGAGCAAGCTTAAACCTTGCAACCCCCTTCAGAGCAAGCTTAGTCCTTGCAACTCCCTTCAGAGCAAGCTTAAACCTTGCTATTCCCTTCATAGCAAGCTTTGAACCTTGCAATTATCTTCTTCAGAGCTTAAATCGTGCAACTCCCTTCAGAGCAAGCTTAAACCTTGCAACTGTCTTCATAGCAAGCTTTAAACCTTGCAAATCTTTTCTTCAAAACTTCAAACTTGCAATTTTCCCTTCTTCAACGCGTCAAACTTGCAATTTTCCCTTCTTCAAAGCTTAAAACTTGCAATTTTCTTTTTTTCAGGGCTTGAAACTTGGAATTATCGCTTCTTTGAAGCTTAAATCTTGCAACTCCCTTCAGAGCAAGCTTAAACATTGCAATTCCCTCCAGAGCAAGCTTAAATCTTGCAACTGTCTTCATAGCAGGCTTTAAACCTTGCAAATCTTTTCTTCAAAACTTCAAACTTGCAATTTTCCCTTCTTCAAAGCTTCAAACTTGCAATTTTCTCTTTTTCAAGGCTTGATGCTTAGAATTTTCGCTTCTTTGAAGCTTACATCTTGCAATTCTCTTCTTCAAGTCTTGTAATTCTCTTCTTCAAAGCTTAAACCTTCCAATTCTCGTCTTCAAAGGTTAAACCTTGCAATTCTCATCTTCAAAGCTTAAACCTTGCAATTCCCTTCTTCGAAGCTCTTTTTCAAACTTTGCAATTCTCTTGTTTAAAGCTTCAACCTTACAATTGTCTTCTTCAAGCCTTATAACTCTCTTCTTCAAAGCTTAAACCTTGCAATTCAGTTCTTCAAGCCTTGTAATTTTCTTCTTCAAAGCTTGAACCTTGCAATTCCCTTTTTCAAAGCTTGAAACTTGCAATTTTCCCTTCTTCAAAGCTTGAAACTTGCAATTTTCCCTTCTTCAAAGCTTCAAACTTGCAATTTTCCCTTCTTCAAAGCTTGAAACTTGCAATTTTCTCTTTTTCAAGGCTTGAAGCTTAGAATTTTCGCTTCTTTGAAGCTTAAACCTTGCAATTCTCTTCTTCAAGTCTTGTAATTCTCTTCTTCAGAGCTTAACCCTTGCAATTCTCTTCTTCAAAGCTTAAACCCTACAATCCTCTTCTTCAAAGCTCCAACTTTGTAATTCCTTTTCTCAAAGCTAAAACCCTACAATCCTCTTCTTCAAAGCTTAAAACTTGCAATTTTCCCTTCTTCAAAACTTCAAACTTGCAATTTTCTCTTTTTCAAGGCTTGAAGCTTGGAATTTTCTCTTCTATGAAGCTCAAACCTTGCAATTCTTTTCTTCAAACCTTGCAATTCTCTTCTTCAAAGCTTAAACCTTGCAATTCTCTTCTTCAAAGCTTAAACCCTACAATCCTCTTCTTCAAAGCTTAAACCCAGCAATTCCTTTTCTCAAAGCTAAAGCTTGCAATTCTTTTCTTCTTCAAAGGTTTGAAGCTTGAAATTTTTTCTTCTTCAAAGCTTAAACCTTGAAATTCTCTTCTTCAAAGTTTGAAACTTGCAATTTTCTCTTTTTCAAGGCTTGAAGCTTAGAATTTTTGCTTCTTTGAAGCTCAAACCTTGCAATTCTTTTCTTCAAACCTTGTAATTCTCTTCTTTAAAGCTTAAACCTTGCAATTCTCTTCTTCAAAGCTTAAACCCTACAATCCTCTTCTTCAAAGCTTAAACCCAGCAATTCCTTTTCTCAAAGCTAAAGCTTGCAATTCTTTTCTTCTTCAAAGGTTTGAAGCTTGAAATTTTTTCTTCTTCAAAGCTTAAACCTTGAAATTCTCTTCTTCAAAGTTTGAAACTTGCAATTTTCTCTTTTTCAAGGCTTGAAGCTTAGAATTTTTGCTTCTTTGAAGCTCAAACCTTGCAATTCTTTTCTTCAAACCTTGTAATTCTCTTCTTTAAAGCTTAAACCTTGCAATTCTCTTCTTCAAAGCTTAAACCCTACAATCCTCTTCTTCAAAGCTTAAACCCAGCAATTCCTTTTCTCAAAGCTAAAGCTTGCAATTCTTTTCTTCTTCAAAGGTTTGAAGCTTGAAATTTTTTCTTCTTCAAAGCTTAAACCTTGAAATTCTCTTCTTCAAAGTTTGAAACTTGCAATTTTCTCTTTTTCAAGGCTTGAAGCTTAGAATTTTTGCTTCTTTGAAGCTCAAACCTTGCAATTCTTTTCTTCAAACCTTGTAATTCTCTTCTTTAAAGCTTAAACCTTGCAATTCTCTTCTTCAAAGCTTAAACCCTACAATCCTCTTCTTCAAAGCTAAAGCTTGCAATTCTTTTCTTCTTCAAAGGTTTGAAGCTTGAAATTTTTTCTTCTTCAAAGCTTAAACCTTGAAAGATTGAAATCAAACATTCACGAATTAAATAAAATATAACGCTCGAACAGCTGAAACGTTCGCGCGGGAAATAATTCAAATTTCAAACGAAAGTTCGAGGCCGCGCAACATAATGGCGACTTTTTAGCCGCGATAATGACTTTCCGCTAAATTAGAATCGATAAGCCGCATCGCTGTACCGTTTCTAGATCCCGCTAACGATCTTTTTGCCAGACTGGGGGCTGGGCACACACAAACATTGCCTGGCAAAAACGAAATGGAGGTCACAGCCCAGTCGAACTGCTCCGTTTTTATTCGCGACTCTACAAAAATTTACCATTCGTTCCACTGCTGGACAATCATTCGCCTCGATTAATGCGGACGGTCTCTCGACGTGAAAAGACGACGCTGTGGAAACTCCGCCATCGCCAAAGTGCACTGCGATTCTTTCAGTGCCGCGTCGCGTCCTGCTTTTGTTCGAGGTTCTTCGTCGATTACGATTTTTCTGCAATTTTGGCTATTTGTAGAGTCGATTTATTTGCAATTTTATAATTCTATGGAGCTTAGAATTGTTCTGCGTAGAATTGGGATTTTTCCAGAATTTTGGTAATTTGTAGATTTGATTTATTTGCAATCTTATGGAGCTTAGAATTATTCTATTTAGTATTGGGATTTTTCAGAAATTTTGGTAATTTATAGATTAAATTTAGTTCGAATATTGGAGTTCTTTTTTTGGTCGAGGGTTGTCAGTTGGCAAAAGTTAAGGTAGCAATAAATTTAAAAGTTAAATTAGCAAGAAATTAAAGATAGCAATTTTCTCTACTTCTAAGCTCCAAACTTGAAATTTTCTTTTCTTCCAAGCTTAAATATTGCAATTCTTTCCAAAGCAAGCTTAAGTCTTACGACTCTTTTTCAAAGCTTGATCTTAAGTCTTGCAATTCCTTCTAAAGCAAATTTCAAATTTTGCAATTCGTTCCAAAGGAAGCTTAAATATTTAAATTCTTTTCAAGGCTTAATTTTAAGCTGCTGTGCCTTAATTTGGATGGTCTCTCGCCGTGAAAAGACGACGCTGTACAAACTCCGCCATCGCCAAAGCGCACTGCGATTCTTTCAGTGCCGCGTCCTGCTTTTGTTCGAGGTTCTTCGTCGATTGCGAGTTTTCTGCAATTTTGGCAATTTGTAGAGTCGATTTATTTGCAATTTTATAATTCTATGGAGCTTAGAATTGTTCTGGTTTTTTTTTTTGGGGCACTAGTTTTAATTATATGAGGGCTTTGGAATTTTTTTCTTTTTTTTTTGGTTGAAGATTGTGAGTTGACTTGTTAGCAATTTTCGTTCCTTCAGAGCTTAAAAAGTTTGCAATTTTCTCTTCTTCAAAGCTCCAAGCTTGCGATCTTCTCTTCTTCGAAGCTTCAAGCTTGCAATTTTTTCCCCTCGCAAGCTTCAAGGTTGCAATTATTTACAGAGCAAGTTTGGGATCTTGCAATTCTTTTCAGAGTAAGCATAAGTCTTTAAAATTCTTTTCATTGTAATCTTAGATCTTGCAATTCTTGCCAAAACAAGCTTAGGTCCTGCAATTCTTTTCAGAGCAAGCTTAAGGTCTTGCAATTCTTTCCAGTGCAAGCTTGGGACCTTGCAATTATTTCTAAAGCAAGCTTAGGGTCTGGCAATTGTTTTGAGAAGCAATCTTAAGCCCTGAAATTTCTTTCAGGGGAAGTTGAAGGCTTGCAATTCCTTTTAAAGTCAATTAAATACTTGCAATTGTTTTGAAAGCAAGCTGCAACTTTCCTGTTGCTTTCAAAACAATCTCAAGCCTTACAATTCTCTTCTTCAAAGCTTAAATCTTGCAATTCTCTTCAAAGCTTCAGTCTTGCATTCCTTTGAAGAGCAATCTTGCAATTTTTTCCAGTGGAAGCCTAAATATTGCAATTCCTTTTAAACTTTAAGTCTTGTAATTCTTGTCAGAGAAAGCTTAAATCCTAAAAATGGTCTTAAAGTTTTATAAATTTTGCAATTCTTCTCAAAGCCCTTAAATTTTGCAATTCTTCTAAATGCTCTTGAATTTTGCTATTCTTCTCAGAGCTCTCAGGTTTTACAATTTTTCTCAACGCTCTTAAACCTTGCAATTCTTCTCTAAGCTCCCAAATGTTGCAATTCTCCTCAAATTTCTTTAATTTTTCAATTCTTTTCAGAGCTCTCAGATTCTGCAATTTTTTTCAAAGCTCTTAAATTTTGTAATTCCTTTCGAATCTCTTGAATTTTGCTATTCTTCCCAAAGCTCTTAAACCTTGCAATTTCTCTCAGAACTTTCAGATTTTGCCACTCTTCTCAAAGTCCTTAAATTTTCCAATTCTTCTCAAAGCTCTACAATTTTTGGATTCTTCCAAAAGCTCTTAAACTTTTCAATTCTTCTCAAACTTCTCGAACTTTTCAATTCTTCTCACATCTCTTAGATTCAAATTTCGCAATCCTTCAATTCTTCTCAGATCCCTTAAACCTTGCAACTCTCCCAGAACTTCCAAAATCCCTCGAACCTTCCAATTCTCCCCAAAATTCCACCTTCTCCCTCTCACTAATCAAAAAAACAATATCTTAAAAAATCATAACCGTCCAATTTGCCATCCATCGACCAGATTTCACCCATCTCGTTTAATCTCGAGACACCTTCTCGAACCTCCATTCGTTTAATCTGCAAAGTCCACGTCCGATTTCGCGAATCGAACGCTTTCCTTCAGAGAAGTGCTCTGCTCTCTCTCTCTCTCTCTCTCTCTCTCTCTCTCTCTTGTATCACGCAATTTCTCGACTAATCGACCGTCTCGAATAATAAACGGCATCCACGAGACGGATCTCGCTGGGTGGCCGTCTTAAATCAACATCATCAGACGCGAGTAGATTCGATGTAATTGCTCCTGGTACGATTTAATGGTCCACTCGACACTTCGACCTTATAATCGATCCTCTGCCTCGATAAAACCCTCCTCTCTCTCTCATCTATCTCTCTCTCTGCGTCTCTTTCTCTGCATTTCTCTCTCTGTATCTCTCTGTATCTTTCTTTCTCTCTGTCTTTCTGCGTTTCTTTCTCTCTTTCTCTATCTCTGTATCTCTCTGTCTCTCTCTTTCTCTGCGTTTTTCTCTCATTCACTGCGTTTTTCTCCTCTCTATCTCTCTTTTTCTCTGCGTTTTTCTCTCTTTCTTTCTCTCTCTCTCTATCTTTGTATCTCTCTATCTTTCTCTTTCTCTGCGTTTTTCTCTCTTTCTCTGCTTTTTTTCTCTCTTTCTTTCTCTCCATCTCTCTCTTTTTCTGCGTTTTTCTCTCTTTCTCCGCTTTTTTTCTCTCTTTCTTTCTCTCTATCTTTCTCTTTCTCTGCGTTTTTCTCTCTTTCTCTGCCTTTTTCTTTCTTTCTTTCTCTCTATCTCTGTATCTTTCTCTGTATTTTTCTCTCTTTCTGTGTCTCTCTGTCTCTGTCTCTATTTCTCTCTCTGTGTTTCTCTTTCTCTTCTGCGTTTCTCTCTCTCTCTCTCTGAGCCATCGTTGGCTGACATTTCATCGTTTCGTCTTTACAAGAGCCACAAGATGGATCGAATCGAATCGCGTTTGAGAAGGAGCTGGAAAAGGAGTGGATGAGAAACAGAGGATACAATTTGTAGCCCACTCGAGGATGAATATTTTAAGTTGGGTCGATGAGACTCGATTGGATGAGATTAGACGAGATTCGACGTCTTGTCGCTTCGTTGCTTTTGGGGTAATCGTTGGTGAGAGTGAGAGAGAGAGAGAGAGAGAGAGAGAGAGAGAGAGAGAGAGAGAGAGAGAGAGAGAGAGAGAGAGAGAGATGTGATTGCTATCTGATGGGTGAGATTTTGGGGAGATTTGGTTTTAACTGTAGCTGTTGAGTATTTGTTGAGAAAGAGAGGATGATTTGGAATTTCTGATTGTCGAGAGATTAAAAATGAGATTTCAGGTTTTTCGAGGATTAAATTTTGTAATTTCCTTCAGAGATTAAAATTGGAGCTTGCAATTATTTGCAGAGAAATATTGGAGCTTGCAATTCTGTGTAGACAAAGATTGGAGCTTACAATTCCTTTAGAGGCAAGCGAAAGACTTGGGATTCTGTTCTTCAAAGCTTAAAACTTGCAATTTCCTCTTCTTCGAGGCTTAAACATCGCAATTCCCTTCGTCAAAGGCAGATCTTGGATTTTTCCTTCTATGAAGCTTAAACCTTGCAATTCTCTTCTTCAAACCTTGCAATTCTTCCCAAAGGCAGCTTATTCCTTGCAAATCCATTCAAAAGCAGGAACGCAGCTTAGAATTTCCTGCAAAGCAAGCTCAAGCTCTGCAATTCTTTTTCTTTCAAAGCTTAAGCTTTGAAATTCTCTTCTCCAAAGCTTAAACCTTGCAATTCCTTCCAAAGCAAGCTTAAGTCTTGCGATTCTTTTCAAAACTTGATCTCAAGCCTTGTATTTTCTTCCAAAGCAAGCTTAAACCTTGAAATTTCTTTCAAAACTTTCTATAAATCCTTGCAATTCCATATGAATTCCTTTTTCTTTTAAGGAATGTCAGCTAAAACTTTACAATTCTTTTGAAAGCAAGCTGAAGCCTTGCAATTGCCTTCAAAGTAATCAGAACACTGTCAGTTCCCTCTAAAATAATTTAAAGCCCTGCAATTCCTATGAAAGCAAGCTATAAAGCTCTGCAATTCTTTTCAAAGCAAGTTATAAAGTTCTGCAATTCTTTTCAAAGCAAGCTGACGCCTTGCAATTCCTTTTGAAGCAAACTCAAGGCTTGCAGTTGCTTTCAAAGCAATCAGAACACTGTCAATTCCTTTTAAAGTAATCTAAAGCCCTGCAATTCCTCTCAAAGCAAGCTGAAACCTTCAAATTTGCTTTCAATGCAATCTAAAGCCTTGCAATTCCTCTCAAAGCAAGCTGAAACCTTCGAATTTGCTTTCAATGCAATCTAAAGCATTGCAGTTCCTCTCAAAGCAATCTGAAACCTTCGAATTTGCTTTCAATGCAATCTAAAGCCTTGCAATTCTTTTCAAAGCAAGCTGAAACCTTCAAATTTGCTTTCAACGCAATCTGAAGCCTTGCAATTCTCTTCAAAGGAAGCTGAAACCTTCAAATTTGCTTTCAATGCAATCTAAAGCCTTGCAATTCCTCTCAAAGCAAGCTGAAACCTTCGAATTTGCTTTCAATGCAATCTAAAGGCTTGCAATTCTTTTCAAAGCAAACTGAAAGGCTTTGCAATTCTTTTCAAAGCAAGCTGAAGCTTTGCAATTGCCTTCAAAGCAATCAGAACACTGCCAATTCCATTTAAAGTAATCTAAAGCCCTGCAATTCCTCTCAAAGCAAGCTGAAACCTTCGAATTTGCTTTCAATGCAATCTAAAGCCTTGCAATTCCTCTCAAGGCAAGCTGAAACCTTCAAATTTGCTTTCAACGCAATCTGAAGCCTTGCAATTCTCTTCAAAGCAAGCTGAAATCTTCGAATTTGCTTTTAATGCAATCTGAAGCCTTGCAATTCTCTTCAAAGCAAGCTGAAACCTTCGAATTTGCTTTCAATGCAATCTGAAGCCTTGCAATTCTTTTCAAAGCAAACTGAAAGGCTTTGCAATTCTTTTCAAAGCAAGCTGAAGCTTTGCAATTGCCTTCAAAGCAATCAGAACACTGCCAATTCCATTTAAAGTAATCTAAAGCCCTGCAATTCCTCTCAAAGCAAGGTGAAACCTTCAAATTTGCTTTCAATGCAATCTGAAGCCTTGCAATTCTCTTCAAAGCAAGCTGAAACCTTCAAATTTGCTTTCAATGCAATCTAAAGCCTTGCAATTCCTCTCAAAGCAAGCTGAAACCTTCGAATTTGCTTTCAATGCAATCTAAAGCCTTGCAATTCTTTTCAAAGCAATCTGAAACCTTAAAATTTGCTTTCAATGCAATCTGAAGCCTTGCAATTCTCTTCAAAGCAAGCTGAAACCTTCAAATTTGCTTTCAATGCAATCTAAAGCCCTGCAATTCCTCTCAAAACAAGGTGAAACCTTCAAATTTGCTTTCAATGCAATCTGAAGCCTTGCAATTCTCTTCAAAGCAAGCTGAAACCTTCAAATTTGCTTTCAATGCAATCTAAAGCCTTGCAATTCCTCTCAAAGCAAGCTGAAACCTTCGAATTTGCTTTCAGTACAATCTAAAGCCTTGCAATTCTTTTCAAAGCAATCTGAAACCTTAAAATTTGCTTTTAATGCAATCTAAAGCCTTGCAATTCCTCTCAAAGCAAGCCACAAACCTCTGCAATTCTTTTCAAAGCAACCTTAAACCTTGCAATTCCTTTCAAAGCAAGCTGAAACCTTCGAATTTGCTTTCAATGCAATCTAAAGCCTTGCAATTCTTTTCGAAGCAAGCTGAAACCTTCAAATTTGCTTTCGATGCAATCTAAAGCCTTGCAATTCCTCTCAAAGCAAACTTAAACCTTACAATTTCTTTCAAAGCAACCATAAACCTTGCAATTCCTTTCAAAGCAACCTTAAACCTTGCAATTTCCTCCAAAACGATCCTCAAATCCTTATTAAAACAATTCAATATCGATCTTTCTTCTTCTTTTTTTTGCTTCAAAGAATATCAGCTTCACTTAATCGACTACTGAACAAATTTTTAATTCACAAATTGAACTCGTTCCGCTAATTATGTTACGTGTTTCGCAGGCACGCACGTTAAACCCAGAAATTCGCCGTTTAGCGTGAAGGATATTCCAAAAACTTGGCTCGAGTTTACAACTGAAGTTTCCTTGGCTGAACACCGTGTAGGGAATTCGCGTCTACCCTTTAGAAACCCAGTTCTGGTCTCGTTCTTGCACGTGAGCAGCCAGTTCGCGATTCTTTTGCCATCTTGCAAAAGTTCACCACTTGTCTGAGAAATTTCCAAAATTCTGCTCTCTTCTCTGGCCTCGCAAAATTATTTTATGTCATCTAATCAGTGAATTAAACAGACATTGCCTGGTATAATTATTTAAATTTGAGAATTTTGTGTTCACGTATCTGAAATTAATTTTTAGAATTTTACGTTGAAGATTTTGGCCTCGTAAAATTATTTAAATTTGAGAATTTTACGTTTAAGTATCTCAAATTAATTTTGACAATTTTACGTAGAAGACTTTGGCCTCGTAAAATTATTTAAATTTCAGAATTTTACGTTTAAGTATCTGAAATTAATTTTCAGAATTTTACGTAGAATACTCTGACCTCGCAAAATTATTTAAATTTGAGAATTTTTGCGTTTACGCATCTCAAATTAATTTTTAGAATTTTACGTTGAAGACTTTGGCCTCGTAAAATTATATAAATTTGAAAATTTTATGTTTATGTATGTCAAATTAATTTTTAGAATTTTATGTGGAAGATTTTGGCCTCGTAAAATTATTTAAATTTGACATTTTTATGTTTACGTATCTCAAAAATTAATTTTGACAATCTTATGCGAAGTAACCACTGAATTAAGCAGAAGACAACATTTCGTTTTCATTTTATCCTCGTTTTGTTCGATTGTTCTCTGTTTGGTTAATTATTGTCGAGTATTTTGATATTCCACCGTATTGCAGCTCGCGTTTGCAAAATATTTGTCCACCCGTGGCGTAGCGTGGTCAGGAGAAATTTTCTGGAAAAATATTTTCCTCAGGTAGAGGAGGAATGGCTGGAGAGGATTCGATCGATCGATCAGATGTTTAATTTTTGCTAATTTTGCTTCGAAATGGTGGTTGTTTATATTCTTTTTTTGTAAGCAAAGCAATAGTGATGATCGATTTTTGAGGAATTTTTTTTTTCTTTAAGTTTCAAGGTTGCAATTTCTGTCGAAGGTTAAGGTTAAAGCTTGCAATTCTTTTTAGAGGAAGGTTAAAGCTTGCAATTCTCTTCAAAGCAAGCTTAAACCTTGTATTTCAATTCTTGAAAGCTTGAACCTTGCAATTTCTTACAAAGTATGTAGAGAACTTGCAATTGCTTTCAAGGCAATCTGAACGCTGTCAATTCCCTTTAAAGTAATTCAAAGCCTTGTAATTCTTTTCAAAGCAAGCTGTAATTCTTTGTAATTCTTTGTAAAGCAAGGTTAGTCCTCGCAATTCCCTTCGAAGCAAGCTGAAGCCTTGCAATTCTTTTCAAAGCAAGTTCAAGCCTTCTAATTGCTTTCAAAGCAAGCTGAAGTCTTGCAATTCCGTTCAAAGCTATTTAAAGCCTTGCAATTCTTTTCAAAGCAATCTTGAGCCCTGCAATTCTTTTCAAAGTAAGCTATAAAGCCTTGCAATTCCTTCCACAGCAATCTGAAGCCTTGCAATTCCTTCCAAAGCAAGCTGAAGCCTTCCAATTCATTTCAGAGCAAGCTTAAGCCTTAAAATTCCTTCCAAAGCAATCTAAGGCCTTGAAATTCCTCCCAATGCAAGCTGAAGCCTTGCAATTCTTTTCAAAGCAAGTTCAAGCCTCCTAATTGCTTTCAAAGTAAGCTGAAGTCTTGCAATTCCCTCCAAAGCAAGCTGAAACCTTGTAATTCATTTCGAAGCAACTTCAAGCCTTAAAATTCCTTCCAAAGCAATCTGAAGCCTTGAAATTCCTTCCAATGTTAGCTGAAGCCTTGCAATTCCTTCCAAAGCAATCTAAAGCCTTGCAATTCTTTTCAAATCAATCTGAAGCCTTGTAATTCTTCTCAAAGTAAGCTACAAAGCTCTGCAATTCTTTTCAAAGCAAGCTGAGCTCTTTCAATTGCTTTCAAAGTAAATTGAAGCCTTGCAATTGATTTCAAATCAACCTGAAGCCTATCAATTCTTTTCAAAGCTCTTAGACCTTGCAATTCTTTTCAAAGATCACAACTTTTACAATTCTTCTCCAAAGCTCTTGAAGCCTGGAATTCTTCTTAAAGCTCTTGAATGCTGCAATTCTTGTCAGAACTCTTAAGCTTCGCTATTCTTCTCAAGTCTCTTTAATTGTACAATTCTTCTCGAAACTCTCAAGTTCTGCAATTCCTCTTAAAGCTCTCAAACTTTGCAACTCTTCTCAAAGTTCTCAAATTTTACAATTATTCTTAAAGCTCTTGAACCCTGCAATTCTTGTCAAAACTCTTCAATTTTGCAATTCCTCTTGAAGCTCTCAAGTTCTGCAATTCTTCTCAAACTTCTCAAATTCCACAATTCTTCTCAAATCCTTCAAATCTTACAATTCTTCTCAAACACCTTAAACCTTCCACTTCCTTCAAATTTCTCTCTCTCTCTCTCTCTCTCTCATCTTTCTCTCATCTTTCTCAGAAATTTCTCTCTCTCTCATCTTTCTAAAAAATTTCTCTCTCTCTCTCTCTCTCATCTTTCCCAGAAATTTCTCTCTTTCTCATCTTTCTCAGAAATTTCTCTCTTTCTCATCTTTCTCAGAAATTTCTCTTTCTCTCATCTTTCTCAGAAATTTCTCTCTCTCTCATCTTTCTCAGAAATTTCTCTCTCTCTCTCTCATTGGTGGCTTTCATCTCTCTCTCGACACGCTGCTGGATCGAACAAGCATTCCTTTCCATGCGTAACAAAATTAAATTCTCCAAAGACGGATTGGTAACCACCGCATTCTTTTGCGTGTGGAAAAACTAATTGCTCCAACCTCTCTCATTCTCCCTCTCTCTCTCTCTCTCTCTCTCACTCGTCTTCAATGAATTTTCCACGGCCCATTATTCACCACGAGAATGCCTGGCACACCAGCTGCGAAAAACCAGGATACGCCGTGTGTCATTTCGAGAGAGACGCTTCGAAAGAACGAAGAGTTGATTGACCGCACCAGCCTGCACCTAAATTCTTATAATTCGTCCCTTTAAATCCTTCCATTTAAATGCGAATCGTTCGCGTTTGCAACTGAACTTACGAGAATTCCATTTTCACTTTTAGTAAAAAATTTCTTAGTCATCCTTCAATATTATTTTAGCTTTATTTTTAAATTAGTATGGAAAGCTATTTTTTGATAAATTTGAAGCTGAATTTTGTTATTTAAAAAGTTAAATTTGTATTTGTCGAAAGCGTTTTAAAAACGATTCGTATTGATTACACAATACTTAATTCGTGGAGAATTTTGTAAAATATACTCTTTGAAATCTGTTTATTTTTTAATGAACTTCTGAAGAGAGTTCAGGTTATTTTCTCGAATTTTATGTTATTTGAAAATTTCATCCGCAACGTCCACGATTATTTGTGAATTTATACTCTGGTTATATAACGAAAATATTGACTGGGTTTTAATATTCGTATCGCGATGCTAACGAGTTATCGAGCGATTTTTCGACAATTATATCAGCGTATGGTGTCGCTAGATAAGCGAGAGTAATTAAAATTCGCGGGGCATTTGAAATCGCGGCAACTTCTGATAATAAACTGTCTGCTGTGAATGGTGTGTGCGGTGCGACGGAACTTTTCAGCCACCGTGTAGAGACGAACTTTTAACGAGCAAAGTGTGCGCTCTCGAAACAATTGAAACAGCTGATAAACGCTGTTCGATTTTTTTAAATTTTCTCTCTCTCTCTCTCTTTTTCTGTTTTTCACGAATGTCCAAACTTTCTCTCTCCCTCTCTCTTTCTCGCAAATGTCACAATTTTCTCTCTCTTTCTCACAAATGTCACAACTATCTCTCTCTCTCTCTTTTTCTCACAAATGTCATAACTGTCTTTCTCTCTCTCTTTCTCACAAATGTTACAACTTTCTATCTCTCTCCCTTTCTCACAAATGTCACAACTCTCTCTCTCTCTCTCTCTCTCTCTCTCTCTCTCTCTCTCTCTCTCTCTCTCTTATAATTCTTCCTCTCTCCCTTTTAACCCTCTCTTATAACTTTCTCTCAAAATTCTCTCTCTCTCTCTCTCTCTCTCTCTCTCTCTCTCATAACTCACTCTCAAAATTCTCTCTCTCTCTCTCTCATAACTCTCTCAAAATTCTCTCTCTCTCTCTCATAATTCTCTCAAAATTCTCTCTCTCTCTCTCATAACTCTCTCAAAATTCTCTCTCTCTCTCATAATTCTCTCAAAATTCTCTCTCTCTCTCTCTCTCATAACTCTCTCTCTCTCTCTCATAACTCTCTCTCAAAATTCTCTCTCTCTCTCTCTCTCATAACTCTCTCAAAATTCTCTCTCTCTCTCTCATAACTCTCTCTCAAAATTCTCTCTCTCTCTCTCATAACTCTCTCAAAATTCTCTGTCTCTCTCTCTCTCAGAACTCTCTTAAAACTCTCTCTCTCTCTCTCACTCTCATAATTCTCTCAAAATTCTCTCTCTCTCTCTCTCTCATAATTCTCTCAAAATTCTCTCTCTCTCTCTCTCTCATAATTCTCTCAAAATTCTCTCTCTCTCTCTCTCTGTCTCTCTCATAACTCTCTCAAAATTCTCTCTCTCTCTCATAATTCTCTCAAAATTCTCTCTCTCTCTCTCTCTCTCTCTCATAACTCTCTCTCTCTCTCTCTCATAACTCTCTCTCAAAATTCTCTCTCTCTCTCATAACTCTCTCTCAAAATTCTCTCTCTCTCTCATAACTCTCTCTCAAAATTCTCTGTCTCTCTCTCTCTCAGAACTCTCTTAAAACTCTCTCTCTCTCTCTTAAAACTCTCAAAATTTTCTCCCTCTCTCTCTCTCTTAAAACTCTCAAAATTTTCTCCCTCTCTCTCTCTCTCTTAAAACTCTCAAAATTTTCTCCCTCTCTCTCTCATAATTCTCTCAAAATTCTCTCTCTCTCTCTCTTTCAAAATTCTCTCTCTCTCTCTCTCTCTCTCTCATAACTCTCTCTCTCTCATAACTCTCTTTCAAAATTCTCTCTCTCTCTCTCTCTCTCTCTCATAACTCTCTCTCTCTCATAACTCTCTTTCAAAATTCTCTCTCTCTCTCTCTCTCTCTCTCATAACTCTCTTTCAAAATTCTCTCTCTCTCTCTCTCTCTCTCATAACTCTCTCTCTCTCATAACTCTCTTTCAAAATTCTCTCTCTCTCTCTCTCTCTCTCTCTCTCTCAAAATTTTCTCTCTCTCTCTCTCTCTCTCTCATAACTCTCTCTCAAAATTCTCTCTCTCTCTCATAACTCTGTCTCAAAATAAATCGCAAATGAGGACAGACATGACACGGCTGTGGCGGTTTATATTTATTTAGAAAACGGTGATTTATTTTCGGTACGAGAAAGGTTGCTCGTGCCTAGGGTTAAAACACGAGGCTCGCATTAAACAATATCTGGCTGGTTTATGTCGCCATTGATCGTCAGTTTAATAGCAGATCCTTTCTTTCCTTTTTTTTTCTCTCTCACCCTTCGCGCGTAAAAATCCCCTAAAATGCGAGCTGCGGAAAATTGCTGTTTCTCCGACAAGGAATTTCATAAATTACAAGGCCGCCTTTCATTTTATCGCGACACTTACGAGTGAAACGAACACGTCCGAATTTCTCCTATTAAAACGTCAACCGAACGTGTAAGTAATTTTCTACGTACGCCATTTTTAAAGGGGCGAGAACAGACGCGCGAAAATATCGGGGTTAGTGTGTTTTGCGTCAGTGGTTCTCAACTTTTGGAATTGCGAACGAAATTGCGTGGATTTTGTAATTTAAAATATCTTTTAAATAAAAATAAAAAAAAGGTTGAGAGACTCTGATGTATGATTTAGCGATTTGTGAGAGATTTGTTCACTCGACAGTGGTTCTCAACTTATGTTCCAAATTTTGCGATTTTAACAATCTTTTAGTAGATGGATAGAAAAGATGATTGAGAGACGCTGGTGTAAGATTTAGTGATTCGCGCGAGATTCGTCAGTGGTTCTCAACTTGTAGTCTGCGAGCAAAATTGCATGAGTTCTTTTAATTTTGAATGTTTCAAATTTAAAAAATCGTATTCCAGATATCTTCAGTGGACTAATTTTTTTAAAGTTGAGAACCACTGGCCCAAATCGCAGCCATATTTGAAACTAAACGAAATCTTGTGTCAAATATTTTTTGCTGCAATAATAAAAAAAATTGAGGCACTGCTTGAAATTGTTATCATTTATGCGAGATTTGTCAGTGGTTCTCAACTTGTAGGATGCAATCGAAATTGCATGAAGTTTTTTTAACTTCGACACTTTCAAATTGAATTGCAATTGTATTCGAGACGTTTTTAGCGGGCTAATTTGAAAAAGGTTGAGAACCACTGCTCTGAGTAGTTGTGATTTATGAAACTAAACAAAATCTTATTCTAAATATTCTTTGAGTGTAATAATAAAAAAAAGATTGAGAGGCACTGAAAAATGCGCGAATCTCGTGCGAATCGCTGCAACTCCACGAGCAGTGTTTCTCAACCTGTGCGTCGTAAGAGCAGAATTGCACTAATTTATGACTTCGAAATTTTTAAAAATCCAAATTAAAGAAAACATAAGAGTCGCTGAAAGAATGCAAAAATCTCTCGCGAATAGCTGCAACTTCCAAACAGTGGTTCTCAACCTGTAGTTCGCGAGAGCAAAATTGCATGAATTTATGACCGTGAAATTAAAAGAAATCGAGGTCAAAAAATAGTTGAGAAACACTGAATTATAACACGAATCTCTTGCAAATCGCTGCAACATCCGAACAGTGGTTCTCAACCTGTAGTTCGCAAGAGCAAAATTGCATGAATTTATGACCGTGAAATTAAAAGAAATCGAGGTCAAAAAATAGTTGAGAAACACTGAATTATAACACGAATCTCTTGCAAATCGCTGCAACATCTAAACAGTGGTTCTCAACCTAACATTGTAATCTCGAAATTGAAGCAAATTTCAACGCGCCAAGTGAAACAAGGTTGAGAAACACTGGTCTGGGTTGTAGCAATTTGCACGAGATTCGCCAATTCTACAGTGTTTCTCAACCTGCACGTCGCAAGATAATTTATGACTTCGAAATTGAAAAAAATCCAAATCAAAAAACGGTCGAGAAACACTGAAAAAATACAGAAATCTCTTGCAAATCCCTGCAACTTCTGAACAGTGGTTCTCAAACTTAATTCTGTAACTTCGAAATTGAAAAAAATCCAAATCAAAAGAAGGTTGAGAAACACTGAAAAAATACAGAAATCTCTTGCAAATCCCTGCAACTTCCGAACAGTGGTTCTCAAACTTAATTCTGTAACTTCGAAATTGAAAAAAATCCAAATCAAAAGAAGGTTGAGAAACACTGAAAAATACAGAAATCTCTTGCAAATCCCTGCAACTTCTGAACAGTGGTTCTCAAACTTAATTCTGTAACTTCGAAATTGAAAAAAATCCAAATCAAAAGAAGGTTGAGAAACACTGAAAAATACAGAAATCTCTTCCAAATCCCTGCAACTTCTGAACAGTGGTTCTCAAACTTAATTCTGTAACTTCGAAATTGAAAAAAATCCAAATCAAAAGAAGGTTGAGAAACACTGAAAAAATACAGAAATCTCTTGCAAATCCCTGCAACTTCCGAACAGTGGTTCTCAAACTTAATTCTGTAACTTCGAAATTGAAAAAAATCCAAATCAAAAGAAGGTTGAGAAACACTGATACAATGCACGAATCTGAATCAAAATTGAGAGAAAATTTTAACTCTTTAACTGATGAGAAATTGAGAGCCACTGGTCCAGCTTGTAACGACTCGCGTACCAAACCGCGTATGAAAAGTAGATTCCATTGTAACCGTCTGGAATGACCGGAAGTGATCTCGCGTTTAACCGAGGAACAGCGAAAGATCCTCCCTAGAGACTCGATGGAAAAAAAGCTGGGAACATTTCTGCGCAACTTGCCTGACGAACTCGGCAGCGTTTTCGAACGCGCTCGCTCGCAAGTTTCCACTCTCGCAAAGTTTTACCTTGACCCAGCTGAGGAGAGTGCAGTGAGAATAAGCGCAACTGGTTGGCTGACAACTTTCACGTGAGAATTGCAGATGCTGCCGCTTGCTTTTAAATGTCTCTGGGAAACTCTCCTTCTTTTCTCTCTCTCTCTCGACTTCTTTTCTCTCTTTCTCCTGCCTTTTTCAAGCTCGAGGCGTCGATGAGCGATCGCACAGTTTCCACGGCTGAAAACGAGTTCCGTTGTTCGTTTCGTTGCCACTGCAGTTCTTGCGGTTCGCTCTTTAACACTTTCACGCACATTTTTGACTTTACGATCGCCCTCAGAAACGTATTTTTTTTTTTTCGATTGTTCATGACTGCCTGATGAAATCGAGTGTAAGTTGTATTGCTGTTTAAATACCTAGCATTTAATAATTTTTATTCAATGCTGTTCTTGCGGTTCCTCAGATTTCTGTATTTTAAATAAGCATTAAAAAGCATCAAAATTCGAAGCTGTGAGACTTCGAAAACCAGCATTAACGTTATCGTATTTTCGAATTTTTCTATTTTATTCTTCACTCTTTGATCGTCTCTGATTTCTTCTCCCACGAGAGAGAAGTTGAAAGTTCGTGAGAAGAAAGTTGCGAGAAGAATAGCGTACGAAGAAGATTTCCAAGTTCTTTTAAAACAGATTTTCCTCGAAAATTCCAGCAATAAATCGTTTCAGTTGTTCTCAAACCTGATCATTCGAACACAGAAATTTTTTCAAGAATTTCGAGGTGTTCTCAAATCTGATCATTCGAGCTCAAAGTTTTTTTTTCAAGAATTTCGAGATGGCATAATCGATAGAAACGATTTGATCATTTCTGGTGTTCTCAAACTTGATCATTCGTGCTCAATGTTTTTTTTTCAAGAATTTCAAGGTGTTCCCAAATCTGATCATTCGAGCTCAAAGTTTTTTTTTCAAGAATTTCGAGGTGGCATAATCGATAGAAACGATTTGATCGTTTCTGGTGTTCTCAAATCTGATCATTCGAACACAGAATTTTTTTCAAGAATTTCGAGGTGTTCTCAAACCTGATCATTTGAGCTCAAAGTTTTTTTTCAAGAATTTCGAGGTGGCATAATCGATAGAAACGATTTGATCGTTTCTGGTGTTCTCAAACCTGATCATTCGAACACAGAAATTTTTTCAAGAATTTCGAGGTGTTCTCAAACCTGATCATTTGAGCTCAAAGTTTTTTTTCAAGAATTTCGAGGTGGCATAATCGATAGAAACCATTTGATCGTTTCTGGTGTTCTCAAACTTGATCATTCGAGCTCAATGTTTTTTTTTCAAGAATTTCAAGGTGTTCCCAAATCTGATCATTCGAGCTCAAAGTTTTTTTTCAAGAATTTCGAGGTTTAATATTTTGAGAAACGATTTGATCGTTTCAGGTGTTCTCAAACCTGATCATTTGAGCTCAAAATGTTTTTTCAACAATTTCGAGGTGCATAATCGATGTTAAAATTTCGAGAAACGATTTGATCGTTTTTGGTGTTCTCAAGTCTGATTATTCGAGCTCAAAGTCTTTTTTCGCGAATTTCGAGATGGCATAATCGATGTTAATATTTCGAGGAACGATTTGGTTCGCGTGAAACGGTGTTGTTAGGCTCGAGCTGCGTGAATATCATCGCTAAATGCTGTTGCGTGCGTGCTGTGTCTACAATATAATCGCATCCGGTCGATAGCATGGCTAGCTAACGTTATTCTACAGGTCTTGTCAAAATGCCTGCACTATCTCGACAAGAGCATAATTATAAATTTCTTCTTCTTATCATTCAGAGCCCTCAGTTATCTTGAATCGCCCTTGGGGGGCCTCAAATTTCTCTTTGTTTTATCATTCAGGGCATTCAATTGCCTTTCTTTGCCTTTGGAGGGCCCCAAATTACTTTTTCTTTTATTATCAGAGTTTTCAATTATCTTTCTTTGCTTTTGGAGGTCCTCAGATTCCTTTTTCTTATCACTCAAGGCCCTCGATTATCTTGAATGGTTCTTGGAGTGCCTGAAATTCCAATTTTTCTTATCATTCAGAGCCCTCAGTTATCTTGAATCGCCCTTGGGGGGCCTCAAATTTCTCTTTTTTTTATCATTCAGGGCATTCAATTGCCTTTCTTTGCCTTTGGAGGGCCCCAAATTACTTTTTCTTTTATTATCAGAGTTTTCAATTATCTTTCTTTGCTTTTGGAGGTCCTCAGATTCCTTTCTCTTATCACTCAAGGCCCTCAATTATCTTGAATGGTTTTTTCTTATCATTCAGAGCCTCCACTTATCTCGATTCGTCCCAGAAATACCAGAAATTTGTACATCTGAATTCTCAGTCCCAACTTTTGATCCATACCTGAATGAAATAGTGTGAATAAAACGGAGCAATTTTATTCCAAAGGGAGAGCAGACTTTTTCGATGCTGCTCGCCTTCAAAAGTTACTTCGCTGCGGAAAAAGTTAAACGTGCTGTCCTGTGGGACGCTGAGAAGAGAGAGAGAGAGAGAGAGAGAGAGAGAGAGAGAGTGTGTGTGAATGAGTGAGTGAGAGACATGAGGAAGAGTGAGAGAAACAGTGGATGAGTAAGTGAGACACATGAGAGAGAGAGAGAGAGAGTGAATGAGTGGATGAATAAGTGAGAGACATGACAGAGATGAGAGAGAGAGATAGAGAGTGAATGAATGAGTAAGTGAGACACATGTAAAACATGAGAGAAAGAGAGAGAGAGAGAGTAAAACAGTAAATGAGTGATTTAGAGGGAGAATGAGTAAATGAGTGATTAGGAAAATGAGAGTGAGACATGAGAGAGAGTGAGAGAGAGAGAGTGATAGAGAGAGAGAGAGAGAGAGAGAGAGTGAATGAGTAAGTGAGACACATGAGAGACATGAGAGAAAGAGAGAGAGAGAGAGAGTGAATCAGTAAGTGAGACACATGAGAGAGAGAGAGAGAGAGTGAGAGAGAGAGACATGAGAGAGAGTGAGAGAGAGTGAGAGAGACATGAGAGAGAGAGAGACATGAGAGAGAGTGAGAGAGAGTGAGAGAGACATGAGAGAGAGTGAGAGAGAGTGAGAGAGAGTGAGAGAGAGAGAGTGAGAGAGACATGAGAGAGAGAGAGAGACATGAGAGAGAGTGAGAGAGAGTGAGAGAGAGACATGAGAGAGAGTGAGAGAGAGAGTGAGAGAGAGAGTGAGAGAGAGTGAGAGAGAGTGAGAGAGAGAGTGAGAGAGAGTGAGAGAGAGTGAGAGAGAGTGAGAGAGAGAGTGAGAGAGAGAGTGAGAGAGAGTGAGAGAGAGAGTGAGAGAGAGTGAGAGAGAGTGAGAGAGAGAGTGAGAGAGAGTGAGAGAGAGACATGAGAGAGAGTGAGGGAGAGAGAGAGAGAGTGAGAGAGTGAGAGAGAGTGAGAGAGAGTGAGAGAGAGAGAGTGAGAGAGTGAGAGAGAGTGAGAGAGAGTGAGAGAGAGAGTGAGAGAGTGACAGAGAGAGAGTGAGAGAGGGAGAGAGTGACACAGAGAGAGAGAGAGAGTGAGAGAGAGAGTGGGAGAGAGGCATGAGAGAGAGTGCAAGAGAGAGAGTGACGCAGAGAGTGTGAGATTGAGTGTAAAACACGAGAGAGAGAGCGAGAGAAGGGGTAGAGGGTAACAGAGTGGGAGAGAGATAGAGAGAGGGGGTCCCTCAAAATGTAAGCGATGTATCACAATTTTCCATAATTGAGTGACAGACGCGCGTTGGCAGTGTCGCTGGTTGTCGAGTTAACCGTCCGGCGGACATCATTTAAATAATTGCCGCGGCGTGTTCATCGAATTAATAATGACTAATTTCAGCCACGCTTACCTGCTTTCGAGAGGGTCACCGCTTGTCCAGAGATTTTCACCGCCACTGATTCATCGCTCTTCCCCAGAAACAATTCTAACTCTAAAAATTGAACCTAAACGCAATTTAAAACCACCTCAAGCAAAAACAGACGAACAATTAAACAGAAAATCTGTCAACTGGTTAACAACTTAATTGCTCCATTGCACATAAAATGATGATATAATATTTTCAAACGAGCTTCCTTACTGTTACTTTTGTAATAAGAATTATATGCTCGCAGATAGTCGTTTTTATGCTCAAAAATGGCTAAACTGGATTTCCTAAGCGAGGAGCAAATCGTGGTTTCGATTGGTGAACGCAGGCCCAGCTGCCAAATTGAACGCGTGATTTAATCCACGCGACGCGTCAAACGCAGCGCTGGCATTTGCTCTGGAAGGTGACAAGCCAATTAAACGTCTAGTTCTATCTTCCAACTAATTGCTAATCAGGCAAAGAACCGTAGGAGGCGCGAATTTCCTGCCAGAGGTGTATCAAACACCAACACGCGGCTCCTGCATTCTCACATAATTGCATCACAGCTGATAGTCCGCGTCGATTTGATCCTTTGAACGTGTTCGCGTCGAGGAATTCGCTAACAGATATATACGATTACATGCCAACCTTGAATCTAATCCAGCTTTAAACAATTATTACATAATTCGCACATTAAAACGTCTCGTTGTATATCAGTTGGAAGTCTCAAATCTTCACTGATCAATTTTAATTCCTCTCTTAGAGGATATTAGACTCGTTAAGAGTCCTTGAAAGCCACAACCAAATGCTCAGTATTAATTAAAATAAATTAAAGATCTTATCATCCATCAGAAGCCTCAAATCCTCACTGATCAATTTTAATTCCTCTTTTAGAGGATACTAAACTCATTATGAGTCCTTTAAAACCACAATGAATGCTCAGTATTAATTTTAAAAAATTACAGAAGTCTCAAATCCTTACTGAGCAATTTTAATTCCCTTCAGAGAGGATAGTAGACTCACTATAAGTCCTTAAAAGCCACAAAACATGCTCATTATTAATTTTTAAAAATTACAGAAGGCTCAAATCCTCACTGATCAATTTTAATTCCCTTCAGAGAGGATACTAGACTCACTATGAGTTCTTAAAAAATTCAACAAATGTTCAGTATTAATTTAAAAAAATTAAACTATATTTTATCATATTTTTATTAGTCCAATAGATCTCATTCTCAATAAGAAGTCTGAAATCCTCACTAAATAAATTTTAATTTCTCTCACAGAGGATACTAAACTCACCATAAGTCCCTAAAATCCACAAAAAATGCTCAGTATTAATAAAAAAAAATTAAACAATATTCCATCCTATATTTTTATTATCCAAATCAACAAACCCTGAAAAAATAGTGAATTAAGAAAAAAGGAATTCAATGATCAACAACAACGATTACACGAAATATCTGGACTTATGCTGACATAATTCCTGGCCAGTCATTGGCCCAGAGAACTGAACGAAGGAATCCAGGACGATTTGCTCTAACAATAGAGTCGCGAGGCTCGTCAGACCGCGACGGAATTCGAAAACGTTGGAAACTCCTTCAGCTGAGCGATTCTGGGTCCCCGTGTTGGCTCATCAGTCACGCGTGACTGTATAATGTCCATTACACGCGGTGCTGGCGGATGGATTAAGCAAATCGGCTCACGCGGCACGCAACACGCATCGACTCTGTCGGTACGCGGACGTAGACTCGGTTGGTAGGTGCAGGGAGACGCGCATGCGCGTGCGAGCCTGCGCTGGCAGCCCAGCTGGGCCAAAGCGGCCACTGAGAAGGTGTTTGGTAATTAATTAACACGTTGACGCACGTTTTTGATTTTATGATCGCATTTAGAAAGTCATTTTTGTTCAATTTGGATGTGAAAATTATCACATTTTGCCCAAAAAATCGAAATTAGGTAATTCAGTTTTCTCGAAATTTTAAACTTGAAATTTCAACCTTCAAGCTTGAGACTTAAGGCTTTAATACTTGAAGCTTGAGATTTCAGGCCTCAAACTCGAAATTTCAAACTTAAAGCTTTGATTTTTAAGCTGCAGACTCGAAGCTTGAGATTTGAAGCCTCAAACTTGAAATTTTAAACTTGAAGCTTCAACTTTCAGGTTCGAAACTTGAAATTTCAAACTTAATGGTTCAACTTTCAGTTTCGAAACTTGAGGCTTTAATACTCGAAGCTTCAACTTTTAAGCTTGAGACTTGAAGCTTCAACCTTAAAGCTGGAGATGTCAAGCTTTAAACTTGTAACTTGAGATTTAAGGCTTTAATATTTGAAGCTTGAGATTTGAGGCTTCAAACTTGAAATTTCAACCTTCAAGCTTGAGACTTGAGGCTTTAATTCCTGAAGCTTGAAATTTGAGGCTCCAAACTTGAAATTTCTAACTTAAAGCTTCGATTTTCTAGCTGGAGACTTGAAGCTTGAGATTTGAGGCTTTAAACTTGAAATTTCAAACTTGAAGCTCCAACTTTCGGGTTCGAAACTTGAAATTTCAAACTTAAAGCTTCAACTTTTAGCTTTGAAACTTGAAATTTCAACCTTTAAGCTTGAGATTTGAGGCTTCAAACTCGAAATTTCAAACTTAAAGCTTCGATTATTTTCAAGATGGAGACTTTAAGCTTGAGATTTGAGGCTTTAAACTTGAAATTTCAAACTTAAAGCTTCAACTTACAGATTCGAAACTTGAAATTTTAACCTTCAAGCTTGAGACTTGAGACTTTAATACTCGAAGCTTCAACCTTAATGCTGAAGATGTCAAGATTTAAACTTGTAACTTGAGATTTGAAGCTTCAAACTTGGAATTTCAAACTTAAAGCTTCAACTTTCAGGTTCGAAACTTGAAATTTCAACCTTCAAGCTTGAGACTTGAGGCTTTAATTCCTGAAGCTTGAAATTTTAGGCTTCAAACTTGAAATTTCAAACTTAAAACTTCAACTTTCAGGTTCGAAACTTGAAATTTCAAACTTAAAGCTTCAACTTACAGATTCGAAACTTGAAATTTCAACCTTCAAGCTTGAAACTTGAGGCTTTAATACTTGAAGCTTGAGATTTGAGGCTTCAAACTTGAAATTTCAAACTGAGAGAGAGAGTGACAGAGAGAGAGAGAGAGAGAGAGAGAGAGAGAGAGAGAGAGTGTCAGTTTCGTCCGCTAATTGGTCATATCCCGTTGCAATCCGCGTTTCCACGAAAATAGCCACGCGGCCAGCATTTATTTCGAGACGCGTATAAATTGTATCGTGTATAACTAATTAGAGACGTTCGTAACTTTCTATTTAAAAGTGCTGCTGCTGCTGCGAGTATTTCGCGGCCTTAGAATTCTGCTGGCACGCTTCCCTCTTAAGCGAGGCGTGAACAGCAATTTTTTTATCCTTTTTTTTCTTTCGTTTTTGGGAAGCCTTTGAGAACGAAATAAAGCAAATTCTTACTTTTTATTACAGCTTCCTCGTTTTTGGTTAACAAATTTTTTCTTTTCAATAAAAATTATTTAAGAAATATTTTAAAATACTTTCTTATCTTTTGTTATTTAATTTTTACATATTTTTTCTTTTCTTTTTGAGAAGCCTTTGAGAAGGAAATAAAGCAAATTCTTACTTTTTATTACAGCTTCCTCGTTTTTGGTTAACAAATTTTTTCTTTTCAATAAAAATTATTTAAGAAATATTTTAAAATACTTTCTTATTTGGTATTTAATTGTTAAATATTTTTTCTTTTCTTTTTAGAAGCCTTTGAGAAGGAAATAAAGCAAATTTTTACTTTTTATAACAGAATTTTCCTCTTTTATTCAATAATTTTTATTCTTGGATGCAAAAAAATTAATATTGGCTGCAATAATTGAACAATAATTTAAATTTATTAATTTATATTTTCTTTTGCTGTAAATAATTTTCAAGAATAAATGACTAATAAATTTGTTTAGCAAGAACTGATTTTTGAGAACAATTGTTGAACGTAATCGTTTCGCAAGAAATTCGTTTTCGAATCGAGGTTAAATGTCGCGAAGCTCGAAATCGCGCGAGCAATAATTGTATAGGATCTGGCCTGCGCTTAAATATAAGCGTGATGAGAGGATTAATTTCGTAAGAGCACGGATTGTATCGCAACCGTCTGCTGCTCTGGTGAATCATGCTCTCGCGATCTACGAGTAAACAAGATGATCACAATGTTACCAAAATAATTTCTGCCACTCCTTTCTAAAACCTGAAAATCCTTGAAAACAGTCTAATCCAACGCGAACATCTTTCGTCGTGTCCTTTTGACAATTTTACGCGCATTTTTTACTTTACGATCGCCCTCAGAATTCTTCTTAAAAAATAAAAGAAATTAGATAATTCAGTTTTCTCAGAATTTTAAACTTGAAATTTCAAACTTTAAGCGCGAGATTTGAGGCTTCAAACTCGAAATTTCAAAGTTGAAGCTTCGATTTTCAAGATGGAGACTTGAAGCTTCAAACTTGAAATTTCAAACTTAAAGCTTCACTTTTTTTCTGTTGAAACTTGAAATTTCAACCTTCAAGATTGAACTTTCAGCTTCGAAACTTGAAATTTCAAACTTCGAGTTTGAGACTTGAGGCTTTAATACTCGAAACTTCAACTTTAAAGCTTCAAATCTCAAGTTACAAGTTTAAAACTTGACATTTTCAGCTTCAAATTTGAAATTTCAAACTTAAAGCTTCAACTTTCAGGTTCGAAACTTGAAATTTCAACCTTCAAGCTTGAAACATGAGGCTTTAATACTCGAAACTTCAACTTTAAAGCTGAAAATGTCAAGCTTTAAACTTGTAACTTGAGATTTGAAGCTTCAAATTTGAAATTTCAAACTTAAAGCTTCAACTTTCAGGTTCGAAACTTGAAATTTCAACCTTCAAGCTTGAGACTTGAGGCTTTAATACTTTAAGCTCGAGATTTGAGGCTCCAAACTCGAAATTTCAAAGTTAAAGCTTCGATTTTCAAGCTGGAGACTTGAAGCTTGAGATTTGAAGATTCAAACTTGAAATTTCAAACTTAAAGCTTGAGACTTGAGGCTTTAATACTCGAATCTTGAGATTTGAGGCTTCAAATTCGAAATTTCAAACTCAAAGCTTCGATTTTCAAGCTGGAGACCTGAAGCTTGAGATTTGAAGCTTCAAATTTGAAATTTTAAACTTAAAGCTTCAACTTTCAGGTTCGAAACTTGAAATTTCAACCTTCAAGCTTGAGACTTGAGGCTTTAATACTCGAATCTTGAGATTTGAGGCTTCAAATTCGAAATTTCAAACTCAAAGCTTCGATTTTCAAGCTGGAGACCTGAAGCTTGAGATTTGAAGCTTCAAATTTGAAATTTTAAACTTAAAGCTTCAACTTTCAGGTTCGAAGCTTGAAATTTCAACCTTCAAGCTTGAGGCTTGAGGCTTTAATAGTTGAAGCTTGAGATTTGAAGCTTCAAACTTGAAATTTCAAACTTGAAGTCTTCAACTCTAAAGCTTGAAACTTAAGGCTCCAATATTGAAACTTGAGACTCGAAGCTTCAACTTTCAAGCTTGAGATTTGAAGCTTGAAACTTTAAGCTTGAAGTTTGTAGCTTCAAACTTGAAATTTCAAACTTGAAGTCTTCAACTCTCAAGCTTGAAACTTGAGTCTTCAACATTGAAACTTGAGACTTGAAGCTTCAACTTTCAAGCTTGAAACTTAAACACTATGACGCAAATGACGGTTATAGCCGTGGAAAGTTTTTTTTTGGAAAAAACAGTGTCAAAATGTGATAATTTTCACTTCGAAACGTACAACTTACACTCGATTTCATCTGGCAGTCATAAACAATTGAAAAAAAGAAAAGAAAATGTGTTTCTGAGGGCGATCGTAAAGTAAAAAATGTGCGCCAAATTGTTAATAAGAATGCACCTTTGTTATTCATGTTTGGAGGCCATTTTGAAACCACCTTCCTCGTTTCTTTAATATTTCGACCGCCATCTTTGCATACACAATTTACTTTATTTAATATTTTGCGTATAGAATTTGTTGCACACAATTTGTTCGAGTGGAATGCGATAAACTATATATTTTAGCGTTTTTTGAGAAAGAAGTAAGAGTGGAAGGGTTTTTGTGGTTTCATATTGGTCCAATGGACGTCCATTTTGTCAGATATTTGGCTTAACCAATTTTGCATGGTCGTAGATTAGCGAATTTTGAAGATGAGGTTACTTGGAAATGCATAGATGTTCTTTAATATTAAGAATGTGAAATGTATAGGCTGAGTAAAAAATTTCAGCTTCAAGGTTCAACTGTGTGACTTGAAATAGAAGAGATTTACGACTCAGCACATTAATAATTTATAAGCACAATATTGAAAATATAAAAAATATATAGTCTGATATTATATAATATTAAATTATATTAAAAATATAAAAATATATTTTATTATAGATATATTATATTAAAAATATTAAAAATATTAAAAATATATAGTCTGAGTAAGAAATTTTAATTGCAACATTAGAACATTTTTTTTCATGATACAAATATGACTCAAACCACTTAGAAAATTTATATAATAATTCATCAATGCAATAAAAAATTTACAATATATAGTCTGAATTAAAAAAAAAAAAAAATATTAATTTCAAGGTCAGAAGAATTTTCCTCGCAATAGAAATATATGATTTGAAGCATTTAAAAAATTAATACAACAATTCAGCAACACGAAAATATTATGCAATATTAAAATTGTAATGAAATATATAGTCTGAGTAAAAAATTTCAATTTCAAGGTTAGAACAATTCTCTTTACAATTCAAATATGACTCAAACCGCTTAGAAAATTAATATAATAATTCAACAATGCAATAAAAAATATACAATATATAGTCTGAATTAAAAAAAAAAAAAATTAATTCCAAGGTCAGAAAAATTTTTTTTTCGCGGACATTCGAAACGCGCGAAGAGCAATTCTCGATCGATTAAAACAGCCCAGCTTTTTTGCTCGCGATAAAAAATTCCTTTTGTTATGTTTTATCTATGCGTGCAGAAAAATCGTTATACGATTCGCCGCGAATTCCGTGAAACCTATTATTTACAGAGGCGGAAATACGATATTTAAAAATATTAAACCGCCAGATCGCTTCGAAACCGTGGACAATAAAGTGTTTCTCTTATTTTTTTTTTTTTTTCTTTTTTCGTTCGCGAATCAAACGAAAATCGCAAAAACGTGGTTACAGTTTTGATAGAAATAAAAAAATCTGTTCGAATTCTAATTAATAATGTGGCAAAAGCAGATTTTCCAATAACGATACGTTTCTTAAAATTATTCAAAATTTTTTTTCTTCAATAATTAATTAAATTTTTAATTTTTATTATATATATTGATATTAATTTTTAATTATAAAAATGCTCTTTTTTTTTAATAATTACAATCAGTTATCGTTTGGCCAATTGTGAAACAAATTCTCTGAAAAATGAACCTTCCTGTCATGGCGTAAAGTCAGCGAAATGGACGGTTCCCGCAGGAAGAAATGGAATACTAAATCGTGCCACGCATTCTCTCATTTCCCTTTACCTCGAACGCATATATTTTTCTCTGGTATCATCGTCTGCCAGCCCCTTACCCATACCTTCGAGAGCCAGTGCCGTGCATTCAATTCATTCACCCTTATCCCTTTTATTCCTGCTCCTTTTTTCTCGAACCAGCCCTTCACCCTCGTCTGGACTCTCGTTCGACCCGGGAGTGTGCGTCTTTGCTCTTGGAATTTCAATTTTCATTCATGTTTCGCGAAAAATCGGAGTGCATGTTGCGTCGAGTGGGATTTGGGGTTGCTGTGGTTCTAGCAGTGCCTCGTGGGGCTTCTTTTTGTTATTATTGTTATTTTAATTGAAGATATTAAGGAGAGTAGGCTCTGAGTTGGGGAAAATTCTGTTTTGTCAGGCAATATTAACTTTTATGGCAGTTGTGGTGGTTCTTATTAAGTGCTTTGGGGGCAGCACTTGTGCACTTCTTCAAATTTTGGGTTACTGCAGTTTTTGCAGTGCCTTTGGGGCTAAGAATGGACTAATTGGTGAAGATTGTGCTCTGAGTTGGTGAGAATGGTCTTAAATGACATAATGTTAAGTTTTATGGCAGTTGTGTCAGTTCTTATTAAGTGCTTTTGGGGCAGCACTTGTGTAGTTGGTCAAATTTCGAGTTGCTGCAGTGTTTGCAGTGCCATGTGGGTCAAATTGAAACTCTTAATGAACTAATTAATGAAAAATTGTGCTCTGAATTGGTCGAATTGTCTTAAATGACATAATATTAAGTCTTATGGCAGTTGTGGTGGTTCTTATTAAGTGCTTTGGGGGCAGCACTTGTCTTGTTGTTCAAATTTTGAGTTGCTGCAGTTTTTGCAGTGCTATTAGGGCTGTCGATGGACTCATTAGTGAAGATACTTGGAAGATTATGCTTTGAGTTGATGAAAATGGTCTTAAATGACATAATATTAAGTGTTATGGCAGTTGTATCAGTTCTTATTAAGTGCTTTGGGAGCATCATTTGTGTAGTTGGTCAAATTTCGAGTTGCTGCAGTGTTTGCAGTGCCATGTGGGTCAAATTGAAACTGTTGATGACCTAATTGATGAAAAATTATACTCTGAATTGGTCAAAATTGTCTTCTATAAGGCAATATTAAGTTTTTATGGCAGTTGTGTTGGTTCTTATTAAGTGCTTTGGGGGCAGCACTTGTCCACTTATTCAAATTTCGAGTTGCTGCAGTTTTTGCAGTGCTATTGAGGCAGTTGATGGGCTCATTGGTGAAGATACTCGCAAAATTCTGCCCTGAGTTGGTAAAAATGGTCTTGCATTGTTATTGTAGCAGTTATGTTGGTTCTTATTGGGGCAGCACGTTCGAATTTCGAGTTGCTGCAATTTTTACAGTGCCATGTGGGTCGAATTGAAACTGTTGATGACCTAATTGATGAAAAATTATACTCTGAATTGGTCAAAATTGTCTTCTATAAGGCAATATTAAGTTTTTATGGCAGTTGTGTTGGTTCTTATTAAGTGCTTTGGGGACAGCACTTGTCCACTTATTCAAATTTCGAGTTGCTGCAGTGTTTGCAGTGCCATGTGGGTCGAATTGAAACTGTTGATGACCTAATTGATGAAAAATTGTACTCTGAATTGGTCAAAATTGTCTTGTGTGAGGCAATATTAAGCTTTATGGCAGTTGTGTCGGTTCTTATTAAGTGCTTTGGGGGCAGCACTTGTCCACGTTCGAATTTCTGGTGGCTGCAACTTCCACAGTGCCATGTGTGTCGAATTGAGGCTGTTTCTGTAATCATTTATGAAAATACATGAAAGATTAGGCTTTAAATTTGTAAAAATAGTCTTGTATGGGGCAATATTAAGTTCTGGTGTCACTGATGTCAGTTCTTATTGGGGCAGCACTCGTCCACATTTGAATTTTGAGTTACTGCAGTCTTTGCAGTGCCATGTGAGGCTACTTTCAAGACTGTTGATGGACTTATCGATGAAGATACTCAGAAAATTCTGCTCTAAATTTGTGAAAATAGTCCTGTATGGCACAATATTAAATTCTGCAGAAGTACTGCAGTTTTTGCAGTGCCATGTGAGGCAAATTTGGGTTGTTGATGGACTCATTGATGAAGATACTCAAAAGTTTAGGCTTTAAATTTGTAAAAATAGTCTTGTATGGTGCAATATTAAGTTCTGCTGCCACTGATGTCAGTTCTTATTGGCGCAGCACTCGTCCACGTTTGAATTTTGAGTTACTGCAGTCTTTGCAGTGCCATGTGAGGCTACTTTTAAGACTGTTGATGGACTTATCGATGAAGATACTCAGAAAATTCTGCTCTAAATTTGTGAAAATAGTCCTGTATGGCACAATATTAAGTTCTGCAGAAGTACTGCAGTTTTCACAGTGCCATGTGAGGCAAATTTGGGTCTCAATCGTCGAAGTAACACACGAATCGAGCTGACCAGCGGCAAATATAAATTTCCAGGCGAGCCAACTAATATCCCTCCCCCTTAATCCGCGCACAGAACCGGAAGTCGAGCCCAACCGCGGTGGAACTTGTAACGAACCCTAACTGTGGACGAATTCCGCGTTCGTTAATCGAATCACGGAAACACCAGGAGATTAATTAACTGTTACCAAACTCGATTCCAGTATTTATAGTTTCGGTTTCGATGTACGTCGACCGCGCACAATACGCATCGCGTACCAAGTAATTACGATTGGATGAAAAATAATAAACGCGAGGTTTGGTTTCCTGGGGCTGTTGGAAACGACGTGAGTGAAAGAGTGGTCGAGATATGTTGTTTATTGTGTTGTTGCTGCGTTATTTGTATTATTATTTGTTGTATTGTTACTGTATCGTTTATATTATTTTTTTATTGTTGTTTATTATTGTTTATTGGAGATTTTTGGATATGTTGTGGAGAACATTGTTCTGATTAATTTTGTTCTCCACAGTTTATCGCCAAACTCTTTTAGTTTTCGAGATAATCGCGTAACAATTTAGTTCTTAATATTTAAGTGAAAAGAATTTTTGTAATTGTTTTGAACGATATTCTGTCAACCGATTTCTATGAATTTTGAATATGTTATAGAGGACATTGTTCTCAATAATTTATCTCTATATATGTGTCCTCCAAATTCTTTTAGTTTCCGAGATAATCGCGGAAGAATTCAGACCTTAATATTTGAGAGAAAAGAATTTTGATCATTGTTTAAAACGATAACTACCGCGCCGATTTTTATGATTTTTGAATATGTTATAAAGAATACTGTTCTGAACAATTTTGCTCTGTAGACTTAACCATCAAATCCTTTTAGTTTCCGTGATAATCGCAAAACTATTTAATCCTTAATATTTAAGAAAAAATAGTTGTGATAATTGTTTAGAAGAATATCTGCTAGACCGATTCCCATGATTTTTGGATATGTTATAAAGAATACTGTTCTGAATATTTTCCCTCTCTACGCTTAACCATCAAACTCTTTTAGTTTCCGAGATAATCGCAAAACAATCCAGTCCTTAATATTTCAGGAAAAATAATTTTCATAATTATTTAGAACAGTATCCTGTGCACCGATTCCTATGATTTTTGGATATGTTATAGAGAACATTGTTCTCCACAATTTTGCTCCTCACACTTAACCCCCGTACTCTTCTGGTTCTCGAGATAATCGCGAAAAACCGTCTCACTGCCTCGAGCTTGCAATTCGGACGTTTCTCACTCGAATCCATCGCGGTTTACTCTCAAACATTCCTCCTTTCCGGAAGTGTCGCTAGAAAATCGCCACGCGCATATTTCAATAAACATCCCCGCCCTCTGACCGAGTGTTTCGCGTTGCAAAGCGAGGCAGTGTCCGCGAGGAGCGTCGCTCTCGATTTAGCGCTTCGCGTGACTCATTACGCGTGACACACGCGCTACATTCCAACTTTACACACAGCTGCGAGCCGCAAATAAGTTTCGAGACCGCTCTGATCGATTGTCATCGCGTAATCGAGACTTCGTTGTCCCTTTGATGCGATTTCGTCTGACCTCGTCGAGGCTTTCTTTGGTAAAGCCAGAAATTCGAACGTGGACAAGTGCTGCCCCCAAAGCACTTAATAAGAACCGACGTAACTGCCACGAGAACTTAATATCGCCAGTCACTTGATTTCGTCTTAATTACCTTGCTTCTGGTGTCTGATAAAAAGTGGACAAGAAAGTACAGAGACGAGAGATGAAAATTATTTATATGTGGAACGATATTGTTATTATTATTATTTTTTTTTATTATTTGTAAGTTTAATCACTTGTGAGAAATTGTAACAAATAATTAATGCAAAATGGCTGCGATAATATAAGATACATAAATACAATAATATGAATTTTAAAGTTTAGATTGTTTCGTGGTTATCTCGAAAATTAAAAGAGTTTCAGGGTTAAATGTGCAGACAAAAATTGTTCAAAATAGTGTTCTTTATAACATATTCAAAATTCATGAAAATCGGTTAAGAGGATATCGTTCAAAACAATTATAAAAATCATTTTTCTTTTAATGTCAAGTACTTTATTGTCTCGCGATTATCTTGAAAACTAAAACAGTACGGCGTGTAAGTGTAAGGAGCAAAATTATTCAGAACAGTGTCTTTAACAACATATTCAAAATTCATGGAAATCGGTTTAGTAGATACCGTTCTAAACAATTATAAAAATTATCACCATTTAAATATTAAAGATTAAATTGTTTCATGATTATCTTGGAAACTAGAAGAGTTTCATGGTTAACTGTGGAGACAGAAATGATTCAGAACTCTGTTCTTTATAACATATTCAAAATTCATAGAAATCGGTTTAGTAAATATCGTTCAAAACAATTATAAAAGTAATTTCCATTTAAATATTAAAGATTAGTTTGTTTCGCGATTATCTCGGAAACTAAAAGAGTTTCATAGTTAACTGTGGAGACAAAAATTGTTCAGAACAATGTTGTTAATAACATATTCAAAATTCATGGAAATCGCATTACGGGATATGGTTCTAAATAATTATCAAACTTTTTTCGCTTTAAACACTAAGAATTAGATTATCTCGCGATTATCTTAAAAACCAAACCAGTTTGATCGTTAAACATACAAACAACATTAACATCGAAAATTACAAAACCAAAAAAAACACGATACAACTTTTGAAACTGCTTTAATAAAAAAAATAACGTCACCCAACGACGCCAACTTGAAACGCCGTCTCTGCCGTGCGCCATCGCTCTGTTTACGTTTCGACAAGAGAAAACAAAAAAGAAAGGAAGAGAAAAGAATGTGCATCGCTATTAAATTCGCATGTAAAACGCGTACGCCTCGCGCGGAAGAGGATCCTCGCGCGGAGCGGAGGACGAAAACGCCAAAAGTGCCGTTTTCCCGCGTTTCGTCTGAAAGCTTTGTTCGCCAACGTTTCTCTCCCCCCCCCTCTATTTTTTTTTTTCTCTCGCGTCGCGAGGAACACGCGGAAATATGTCTCTCAGCTGACGCGAGCTTCGTTCCGCGTTACGATCGCGGCGGAAAAGCAACGATACCCCGTGTTTTATTCGATGATACTTGAAAATTTTATGCGACGCATCGCTGGGAACGTTCCACGGGCTCAGTAACAATTCTATTGCGTGATTTCGAGCGCTGGATGTAGCTGGGCGCACTGTTATTTGAAACAGTTGTGAATTGTAAAAAGCACGGTTATAAATATTGACACGGTTATATGTATTATTATAAAGGACAGTGTTCTGAATAATTTTGCTTCTCACAGTTAACCATGAAACTCTTTTAGTTTCTGAGATAATCAGGAAACAACCTAGTCTTTAATACTTAAATGGAAATTATTTTTATAATTGTTTTGACCGATATCTACTAAACCGATTTCCATGAATTTTGAATATGTTATAGAGAATACTGTTCTGAATAATTTTGCTTCTTACACTTAACCATGAAACTCTTTTAGTTTCCGAGATAATCGCGTAACAATCTAGTTCTTAATATTTAAGAAAATAAATTTTTGATAATTGACTAGGGCGATACTCCCTTAACTGATTTCCACGATTTTCAGATATGTTATAGAGAACACTATTGTGAATAATTTTGCTTCTTAGACTTAACCATGAAACTCTTTTAGTTTCTGAGATAATCGCGAGACAATAAAGTACTTGACATTAAAAGAGAATTGATTTTTATAAATGTTTAGAACGATATCTACTAAACCGATTTCCTTGAATTTTGAATATGTTATAGAGAATACTGTTCTGAATAATTTTGCTTGTTAGACTTAACCATGAAACTCTTTTAGTTCCCGAGATAATCAAGAAACAACGTAGACCTCAATATTAAATGAGAAAGAATTTTCATAATTGTTTAGAATAATACTCTCTCCGTCGATTTCTATGAATTTTGAATATGTTATAAAGAATATTGTTCTTCACAATTTTGCTTCCTACACTTAACCTCCTTACTCTTTTATTTCCCGAAATAATCGCGAAAAACTCCAATCCTTAATATTTAAAAGAAAAGAATTTTTAAAATTGTGTAAAACAATATCCTCCCCACCGATTTCGATGATTTTCGAATATGTTATAAAGAACACCATTCTGCACAATTTTCCTCTGCACACTTAACCATGATACTCTTTTAGTTCCCGAGATAATCGCGAAAAGTGCAATCCTTAATATTTTAAAGAAAAGAATTTTTAAAATTGTGTAAAAGAATATCCTCCCCACCGATTTCGATGATTTTCGAATATGTTATAAAGAACACTGTTCTTCACAATTTTCCTCTGCACACTTAACCATGAAACTCTTTTAGTTCCGGAGATAATCGCGAAAAAGTGCAGGCCTTAATATTTAAAGGAAAATAATTTTTATAATCGTTTAGAACGATATTCTCTGAACCGATTTCCATGATTTTTGGATATGTCATAAAGAACATTGTTCTCCACAATTTTCCTCTCTACACTTAACCATGAAACTCTTTTAGTTCCGGAGATAATCGCGAAAAAGTGCAGGCCTTAATATTTAAAGGAAAATAATTTTTATAATTGTGTAGTACGATATTCTCTGAACCGATTTCCATGATTTTTGGATATGTCATAAAGAACACTGTTCTTCACAATTTTCCTCTTCACACTTAACGATGAAACTCTTTTAGTTCCGGAGATAATCGCGAAAAAGTGCAGGCCTTAATATTTAAAGGAAAATAATTTTTATAATCGTTTAGAACGATATTCTCTGAACCGATTTCCATGATTTTTGGATATGTTATAAAGAACATTGTTCTCCACAATTTTCCTCTCTACACTTAACCGTGATACTCTTTTAGTTCCCGAGATAATCGCGAAAAACCGCGGCAGTGACACGAGCCAGTAATTGCGCGTCCACGAGGGCGCATATAATTCGATCTCGACCACTGAGAACGATAAATGGGATCGAATCGAAATTCCAATCGGTTATCGTTCCGTTCGTTTCAATTTCGAGTGAGAGCGCCGCCTTCGAGCGTCGCGGCTCGAACTTTTTGCTCCGCTTCCGGTCGATTTTCAATTTGACCGCGGCTGCACATTATAGCCCCTCGTAGATTACACCGATGACGACCCTGGCGAATTGCTACGCGCGTTTCTGCTTGTTACACATCCGCCTCTCTTTCACTCGTCGAATAATTACGTAATTCTCGGCTGATAAACGAGGCTGTTCTACGGCCCTGGTTCGCTAAAAATTCTGCCCACCCCATTTCTCACGCTCGACGCGAGCATTAACGTTTAAACGTCCCCAACAGTCCCAGAACTGCATTATTCGCCAACAATTTCATTTATTTTTAATAATTCCAGTAATTTCGAAGAAATGAAGACTGTAATTCTTCTGCACGGTGTATACTGGATTTCTACTTTTTTTTTTTAGCATTTTGTACAGTAATTAGAAAAATAAAATTAGTTGAGGAGGATTGTAAAAAGATATGTGCAGATTTTATTGCTTGGGCATTAATTTAGAGGTAGGACGATATCCAGTGCACCGATTTCGATAATTTTTGGATATGTTGTAGACTGCACTTTTCTGAACAATTTATCTCTATATATGTGTTCGTGAAATTCTTATAGTTTTCAAGATAATCGCGAAATTATCTAATCCTTAACATTTAAATGACAATAATTTTTATAATTATTTTGAACGATATCCATTGCACCGATTTCGATGATTTTTGGATATATTGTAGACTGCACTTTTCTAAACAATTTATCTCTATATATGTGTTCGTGAAATTCTTATAGTTTTCAAGATAATCGCGAAATTATCTAATCCTTAACATTTAAATGACAATAATTTTTATAATTATTTTGAACGATATCCATTGCACCGATTTCCATGAATTTTGAATATGTTATAAAGAACATTGTTCTGAACACTTTTCTTCTCTACATTTTATCGTCTTACTCTTTTAGTTTTCGAGATAATCGCGAAACAATCAAGTACTTAACATTAAAAAAAGAATAACTTTTATAATTGTTTAAACCGATATCCTCTAAACCGATTGCCATGAATTTTGGATATCTTATACAGAATACTGTTCTGAACAATTTCTCTCTGCACACTTTACCATGAAACTCCCTTAGTTTCCGAGATAATCGCGAAACAATCAAGAGCTTAACATTAAAAAAAGAATAACTTTTATAATTGTTTAAACCGATATCCTCTAAACCGATTGCCATGAATTTTGGATATGTTATACAGAATACAGTTCTGAACAATTTCTCTCTCCACACTTAACCATGAAACTCTCCCAGTTTCCGAGATAATCGCGGAAAACTATCGATACCGCCCCAGTGAATCAAACTTATAATTGACGCTCGTGTAGCACACGTTCGAATGGAATACTGGGTGCGATCTGCAGATCAACCTGGTCCAAGTTTACGAAATAACCAAACTCTCTAATCCAATGCTCGCAAGTCGAATTAAAACGTTAATTAATTCCGCTTGTGAATATTGAATTAGACTTGGGGTTACTCGGTAAGTTCTGACCACTGTAAGGCGGCCACTTCCGCTGAATACACATATATCGTGCACGCAGTGGTACACAGAGCATTTCTACGAAAGTCTCTTGGGTGCACGCGTCGTCGTGGACGCGCAATTAAAGGTTCGCTTCACTGCGACGATGTCGACAGTTTTTCGCGATTATCTTCGAAACTAAAACGATTTTCGGGACACATGTATAGAGATAAATTGTTCAGAAATGTTCTCTCTATGACATATCCAAAAATCGTCGAAATCGGCACAGTGGATATCGATCTAAATAATTACAAAAATTATTTTCACTTAAATACTAAGGATTAGATTGTCTAGCGATTATCTTGAAAACTAAAGAAATATAGCGATTAATTATAGAGGGAAGAATTGTTCAGAACAGTGTTCCCTACAATATATCCAAAAATCATGGAAATCGGTACAGTGGATTACGTTCTAAATAATTATAAAGATTATTTTCATTTATATATAAATGATTAAATTGTTTTGCGATTATCTTCGAAACTAAAAGAATTTCAGGAACACATATATAGAGATAAATTGTTTAGAACAGTGTTCTTTATAACATATTCAAAATTCATAAAAATCGGTGCAGCGGATCTCGTTTTAAAAAATTCTAAAAATTATTTTCATTTGAATGTTAAGGATTAGATAGTTACGCGATTATCACAGAAACTAAAAGAGTATGACGATTAAGTGTAGAGAGAAGAATTGTTCAGAACAGTGTTCTTTATAACATATTCAAAATTCATAAAAATCGGTGCAGCGGATCTCGTTTTAAAAAATTCTAAAAATTATTTTCATTTGAATGTTAAGGATTAGATAGTTACGCGATTATCACAGAAACTAAAAGAGTTTGAAGTTTAACTGTAGAGAGGAAAATTGTTCAGAACAGTGTTCTTTATAACATATCCAAAATTCATAAAAATCGGTGCAGTGGATATCGTTTAAAAAAATTCATATTATGTTCTGATTACAATTTTCGAATGTTAGCTTCGATTAGAGCGAAATAAAATTTTTTTCTGGTGTTCGTTTTGCTGTGAAAAATTGTTGGCAATTTGGCGAATTCGAGGATGGAAGATGGGACCGGAAACTCGGTTGTGCCTGGCTCGAGGGAGCCATTGCGACAGCAGCGTTGAATAACGTAACAAATAATTAGTATTAAATGTCATTTAACTGTACGACTATTGTCATTACCACAGTATTACATTCGGCTAACGATTCTGCCGCAGTGTGCTTATTTCCGATTAAATCCCGCTGCGTATCGTATGTAACTCGAAATCGTAACTGAATAGTGATTAGAATAATTCATTGGATTATGGCTGCGCAGTTTCTGTTTGTACCACGTCCGTGTATTTCGTCGCAGTTTATGAAGCTGCGTGCTCGTTTGCTGGTTTTCCAAAATATTGCCATTTTTTTTTTTTTTAGAGAGGATTTATTGCATTCTTGTTTTTTGTTTTTCTTTTTTTTTTTTTTTTTTTTTTTTTGGAAGTAGGATTTGAGGAATTGAAATTGGTGTGCTGGGTTTTTGTAGTAATTTTGTGAAATTCTACAGATTTTTTCAAAAAAGAAATTGAAAATTTTATGCTGAATTTTTGTGATATTTGTGAAATTCTACAGATTTTTTTGACAAGGAAAAATTCAAAATTTTATGCAGAATATTTGGTAAATTAGAAGTATTTTTTTCAAAAGGAAAGTTTTAGAATATTATACTGAATTTTGGCAAAATTCTAGAGATTTTTTGCAGAGGAGAAATTGAGAATGTTATGCTGAATTTTTGTAGTAGTTGTGAAATTATAAAGATTCTTTTGAAAAGAAGAATTGAAAAATATTATGCTGAATATTTGGTAAATTTTAAGTTTTTTTTTACAAGAGGAAAAGTTTAGAATATTATACTGAATTTTGGCAAAATTCTAGAGATTTTTTGCAGAGGAGAAATTGAAAATTTTATGCTGAATTTTTGTGATATTTGTGAAATTCTACAGATTTTTTTGACAAGGAAAAATTGAAAATTTTATGCAGAATATTTGGTAAATTTGAAGTATTTTTTCAGGGGAGAAGTTCAGAATATTATTCTGAATTTTGGCAAAATTCTCTTGATTTCTTACAAAGGAGAAATTGAAAATGTCATGCTGAATTTTTAGTAAATTTAAAATATTTTTTTCAAGACGAAAGGTTCAGAATATTATTCTCGATTTTCGATAAATATAGAATATTTTTTCTGGCAGAGAAGTTCAGAACATTATTCTCAATTTTGGAGGAATTTGTAATATCTTTTTAAAAGGAAAATAGAAAATATTTTTTCTAATAGAAAAATTCGAAATGTCATGCTGAATTTTGGATAAATTTTAAGTATTTGTTCTAAAAGAGAAACTTAATGTATATTTTAAAAAGAGGAAACTCAAACTATTGCTCTGAATTTTGTGTTATTTGACATTTGAAGCTAGAGAAAAAAACCCAAAACGAGGGTTCAACTAAAAAGAATTTCAGTCTCAATTTTGTATAAACTTTTGTAAAAAATATTTCTCAAAACATGATTCGAAACTGAGAAACTCAAACTATTGCTCTAAATTTCATATTACTCAACACTGGTATCAACAAAAGGATCCCAAAACGAGGGTTGAATTTTAGCCTCAGTTTTGGATAAATTGAAAATTCTTTCTGAAGAAATACTCAAAATTTAATTTCAAAAGGAGAAACTCGAACTATTATTCTGAATTTTATATTACTCTACATTTGGAGCTAGAAAAGAACCTCAAAGGGAGGGTTGAACTAAAAAGAATCTTAATCTCGATTTTGGTTAAATTAAAAATATTTCTTTAGAAAGAAATACTCGAAATATGATTTCAGAACAAGAAACTCACAGCATTACTTAAAATTTCTCATTACTCAACATTAGTATCAACAAAAAAAAACCCAACACCCTCCCAAACTGACTCACACTTGCTCACGTTGTCCCTCATCAACAAAAAAAAAAAAAAAGCAAACAAAGACCTCAAAACGAGGGTTGAATATTAATCTCAATGTTGGATAAACTCAAAATATTGCTCTGAATTTTTTGTTGAATTTTATGTTGTTCAACATTTGGAGTTTAAAAAAGACCCAAAACGAGGGTTGAATTTTACTCTCAATGTTGCATAAATCAAAAATATGATTTCAAACCGACAAACTCAAACTATTACTCAAAATTACTCTAAATTACTTAAAATTTCATATTACTCAAAATTACTTAAAACTTCATATTATTCAAAATTACTTAAAATTTCATTTTATTCAAAAGTACTTAGAATTTCATATTACTCAAAATTACTTAAAACTTCATATTATTGAAAATTACTTAAAATTACTAAAAATTTCATATTACTCAATCTTACTCAAAATCATTCAAAATTTCACACAACTCAGCATTAATAAAAGAAAAAAAAAACCGCAAATCACAACACCCCTGAAACTGACCAACACAGTCCCTAATCAACCCCCTCGCACCCCTCAAACCCCACCATCGAGCATATCCAATAAAGTCGAGATTGCAGTGGCAAACCGCACTGACGAATCAACGCATCGATGTTTAATGCAAAATTCAAATCGCCAGCTTCGCGTTTCCACTGCGTCCTCTCTTTCTTCGCTGGGTAACGTATGACGCAATCTTGGCAGGTATTGTCGAGGAACCTGGCGACATCTTTAATGTATGAGATCGAAGGGTGGCGGAGCTGGCCTGCTCTGGTAATTGCCAACCCCACGTGTGTCCACGTGCGCCAGGATTCCTCGAGGATGCGTTCGTTCGTCGCGTTCTGCGGCTTCGACGCTGGCCAGCAAATATTTATGGCGCACCCTCGTTTCTTTCTCAGAGTTTATCGTGTCAGAGCTGGGCTCTTCTTCTTTCTCGAGCTCTCTGCTTGGTTTTTTATGCCAAGGATTTTTGTGTGAGAAGCGTCTTCTTTTTCAGAGGTGTGTTTTGGCCCCCTCGTTTTTATTCTTCAGAGTTTATTGTGTCAGAGCTGCCTTTTTCTTGCTTCTTCTCTGGTTGGGATTTTTGTGTCAAATCTCTCTCTTAATCACTCCATTAACGACACTTGAGTTAATATCCTAATACGCGTACTTCTTTATTGAATAAAAAAAGGAAAAGAAAGAGAAATAAATGAAGCAACTATTGTCAAAAGACAAAAACAAGCTCACCATTATTTTCAGGAACCAGTTCCAGATTCAGATTCTACTCCCCTCGATGTTACCCATTTCGTCCCTTTAATTTATCTCTCGGTTCTTCCCACGGTTTTCTGTATCTCGTTCCATTCGCCCTCGCCAGCTGTTCTCCGCGTACTGAACACGTGTACGCGGCTTCCGGTTGCCAGGTGTGGACTGAGAGAATTAGGGAGCAAAGGGCAACTGTGTGAGTGAGAGAGAGAGAGAGAAAGAGGGACAGTGAGAGAGAGAATATGAGTGAGTGAGTGAGAAAGACAGACAGAGAATATGAGTGAGTGAGTGAGTGAGAGAGAGAGAGAGGCAGGCGGATAGAAAATATGAGTGAGTGAGAGAGAGAGAGAGAGAGAGAGAGAGAGAGAGAGAGAGAGAGAGAGAGAGAAACAGTGAAAGAGGCAATGCGAAAGAGAATATAAGTGAGAGAAAGAGACAGACAGAGAATATGAGTGAGTGAGTGAGTGAGAGATAGACATACAGACAGAGAACATGAGTCAGTGAGTGAGTGAGAGAGAGAGAGAGAGAGGCAGACAGAGAATATGAGTGAGTGTGTGAGTGAGAGAAAGAGGCAGACGGATAGAGAATATGAGTGAGTGAGTAAGAGAGAGAAAGACAGACAGACAGAGAATATGAGTGAGTGAGTGAGTGAGAGAGAGAGAGAGAGAGAGAGAGAGAGAGAAAGACGGATAGAGAATATGAGTGAGTGAGAGAGAAAGAGAGAGAAAGAGACAGACAGATAGAGAATATTAGAGAGTGAGTGAGAGAGGCAGATAGGCAGAGAATATTAGAGAGTGAGAGAGAGAGAGAGAGACAGACAGACAGAGAATATTAGAGAGTGAGAGAGAGAGAGAGAGAGAGAGAGAGAGAGTTCGAAAAGTTGAGAGAGAGTGCGAATATACGAGAGAGAGAGAGAGTCACAGAGAGAGAGAGAGAGAGAGAGAGAGAGAGAGAGAGAGAGAGAGAGAGAGAAAATTCAAAAAGTTGAGAGAGAGAGAGAGTTCAAAAAGTTGAGAGAGAGAGAGAGAGTTCAAAAAGTTGAGAGAGAGAGAGAGAGAGAGAGAGCAAAAAGTTGAGAGGGAGAGAGAAAGAGAGTGCAAAAAGTTGAGAGAGAGAGAGAGAGTGAGTTCAAAAAGTTGAGAGAGAGAGAGAGAATTATAGGAGAGAGAGAGAGTTATAAGAGAGAGAGAGAGAATTTTGAGAGAGAGTTCTGAGAGAGAGAGAGAGAATTTTGAGAGAGAGTTATGAGAGAGAGAGAGAGAATTCAAAAAGTTGAGAGAGAGAGAGAGAATTATAGGAGAGAGAGCGAGTTATAAGAGAGAGAGAGAGAATTTTGAGAGAGAGTTATGAGAGAGAGAGAGAGAGAGAGAGAGAGAATTCTGAGAGATTTATGAGAGAGAGAGAATTTTGAGAGAGAGTTATGAAAGAGAGAGAGAGAGAGAGAATTCTGAGAGAGTTATGAGAGAGAGAGAGAGAGAGAGAGAGAGAGAGTTCAAAAAGTTGAGAGAGAGAGAGAGAGTTCAAAAAGTTGAGAGGGAGAGAAAATTGAGAGAGTTATAAGAGAGAAAGAGAGAGAGAGTTCGAAAAGCTGAGAGAGAGAGAGAATTGAGAGAGTTGTAAGAGAGAGAGAGAGAGAGAGAGAGAGAGTAGAGAGATAGAAAATGAGAGAAAGGAATTGAGTGAATGAGAGTTAGAGAGTGAGAGAGAGAGAGAAATAGAGTAAGTGAGTGAGTTAGAGGAAGAGAAAAAGGTTGAGTGAGTGAATGAGACTGAGAGAGAGAGAGAAATAGAGTAAGTGAGTGAGTTAGAGGAAGAGAAAAAGATTGAGTGAGTGAATGAGACTGAGAGAGATAGAGAGAGAGAGAGAGAGAGAGAGAAAGAGAGTTGCGCTCCCTGCGTCGACACGTGGAATCCCATCGTCCAAAATTACTCGAATTTATACGATGCTCTTCCACCGTCCCTCGTTTCGAGCCTGGGCTCATCCGTCCGCGAATTGAACTTTCTGTTGAAAACTAGACGAAAAAGAGCAAGAAAAAATACAACAGAAAGAAGAGAGAGAGAAAGAGAGAGAGACCAAGTAACGTGGCGTCGCGACGCCTGGCTTTCGCGTGGGCCACTTGAAAAATGGTTTGGCGATGCACGCGTTACACTCGCGAGATGGACTGACAAACTGACAGAAGCTTTTTTATATTTCGAAATGAAGTTCGCGTTGTTTTACGTGCATTGAGAATTTGGAATTTTGTTTTTCTGGTTTAAGAATGAAATTTTCGAAGGCAAGGAAGTAATGGTTGCTCACTGCGAACAGAAAACGAGGGAAGACCACGCCAATCCTCGTTTCTCCCGTGAGAGATCGAGGAACACACACTTTTCCTACTTTCGAACGTCCGCTCGATGCGAAACAAGGAGAAACCGCAGAGTTGGAGGATCGATATCCTTCGCGAAGGAACGATACGCTTCTTCGTTGGGTTCGTTCGCTGCTTCTCGACACGGGCTGCGAAATTTTCTGTCGACAGAGAGATTGGTATTTAAATTTTTCAGGATATCCTCTTGCTTAAGGAATAAGAAAGACACGAGTGGTTTCGATTTAAAGGTATAGTCGATCAGCTGATTTCTGTTTTGGTTAAACCTTGGCGATTTTAAGAAATAAAAGGCAGAAGAATCATCTCAATTTAAAGGTATTCGATCAGCTGATTTCTGTCTTGGTTAAACAGTAACAATCTTGAGAAATAAAAGAGACACGAGGGATATCGATTTAAAGGTATAGTCGATCAGCTGATTTCTGTTTTGGTTAAACCATGACAATTTTAAGAAATAAAATAAAAGAGACATGAGTGATCTCGATTTAAAGGTATTCGATCAGCTGATTTCTATTTTGGTTAAACAGTGACAATCTTAAAAAATAAAAGGAATATGAGTGATCTCGATTTAAAGGTATGATCAGCTGATTTCTGTTTTGGTTAAACCTTGGCGATTTTAAGAAATAAAAGGCAGAAGAATGATCTCAATTTAAAGGTATTGGATCAGCTGATTTCTGTTTTGGTTAATCCTTGGCGATTTTAAGAAATAAGAAACACAAGAGTGATCTTGACTTAAGGGTATTTAATTAGCTGATTTCTGTTTTGGTTAAACCTTGGCGATTTTAAGAAATAAGAAACACAAGAGTGATCTTGACTTAAGGGTATTTAATTAGCTGATTTCTGTTTTGGTTAAACCTTGGCAATTTTAAGAAATAAAAGACACAAGAGTGATATTGATTTAAAGGTATATTCGATCAGCTGATTTCTGTCTTGATTAAACCGTGTCAATCTTAAAAAATAAAATAAAAGAGACACGAGTGATGTCGATTTAAAGGTATTTGATCAGCTGATTTCTGTTTTGGTTGAACCATGACAATTTTAAGAAATAAAATAAAAGAGACATGAGTGATCTCGATTTAAAGGTATATTCGATCAGCTGATTTCTGTTTTGGTTAAACCTTGGCAATTTTAAGAAATAAAAGACACAAGAGTGATACTGATTTAAAGGTATATTCGATCAGCTGATTTCTGTCTTGATTAAACCGTGTCAATCTTAAAAAATAAAATAAAAGAGACATGAGTGATGTCGATTTAAAGGTATTTGATCAGCTGATCTCTGTTTTGGTTAAACCTTGGCGATTTTAAAAAATAAAAGAGTCACCAATGATCTCGATTTAAAGGTACTCGATCAGCTGATTTCTGTTTTGGATAAACCGTGACAATCTTAAAAAATAAAAGACACACGAGTGATGTCAATTTAAAGGTATTCGATCAGCTGATTTCTGTCTTGATTAAACCCTGTCAATCTTAAGAAATAAAATAAAAGAGACACGAGTGATGTCAATTTATAATTATTCGATCAGCTGTTTTGGTTAAACCATGACAATCTTAAGAAATAAAAGACACAAGATTGATCTCGATTTAAAGGTATATTCGATCAGCTGATCACTGTTACTCCTCACGAATCGAGAATTACAGAGACACTTGAGAATCGGGTCGTAAGGTGAACACTCGTTTCCCAGGGTGAAATAAATATAGCAATTTCGCGGGACGTCTACGCGAGCCGTTATCCTGGTCATTTCTTGGTTGACGTTTGTCGAGAGGCTTCCAGGCCAGAAATTAATGCCGTCTCTATCGAATTATTCCGTCGTCTTATTCCTCTCGGAGACGTAACCTAATTTCGTGGCCCCAGGAACAAACCTTCTTCGTTCCGTGTGTTTCTCGAGCGAAGAAAAAGCCACGGTATCCTCTCTCTCTTTGTGTGTGTGTGCTTCTGTGTTTCTGTGTGTGCGTGCGCGCGGATTAGGGGTTGTCTTGTACAGAGGCAAATTACATTAGTCCCACGGGATTCTCTCCCGTATGTTCCCCGCACGGGTTATTGCTTCGCCATGAAAGATGCGCGAGACGTATTGTTCGTCGCTGTTGAGAGAAAATAAAAGAGAGAAGCGAAGAGAAGAGAAGTTGAAAGCGGAAACGAATCGAAAATTTAATTTAAATTGCTGGTTTCCTTTTTTTTCTGTGATGATCGCAGGGTTGGATCGAGAGAAATGAGGGCTCTGTGCTTAAATGATTTTTGGGACTCTTCAGGGATGTCTCGAGACGAGTGGAGGAAACCAATTCTTGACAAAATTTGGGGCCTTATGTTTGACTAAATTTTTGGGACTTTTCAGAGATGAAATTAAGAAAAGTGGAAGCCCTACGGTTAACATTTTATTTTGGGACCCTTCAGGGGCGTGTTTGCCTTGCAATTTTCTCTTCATCATACCTTAAACCTTGCAATTTTTTTTTTGAGGAAGTTTATATCTTGCAACTCCATACAATGCAAGTTTAAGCTTTGCAATTTTCCCTTCTTCGATTCTTAAACCTTGCAATCCTCTTCTTCAGAGCTTAAACCTTGCAATTCCCTGCAATGTAAGTTAAAGCTTTGCAATTTTCCCTTCTTCGATTCTTAAACCCTGCAATTATCTTCTTCAGAGCTTAAACCTTGCAATTCCCTGCAATGCAAGTTAAAGCATTGCAATTTTCCCTTCTTCAAAGCTTAAACCTTGCAATTCTCTTCTTCTCAAATCTCAAACCTTTAAGCTTTGAAATTCCCTTCAGAGCATGCTTAAATCTTGTAATTTCCTCTTCTTCAAAGCTTAAACCTTGCAATTCCCTGCAATGCAAGTTAAAGCTTTGCAATTTTCCCTTCTTCGATTCTTAAACCTTGCAATTCTCTTCTTTAGAGCTTGAACCTTGCAATTCCTTGCAATGCAAGTGAAAGCTTCGCAAATTTCCCTTCTTCAAAGCTTAAACCTTGCAATTCTCTTCTTCTCAAATCTCAAACCTTTAAGCTTTGAAATTCCCTTCAGAGCATGCTTAAATCTTGTAATTTCCTCTTCTTCAAAGCTTAAACCTTGCAATTCCCTGCAATGCAAGTTAAAGCTTTGCAATTTTCCCTTCTTCGATTCTTAAACCTTGCAATTCTCTTCTTTAGAGCTTGAACCTTGCAATTCCTTGCAATGCAAGTGAAAGCTTCGCAAATTTCCCTTCTTCAAAGCTTAAACCTTGCAATTCTCTTCTTCTCAAATCTCAAACCTTTAAGCTTTGAAATTCCCTTCAGAGCATGCTTAAATCTTGTAATTTCCTCTTCTTCAAAGCTTAAACCTTGCAATTCCTTGCAATGCAAGTGAAAGCTTCGCAAATTTCCCTTCTTCAAAGCTTAAACCTTGCAATTCTCTTCCTCTCAAATCTCAGACCTTTAAGCTTTGAAATTCCCTTCAGAGCATGCTTAAATCTTGCAATTCTCTCTTCTTTAAAGCTTAAACCTTGCAATTTTCTCTTCTTCACGCCTTAAACCTTGCAATTCTCTTTTTCAATGCTGAAACCTTGCAAATTCTCTTCTTTTCAAAACTCAAACCTCGCAATTCTCTTCTTCATACCTTGAACCTTGCAATTTTCTCTTTTTCATAACTCAAACCTTGCAATTCTCTTCTTCAGAGCTTAAACCTTGCAATTCCCTGCAATGCAAGTTAAAGCTTTGCAATTATCCCTTCTTCGATTCTTAAACCTTGCAATTCTCTTCTTCTCAAATCTCAAACCTTTAAGCTTTGAAATTCCCTTCAGAGCATGCTTAAATCTTGCAATTTTCTCTTCTTTAAAGCTTAAATCTTGCAATTCTCTTCTCCATAGCTTGAACCTTGCAATTTTCTCTTTTTCATAACTCAAACCTTGCAATTCTCTTCTTCAGAGCTTAAACCTTGCAATTCCCTGCAATGCAAGTTAAAGCTTTGCAATTATCCCTTCTTCGATTCTTAAACCTTGCAATTCTCTTCTTCTCAAATCTCAAACCTTTAAGCTTTGAAATTCCCTTCAGAGCATGCTTAAATCTTGCAATTTTCTCTTCTTTAAAGCTTAAATCTTGCAATTCTCTTCTCCATAGCTTGAACCTTGCAATTTTCTCTTTTTCATAACTCAAATCTTGCAATTCTCTTCTTCAGAGCTTAAACCTTGCAATTCTCTTCTTCAGAGCTTAAACCTTGCAATTCCTTGCAATGCAAGTGAAAGCTTCACAAATTTCCCTTCTTCAAAGCTTAAACCTTGCAATTCTCTTCTTCTCAAATCTCAAACCTTTAAGCTTTGAAATTCCCTTCAGAGCATGCTTAAATCTTCCAATTCTCTCTTCTTCAGAGCTTAAACCTTGCAATTTTCTCTTCTTCACTCCTTAAATCTTGCAATTCTCTTTTTCAATGCTTAAACCTTGCAATTCTCTCTTCTTCAAAGCTTAAACCTTGCAATTTTCTCTTCTTCACGCCTTAAACCTTGCAATTCTCTTTTTCAATGCTTAAACCTTGCAATTCTCTCTTCTTCAAAGCTTAAACCTTGCAATTTTCTCTTCTTCACGCCTTAAACCTTGCAATTCTCTTTTTCAATGCTTAAACCTTGCAATTCTCTCTTCTTCAAAGCTTAAACCTTGCAATTTTCTCTTCTTCACTCCTTAAATCTTGCAATTCTCTTTTTCAATGCTTAAACCTTGCAATTCTCTCTTCTTCAAAGCTTAAACCTTGCAATTCTCTTCTTCATAGCTTAAATCTTGCAATTTTCTCTTCTTCACTCCTTAAACCTTGCAAATTCTCTTCTTTTCAAAACTCAAACCTCGCAATTCTTTTCTTCATAGCTTGAACCTTGCAATTTTCTCTTTTTCATAACTCAAACCTTGCAATTCCTTGCAATGCAAGTTAAAGCTTCACAAATTTCCCTTCCTCAAAGCTTAAACCTTGCAATTCTCTTCTTCTCAAATCTCAAACCTTTAAGCTTTGAAATTCCCTTCACAGCATGATTAAATCTTGCAATTCTCTCTGCTTCAAAGCTTAAACCTTGCAATTTTCTCTTCTTCACACATTAAACCTTGCAATTTTCTCTTCTTCGCACCTTAAACCTTACAATTCTCTTCTTCAGTACTCAACAATTCGGTGTGAACGCTCTCTCTCTCTCTCTCTCTCTCTCTCTCTCACCAATTCTGGAGCAACACAGAAAACCAACGCGTTTTATCGGGAACCGCTGAATAATTTATAAGTATAACTCGCGACGCGAGCGAAATCAGCCCATCATTTCAGTCCCATTCAATTGCGAATCCATTGTAAAGTAACCATTAATAATATCTTCTAGGTCACGTTAACCATTCCAGCAACCACCCTCCAACACCACCCCTCTCTCTCTCTCTCTCTCTCTCTCTCGCTATTAATCAGAGTTATTCCCATTTATATCATAATTTCGCGGATGCCCAGCGAGAGATAATCTGCATGTGAATATAACGAATTTGCACCTGCGTTTACCAAGTGTTTCGTTTATTCGGCTCGTATATATCCGCGAGGTTCGCCCAAATTTATTTCAATCGCCCTCGCGAAGTTCCTCTGTTCGTTCTCGCCTTTCATTGGGGTCGAATGTTAATTTTGTCAGGATTCTATGGTGGATTGGGATGTATTGTTGGGATGTGTTTGGTTTTGTTATCGCGTGAGGTTTGGGATTTTTTGTAATTGGGTTTGGAGGTGGCTTAGGTGTTGTAATTGCCTTCAGACCGAGCTTGAACCTTGCAATTTTCTACAGAGCAAGTCTTAACCTTCTAATTCTCTTCAGAGAATGTTTTTAAACCTTCTAATTCTTTTCAGAGCCTTTTTACACCTTGCAATTCTTCTCAGAGCAAGCTTTAAGCTTTGCACACCCTTCTAAAGCAAGTGAAAGCATTACAATTCTGTTCAGAGCAAGCTTAAGCCTTGCAATTCCTTTCAAAGGAACCTTTAAGGCTTTTAATTCCTTTTGAAGGAAGCTGAAAGCTTGCAAGTCCTATCAAAGTAAGTGAAAGCATTGCAATTCTCTTCAATGCAAGCTTGCAACTGGAAATTCTCTTCAGAGCAAGCTTAAACCTTGCAATTCTCTTCAGACCAAGCTGCTAAACCTTCTAATTCTTTTCAGAACAAGCTTAAATCTTTGAATTCTCTTCAGAGTAAGCTTTTAAATCATACAGTGTTCTTCTGAGCAAGCTTAAACCTTGCAATTGTTTTCACAGCAAGTTCAAATCTTGCAATTCCTTCCAGGCCAAGCTTAAACCTTGCAATTCTCTTCCTCAAAGCTGAAGTACAACATTTAAACCTTGCAATTCGCTGCAATGCAAGTTTAAGCTTTGTAAATCCTTTCAGAGCAAACTTGAACCTTACAATTCTGTTCTTCAGAGTTTAAACCTTGCAATTTTTTCCTCTTCGTAACTTAAACCCTACAATTTTCTTTTCTCCAAAGCTTGACTTCCATGCTTAAACATTGCAATTCTTTCTAGAGTTGTCTTAAACCATGTTCTTCTCCTTAAAGTTTTTAACTAGAAAGCTTAAACCTTGCAATTTTTTCTTCTTCGAACCTTAAACCTTGCAATTTTTTTTCAAAGCTTAAACCCTTGCTGTTGTCTTCTTAAAATCTTAACTTTGTTGCTTAAACCTTGGAATTTTCTTTTTTTGAAGCTTAAAACCTTGCAGTTGTCTTCTTTAAAACTTAACTTTGATGCTTAAACCTTGCAATTTCCTGTAATGCAAATTTTAACTTTGCAATTCCATCCAAAGCAAGCTTAAAGCTTGGTATTCTGTCTTTAAACTATAAACTTTGTAATTCTCTTGTTCAAAGTGTAACTTCAAAACTTAAATCTTGCAATTTTTTTCAAAGTAAGCTTTAACTTTGCAATTCTCTTTTTCAAAGCGTAAATCTTATAACTCCCTGCAATGCAAGCTTTAGCATTGCAATTCTCTTCAAACCTTAAACCTTGCAGTTCTCTCTTCTTCAAAGCTTAACTTCAAAGCTAAATCTTGCAATTCTTTCCAAAGCAAGCTTAAACCTTGCAATTCTTTTCGAAGCAAGCTGATAGAAAATATGGAAACAAGTATGCTTAAAAGAAAACTGTATGTGCCATTGTCTCCCTGGTGAAGAGTGTCGTCGAGGACCACCGCAAAAGCACGGTCCACTGTTCAATCGCCAGCTTCCGTCGTTCTCTTCCTGAAAGCTTCAATTTCTTCAGAGAAGCAATTTTCTTCAGAGAAAACTTTGAACCTTACAACTTTCTTCAGAGGAAGCTTAAACCTTGCAATTTTCTCTTTTTCAAGGCTTAAACCTTGCAATTGTCTTCTTCAAAGCTTAACTTCAATGCTTAAACCTTGCAATTTTCTGCAATGCAAGTTTAAGTTTTGTAGATCCCTTCAGAACAGGCTTAAACCTTGCTATTCTCTCTTCTTTCTTCAAAGCTTAAACTTTGCAATTCTCTTCTTCAAAGCTTGTTCAATCGCCAGCTTCCATCATTCCCCTTTTCAAAGCTTAAATCTTGCAATTCTCTTTTCTTCAAACCTTAAACCTTGCAATTCTCTTCTTCAAAGCTGAATCTCAAAACTTGAACATTAGAACTTTCTCTTCTTTGGAGCTTAAACCTTGCAATTCTCTTCTTCAAAGCTGAATCTCAAAACTTGAGCATTAGAACTTTCCCTTCTTTGGAGCTTAAACCTTGCAATTTTCTTCTTCAAAACTTAAACCTTGCAATTCTCTTCTTTGAAACTTAAATCTTGCAATTTTCTCTTCTTTGAAGCTTAAATCTTGCAATTTTCTCTTCTTCAAAACTTAAACCTTGCAATTCTCTTCTTTGAAACTTAAATCTTGCAATTTTCTCTTCTTTGAAGCTTAAATCTTGCAATTCCCTTCAGAGTAAACGTAAACCTTGTAATTCTCACCAGAGTAGGCTTTAACCTTGCAATTCTTTCCGAAGCAAGCTGATAGAAAATATGGAATCAAGTATGCTTAAAAGAAAACTGTATGTGCCATTGTCTCCCTGGTGAAGAGTGTCGTCGAGGACCACCACAAAAGCACGGTCCACTGTTCAATCGCCAGCTTCCGTCGACCAACCATCGCGCGCCAAACTTCTCGCTGCGGAGGTCGTGCTTGGGTTCGAAAGTTGAGCCACGCGCGCGAGATAAATCGACGGGACACATGCCGGAATCCGCAACTGACGTTGCCAGTTTCGTGTACTCTCCCATCCCTCCCCTCTGCGCCCACCCTCGAAGCAGAGTAAAGCGGATCCACGCTCGAGCTGGGCCGATTTCCACGCGTTCACGGCTCGTCGAGGACCAGTTGCACCCTGTCCGACTGCGACCACCACCGATCCCCTCGAGATCGCGGTATTCAACGCTTGTGCGAAGCGAGTTGGTTCTCGAAACTGCTTTTTCCTTTTTGCTTTTTTTGTTTTCTGTCTTCTGATAAGGAGTAATGGATTTGATAAGTGATTGAGGTATTTAATACTTGCACCAAGCGAGTTGGTTCTCAAAACTGCTTTTTTTTTGTCTCTTGCTTTTTTTGTTTTATGTCTTCTGAAAAGGAGTAATGGATTTGATAAGTGATTGAGGTATTTAATACTTGCACCAAGCGAGTTGGTTCTCAAAACTGCGTTTTCCTTTTTGCTTTTCTTGTTTTATGTCTTCTGAAAAGGAGTAATGGATTTGATAAGTGATTGAGGTATTTAATACTTGCACCAAGCGAGTTGGTTCTCAAAACTGCGTTTTCCTTTTTGCTTTTCTTGTTTTATGTCTTCTGAAAAGGAGTAATGGATTTGATAAGTGATTGAGGTATTTAATACTTGCACCAAGCGAGTTGGTTCTCAAAACTGCTTTTTCCTTTTTGCTTTTTTTGTTTTATGTCTTCTGATAAGGAGTAATGGATTTGATAAGTGATTGAGGTATTTAATACTTGCACCAAGCGAGTTGGTTCTCAAAACTGCTTTTTCCTTTTTGCTTTTTTTGTTTTCTGTCTTCTGATAAGGAGTAATGGATTTGATAAGTGATTGAGGTATTTAATACTTGCACCAAGCGAATTGGTTCTCAAAACTGTTTTTTTTTTTCTTTATTACAGAAATGAAAGTAATTGGTGTCTCTCATGTGTGAGATATGAGGTGTATATGTAGTGACTATTTTGAAAAGGAGTAATGGATTTGATAAGTGATTTTTTTTTCTTTTTGTCTCTTGCTTTTTTTGTTTTATGTCTTCTGAAAAGGAGTAATGGATTTGATAAGTGATTGAGGTATTTAATACTTGCACCAAGCGAGTTGGTTCTCAAAACTGCTTTTTCCTTTTTGCTTTTTTTGTTTTCTGTCTTCTGATAAGGAGTAATGGATTTGATAAGTGATTGAGGTATTTAATACTTGCACCAAGCGAGTTGGTTCTCAAAACTGCTTTTTCCTTTTTGCTTTTTTTGTTTTATGTCTTCTGAAAAGGAGTAATGGATTTGATAAGTGATTGAGGTATTTAATACTTGCACCAAGCGAGTTGGTTCTCAAAACTGCGTTTTCTTTTTTGCTTTTTTTGTTTTATGTCTTCTGAAAAGGAGTAATGGATTTGATAAGTGATTGAGGTATTTAATACTTGCACCAAGCGAGTTGGTTCTCAAAACTGTTTTTTTTTTTTTCTTTATTACAGAAATGAAAGTAATTGGTGTCTCTCATGTGTGAGATATGAGGTGTATATGTAGTGACTATTTTGAAAAGGAGTAATGGATTTGATAAGTGACTTTTTTTTCTTTTTATTGCAGAAATGAAGGTAATTGGTGTCTCTCATGTGTGAGATATGAGATATATGTGTAATAGTGATTATTTTGAAAAGAAGTGGTGGATTTGAAAAGAGGATGTTTGAATTTTATTAGTTTCTGCTATAGGAATTTTGGTTGATTTTTTTAAGTTCGTGTATTTGTAGATTTATGTGGGGGTAGTTGCAGTCAGAAGAAGAATAAGGCTGCAATTCTTTTCAGAGCAACCTTAAACCTTCCAATTTCTCTTCAGAGCAAGCTTAAACCTTCTAATTCTGTTCAGAGCAAGCTTAAACCTTCCAATTTCTCTTCAGAGCAAGCTTAAACCTTCTGATTCTGTTCAGAGCAAGCTTAAACCTTGCAACTCTGTTTAGAGCAAGCTTAAACCTTCTAATTCTGTTCAAAGCTGGTATAAATCTTAGAAATTTTTTTCAAAGCTAGTATAATCCTTGCAAATTCTCTTCAGAGCAAGCTTAAACCTTCTAATTCTGTTCAGAGCAAGCTTAAACCTTTTAATTTCTCTTCAGAGCAAGCTTAAACCTTCTGATTCTGTTCAGAGCAAGCTTAAACTTTGGAACTCTGTTTAGAGCAAGCTTAAACCTTCTAATTCTGTTCAAAGCTGGTATAAATCTTAGAAATTTTTTTCAAAGCTAGTATAATCCTTGCAAATTCTCTTCAGAGCAAGCTTAAACCTTCTAATTCTGTTCAGAGCAAGCTTAAACCTTGCAACTCTGTTTAAAGCAAGCTTAAACTTTCTAATTCTGTTCAAAGCTGGTATAAATCTTAAAAATTTTCTTCAAAGCTAGTATAATCCTTGCAAATTCTCTTCAGAGCAAGCTTAACCCTTCTGATTCTCTTCAGAACAAGCTTAGACCTTCTAATTCTGTTCAGAACAAGCTCAAACCTTGCAATTCCATTTAGAGCAAGTTTGAACCTTCTAATTCTCTTCAGAGCATGCTTAAACCTTGCAATTCTTTTTCAGAGACAGCTTAATCCTTCTAACTCTCTTCAGTGCAAGCTTAAACCTTGCAATTCTCTTTAAAGTGAGCTTAAACCTTCCAATTTCTCTTCAGAGCAAGCTTAAACCTTCTAATTCTGTTCAGAGCAAGCTTAAACCTTTTAATTTCTCTTCAGAGCAAGCTTAAACCTTCTAATTCTCTTCAGAATAAGCTTACACCTTCCAATTCTCTTCAGAGCAAACTTAAACCTTCTAATTTTCTTCAGTGCAAGTTTAAACCTTGCAATTCTGTTTAGAAGCAAGTTTGAACCTTCTAACTCTCTTCAGAGCATGCTTAAACCTTGCAATTCTTCTTCAGAGACAGCTTAATCCTTCTAACTCTCTTCAGAGCAAGCTTAAACCTTCTGATTCTCTTCAGAACAAGCTTAGACCTTCTAATTCCGTTCAGAGCAAGCTTAAACCTTGAAATTCTGTTCAGAGCAAGCTTGAACCTGGGAATTTGAAAGCGTTATCATCGCACAGTGATTGAATAATTCTCCAGTTATTAACGCGCGCTGTTAACCATTTGCTCTCGTTAATTTCGTAATAATTACGACCGAGTTTGTAATTAACCGAAACATTTACGCAGATTTGGACGTTTCCTGTCCTGTCTCGCTATCGTTCGAACAGTTTAAACGGATTTCACGGAATTATTCGACGATATTCAATACACTTTCAATCTGTTTTCGACAGTTTTCTGTTCTACTTCTAAATATCGTTTGCAATTTAAATAAACAAGTGAATAATAAGTGATGGAATTCGCAATCTTCATAACTTTGCGTAAAGTGAATTTTAATTTTGTGCGCCTATGTCGATTGTGACTCAACATTAGTAAATAAAGAAGAACAAACCAACAGAAATTTTAACAAAGTTTCAGAGCTCTATTTAATAAAATTAGTTGATAAAATTGTTTATAAATAGCAGTTAAAGAGTTTTCTATTATAAAGGAAATTTCAGACAGAACAGAGAGTTGTTGGCAGCTGAATTGTAAGAACTTAAACGAAGCTCAAACCTTGTAATTCTCCTGAGAGAAAGCTTAAACCTTGCAATTTTTTTCAAAGTTTAAGCTTAAATTTTTCAACATTTTGCAAAGTTCAAAGTTTGTAATTCTTGTGGAAACTAAAGCTTAAATTTTACAGCACTTAGCAAAGCTTAATTTCTCGTGATTATTTGCGAAGCTTAAGCTTAAATCTTGCAAATTTTCAAAAATTAAACTTAAATTTTGCAATTCTCTTCCTTTGAAAGCGAAATGACGCCTTGTAATTCCCTTAAAAGTAAGCTGAAACCTTGCAATTCCTTCTGGAGCAAGCTTAAGACTTGCAATTTCTTTCAGAGCAAGCTTAGACCTTGCAATTCTCTTCAGAGGAAGCTTAAATCTTGCAACTCTATTCAAAGATTAAGCTTAAATTTTGTAACATTTTGGAAACCTAAAATCTTTTAATTCTCTTCAAAATTTAAGCTTAAATTTTTCAACACTTTACAAAACTTTAATCTTGTAAATCTTCACAAATCTTAAGCTTAAATTTTGGAATATTTTATAAAGCTTAAATCTTGCAATTCTTCTCGAAACTTAAGCTTGAATTTTGCAATATTTTGCATAGTTTAAATCTTGCAATTCTATTGAAAACTTAAGATTAAATTTTTCAATATTTTGCAAAGCTTAAATCTCACAATTCTTCTTAAACCTTAATCTTAGCATTTGGCTCAAATTCTCGCAATTCTTTTCAAAGCTGAATCCCAAATCTTGCAATTCTCTTCATCAAAATTCAAACCTTGCAATTACTCTCAGCTACCAACTGAATTATAAAATAATTTCGAGCGCGAAGGGAAAAATCGCTCGACAAAAATTCAACGAAACGAAGGCAAGTCCAGAAAATTGCTGGCTGGGCCGCTCGAAATTCTGATGCGGCGTCATTTTATTACCCTTATCAGTGTCACTGGCAATTAGGAGCATTTATTGCGGGACGCAGTGATGCAACGCCGCTAGATTTGACGCATTAGCTCTCCGCGAAATTTAATAATACTCGAGGGATGGCATTTTTTTTTATTACTACTCGAACTGCGGCCATATTGCCACGCTGTTGGTATGCCTGCTCGAGCGATCTATCAAGAACAGACCACTTAATCACTTCTTCTCGTGATTAAACGGCTCGACAAAAATTCTGCTGCGAAATCTCAATTATTCCAATTAAATTTTGGAGATATTTATTATTTCTTCAATTCTCTTTCTGTAAATTTGAAGGGATATTTATTCGACCAATTTTGTTTCCTCTTATTTAGCGACATTATTTTTTTTTTCATTTTTGAGAGAGTTGCAAGTTAAAATTTGTATAGTTTAAAGTATGTAAATCTTGCGATTCTTTGTAAAATTGTAATTTTATTTTTCAGAGCTTAACTTGAATGCTTAAACATTGAAATTGTGCTCTTTAAAGCATAAACTTAGCAATTTTCACTTCTTCAAAGCATAAACTCTGCAATTTTTTCTTCTTCGAAGCTAAAACCTTGCAATTTCCCCTTCTTCAAAGCTTAATTTCAAAGCTTGAACTCTGCCATTCACTTCAGAGAAAGCTTGAACCTTGAATTTCTCGTCTGAGCAAGCATAAACCTTGGCAATTGTCCTCAAAGCAAGGTAAAGCATTGATATCTTCTTGAAAGCAACCTGTAACCCTTGATATACCTTTTGAAACAAGGTAAAGCCTTGCAAGTCCCTTCAAAGCAAGTCAGAATATTGCAATTCTCTTCTGAGCAAGCTTCGAGCTTGCAATTCTCTTCAGACGGAGCTTAAACCTTACAATTCTCTTCAGAGCAAGTTTAAACCTTCTGGTTTTCTCCAGAGCAAGCTTAAACCTTCTGATTCTCTTCAGAACAACCTTAAACATCTTAATTCTTTTCAGAGCAAGCTTACACCTTATAATTCCCTTCAGAGCAAGTTTAAGGCTTGCAATTTTCTTCAGAGGAAGGTTAAACCTTCTGGTTTTCTCCAGAGCAAGCTTAAACCTTCTGATTCTGTTCAAAGCTGGTATAAATCTTAGAAATTTTCTTCAAAGCTAGTATAATCCTTGCAAATTCTCTTCAGAGCAAGCTTAACCCTTCTGATTCTCTTCAGAACAAGCTTAGACCTTCAGATTCTCTTCAGAGCAACCTTAAACATCTTAATTTTTTTCAGAGCAAGCTTACACCTTATAATTCCCTTCAGAGCAAGTTTAAGGTTTGCGATTTTCTTCAGAGCAAGTTTAAACCTTCTGATTTTCTCCAGAGCAAGCTTGAACCTTCTGATTCTCTTCAGAGCAATCTTAAATCTCCTAATTCTCTCCTACTCCACTCGATAATACATTCAAAGTGGTCTGTAAACCATTAATTAATCCCGATGAAATATCTCCTCCGTTTGCTGACCGCTTTCTTCAAGTTCTCCTCCGCTCCTTCAGCACCTTTCATTTAATTTTCCAGCATTTTAGACGTGGCCCAGAAGAGGAAGAAGTTAATTAAATCAAAGATTCGGCTGGTGCGACGTGTTGGAAAAGGGTGGAAGAGGGTGGACGAGGGTGAAAGAGGAAGTGGAAGTGGTTTTAGGTTGAAAATGGTGGAAAAGGATGGCTGAAGAGGGTGAAAGAGGGTGGTTCTCGATCTTTTTCTAGCAAAGGGACCCAAATTAGGGAAGGACAGTGGAAGAATATGGGTGAAAGTGGCGAAAAGGAGTAGAAGATGGTATGAAAAAGGGTGAAAGAGGATGGAAGAGGGTGGAAAAGGTTGGAAGACGACGGTATTCGTTCTTTTCCTAGCAAAGAGACCAAATTGGAGAAGGATAGTGGAAGAATATGGGTGAAAGTTGGTGAAAAGGGGTGGAAGATGGTGAAGAAGGGTGAAAGAGGGTGGAAAAAGGTTGGAGGAGGGTGGTTTTCGATCTTTTTCTATCAAAAGGAACCCAAATTAGAGAAGGATAGTGGAAGAATATGGGTGAAAGTGGCGAAAAGGGGTAGAAGATGGTATGAAAAAGGGTGAAAGAGGATGGAAGAGGGTGGAAGAGGGTGGAAAAGGTTGAAAGACGATGGTATTCGTTCTTTTTCTAGCAAAGGAACACAAATCAGAGAAGGATAGTGGAAGAATATGGGTGAAAGGTGGTGAAAAAGGGTGGAAGAGGGTGAAAGAAGGTGGTAGAAGCTGGAAGAGGGTGGTATTCGTTCTTATCCTAGCAAAGGAACACAAATTAGAGAAGGACAGTGGAAGAAGATGGGAGAAGAGTGCTGAAGAAAGGTGAAAAGGGTGGAAGAAAGTGGAAGAAGATGGAAGCAGGTGATATTCGTTCTTTCACTGGCAAAGGGATCAAGTTAGAGGTGGATGGTGAGAGAAGGTGGAAGTAGGGTGGAGAAAAGGGGTAGATAAGGGTGAAAGAGGGTGGAAAATGGTAGTATTCGTTGTTTCACTAGCAAAGGGACCAAGTTAGAGGAGGATGATGAAAGAAGGTGGAAGAAATGGGAAGATGAGTGATCAAAGAGAGTGAAAGAGGATGAAAGAGGGTGGTATTCGCTTTTTCGTTAGTAAAGGGACCAAGTTGGAGAAGAATAGTGGAAGAAGGTGGTTAAAAGGTGGTGAAAAGGGGTAGAAGATGGTAAAAGAGAGTGGAAGAGGGTTAAAGATGGTGGAAGAGGGTAGAAGAGGATGAAAGAGGGTGAAAGAGAATAAAAGATGGTGGTATTCGTTCTCTTGCTAGCAAAGGGACCAAGTTAGAGGAGAATGGTGGAAGAAGAGTGGTGAAAGAGGGTGGAAGAGGGTGACAGAAGGTGCATGAAGGTTAAATAAGGTGGTATTCGTTCTCTTGCTAGCAAAGGGACCAAGTTAGAGCAGTACAGTGGAAGAAGCTGAGAGAAGGGTAGTAAAAAGTGGTAGAAAAGAGAGAAAAAGGGTGAAAGAGGACGGAAGAGGTGGAAAGAAGGTGGTATTCGTTCTCTTGCTAGCAAAGGGACCAAGTTAGAGGAGGATGGCGGAAGAAGCTGCAAGAAGAATGGCGAAAAAGAGTGGAAGAGAGTGAAAGAGTGATGAAAGAGGGTAGAAAAGGCTGAAATATGTTGGTATTCGTTCTTTCGTTACTAAAGGGACCAAGATAGAGGAGAATGGTGAAAGAAAATGGAAGAAGGCTAGTGAAAAGGGGTAGAAGAGGGTGAAAGAGAATGAAAGAGGATGAAAGAGGCTGAAAGAAGGTGGTAATCGTTCTCTTGCTAGCAAAGGGACCAAGTTAGAGGAGAATAGTCGAGAAAGGTGGAAGAAGAGGGATGCAAGAGGGTGGAAGAGGCTGAAATAAGTTGGTATTCGTTCCTTCGCCAGCAAAAGAACCAAGTTAAAGAAGCACGGTAGGAGAAAGATGGTCGAAGAGGGTGGTATTCGTTCCTTCGCCAGCAAAGGGACCAGGCTCAGCCTTTAGCAGGTCAAGATTTCAATCTGATAATTGTCACTTCGAAACTGAGGTCCACTGGCTCGAGCCTATTTGCAGAACACTTGGCCAGTCTTTAAGATTGCCAGCCGTGTTAATTATTTAATGAATACTGAGACGTTCGAGCGAGGCAAAGGTCTTGGACGGATGTCAATCTTAGATGTAGGACCAGAACAAATTTTTCAGATTGATTGGTACATGTCAGAGATATTTTTTGAAGGACCTCTCTGTTGTCAATTAAATTAATGAAGAATTTAAAGTGGAAGAGGAGTGCACAGTTTTGAGTCAACAATTTTTGTTTGGTCAGATTGAGTGATTAAATTAATAAATGTTCGATGTGAGTAAATAAATAAATATTCCTGTAAATAAATAAATAAATTATTACGTTACTGATTGACTGTGAAAGAACTCTAATCCTTCATATTTGTTATTGTTATTTTTTTTTTCTTATTACAAGGCAAAATAAAAAAGAACGAATGGACTTGGTAGATTAATTAGTTGAATTAATAAAGGTTTAATATAAAAGAAAAAAATCGTCATATCATAACAACTGAGGCAACTGAAAGAATTCTCTAATTTTTCACATTAAAATACTGATCGCTGCAATACAACCTTTGGATTGTAAGGATTAAGAAAAAGGTTGTATTTCAGTGGTTAATATTTAAATGTAAAGCTTGCAATTTTTGTCAAAGCTTAAGTTTACATTTTGCAATTTTTTTCAAAGCTTAAGCTTCAATCTTGGAAATCTTATTAAAGTTTAAGCTTATACTTTGCAATTCCCTTCAAAGCAAGCTTTAACTTTGAAATTCTCTTCTTCAAAGCTTAAACCTTGTAATTTTTTCTTCTTTAAAGCTTAAACCTTGCAATTCTCTCTTCTTTAAAGCTTAAATCATGCAATTTCTTTCAAAGCTCAAGCTTACATTTTGCAATTCTCTTCAGAGCAAGAACTGGAAGGTTTAAAACTTTAAAGAATAGAATTGCAAGGCCAGAGCTTTCTTTGAAGGAAATTGGAAGATTTAGACTTTGAAGAAGAGAATTGCAAGATTTAAGTTTAAGCTTTACAAAGAATTGCAAGATTTAATGCTAGCTCTGCGAAGAATTGCAAGGTTCAAGCTTTGAAAAGGAGAATTCAAAGGGTTTAGCCTTCTTTGAAAAGAATTGGAAGAAGAAGAGATGCTTTCAAGAAGAGAATTGCAAGATTTAATGCTTGTTCTGCGAAAAATTGCAAGGTTCAAGCTTTGAAAAAGGGAATTGCAAGGCTTGAGCCTCCTTTGAAAAGAACTGGAAGAAGAACAGATGCTTTCAAGAAGAGGATCACAAGATTCAGACTTAAGTTTTGCAAAGAATCGCAAGAAATTAATCTTTGACTTAATGTTTCCAAAGAATCGCAAGAATTTAAGCTGTGCTAACTGTTTCAACCAATTTTTCAAACAATTGCAATTAAATAATTAAATGTCTCAACCAATTAAATAATAGCAAGAACTTAAGCTTTGCTAACTGCTGCAACCAATAATAATCCAACCAAACGCGTTACCAATAACACACAAAAAATAAATATATATATATGCAAGATTTAAGTTTATGCGTTGCTGAGAATTGCAAGATTTAATGCTTGCTCTGCGAAGAATTGCAAGGTTCAAGCTGTGAAATAGGGAATTGCAAGGCTTGAGCCTCCTTCGAAAAGAACTGGAAGAAGAACAGATGCTTTCAAGAAGAGGATCACAAGATTTAGACTTAAGATTTGCAGAGAATCGCAAGAACTTAAGCTTTGCTAACTGCTGCAACCAATAATAATTCAACCAAACTCATCACCAATAAAAAAAAAATAAATGTTTCTCTGTCACAGATCGTGTGAAAGTCCTCGAAAGTTCGTTGTTACGAGCTAAACGGACACATCCGGTGGCAATCGTTAGCGTATGATCTATATTGGCCGCGTTGCGAACGAAAAGCGACACGATACGCGGTAATCTCCCGTTTTATGGAGCAAGACAGGGACGGTTGTGTGTCGTGGACGTTGCCAAAGCTATTTCCAGGTGTACGACTTGGAGTTCGCCGTGGTCGCGCTCTCAGGTTTCCTCTCAGCTGTTCCACGGCTGTCCACGCGAGCAGACATGCGTCAGTTCTCCTTCGTTCTGTCCTTCAAAGCTTAAACGTCGCGATTTTCTCTTCTTCGAGGTTTAAACCTTGCAATGCTTCTTCAGAGGAAGCTTTTCAACCTTGCAATTTGCTTCTGGGAAAGGTTGAACCTCGCAATTTTATTCAGAGAAAGCTTGTAACTTGCAATTTTCTGCTTTTTAAAGTTTAAACCTTGATATTGTCTTCTTCGATGCTTAACTTCAATGCTTAAGCCTTGAAATTCTCTGCAATGTAAGTTCAAGCTTTGCAATTCCCTTCAAAGCAAGCTTAAACCTTATAATTTCGTCCAGAACAAGTTTAAGCCCTGCAATTCCCTTCTTGAAAGCTCAAACCTTGCAACTGTATTCTTTAAAGCTTAAATCTTGCAATTCTCATCTTCAAAGCTTAACTTCCAAGCTTAAACCTTGCAATTTCATCCAGAACAAGCGCGAACCTTGCAATTCTTCCCAGAGTAAGCTTAAAAATCTTAAGTTTCCTCTCAGCTGTTCCACGGCTGTCCACGCGAGCAGACGTGCGTCAGTTCTCCTTCGTTCTGTCCTCAAAGCTTAAACGTCGCGATTTTCTCTTCTTCGAGGTTTAAACCTTGCAATGCTTCTTCCGAGGAAGCTTTTCAACCTTGCAATTTGCTTCTGGGAAAGGTTGAACCTTGCAATTCTCTTCAAAGAAAGCTCGAACCTCGCAATTTTATTCAGAGAAAGCTTGTAACTTGCAATTTTCTGCCTTTTAAAGTTTAAACCTTGATATTGTCTTCTTCGATGCTTAACTTCAATGCTTAAGCCTTGAAATTTTCTGCAATGTAAGTTCAAGCTTTGCAATTCCCTTCAAAGCAAGCTTAAACCTTATAATTTCGTCCAGAACAAGTTTAAGCCCTGCAATTCCCTTCTTGAAAGCTCAAACCTTGCAACTGTCTTCTTTAAAGCTTAAATCTTGCAATTCTCATCTTCAAAGCTTAACTTCCAAGCTTAAACCTTGCAATTTCATCCAGAACAAGCGCGAACCTTGCAATTCTTTCCAGAGTAAGCTTAAAAATCTTAGGTTTCCTCTCAGCTGTTCCACGGCTGTCCACGCGAGCAGACGTGCGTCAGTTCTCTTTCGTTCTGTCCTTCAAAGCTTAAACGTCGCGATTTTCTCTTCTTCGAGGTTTAAACCTTGCAATGCTTCTTCAGAGGAAGCTTTTCAACCTTGCAATTTTCTGCTTTTTAAAGTTTAAACCTTGATATTGCCTTCTTCGATGCTTAACTTCAATGCTTAAGCCTTGAAATTCTCTGCAATGTAAGTTCAAGCTTTGCAATTCCCTTCAAAGCAAGCTTAAACCTTATAATTTCGACCAGAACAAGTTTATGCCTTGCAATTCTCTTCTTCATCGCTTGAGCCTTGCAAGTTTCTATTCTTCGGAGCTTAAACCTTGCAATTCTCTTTTCCAAAGCTTAAACTTTGCAATTTCCTCTTCTTCAAGGCTTAAACCTTACAATTTCCATTTTCCAAAGCTTAACTTCATTGCTTAAACTTTGCGATTCCCTGCAATGCAAGCATAAGCCCTGCAATTCCCTTCTTGAAAGCTCAAACCTTGCAACTGTCTTCTTTAAAGCTTAAATCTTGCAATTCTCATCTTCAAAGCTTAACTTCCAAGCTTAAACCTTGCAATTTCATCCAGAACAAGCGCGAACGTTGCAATTCTTCCCAGAGTAAGCTTAAAAATCTTAGGTTTCCTCTCAGCTGTTCCACGGCTGTCCACGCGAGCAGACGTGCGTCAGTTCTTCTTCTTGCACTCTGTCTGTCCTTCAAAGGTTAAACTTCGCGATTTTCTCCTCAGAGCAAGCGTGAATCTTGCAATTTTCTTCAGAGAAAGTTTAAATTTCGCAATTCTCTTCAGAGAAAGATGAAAACTTGCTATTCTCACCTCTTCAAAGCTCAAAGCTTGCAATTCTCTTCAGAGAAGGCATCAACCTTGCAAATTATATTCAAAGGAAGCTTAAACTTTGCAATTCTCCTCGAAGGAAGCTTAAAGTTTGCTCTATTCTCTCCTCTTCAAAGCTCAAAGCTTGCAATTCTCTTCAGAGAAGGCTTCAACCTTGCAAATTCTGTTCAGAGGAAGCTTAAATTTCGTAATTCTCCTCAAAGGAAGCTTAAAGTTTGCTCTATTCTCTCCTCTTCAAAGCTCAAAGCTTGCAATTCTCTTCAGAGAAGGCATCAACCTTGCAAATTATATTCAAAGGAAGCTTAAACTTTGCAATTCTCCTCGAAGGAAGCTTAAAGTTTGCTCTATTCTCTCTTCTTCAAAGCTGAAACCTTGCAATTCCCCTCAAAGCTTAAACTTAAATCTTGTAAATCTGATAAAAAATGAAACTTAAGCAAAGCAAGCTTTAACCTTGCGATTCTCTTCTTGCAATCTCAAATTTTCTGCAAGACGACACATCGCGTCTCATAAGAATCCTCTCTGAAGATTAAAATTCCGTTAAATACTTTCCTCGAGGCTCTGTGGAAGCCAAACTGGAAGCTGGCATCGCCAGGGTTCACCGTGAACCGCGATAATCTCGGATCAGAGGGTAATCGAGGACACGTAAGCGGCTGGGACAATTAGCATTCACGCGTTTCAACGTTTAACCTTTTCTCGAAGAGAACTGCGTGGCCATCGTCAGCAGACGTTGCTTAAACCGCCGTTTCGCGGACTTCCACGCTATCAGAGTAATCGCGTGACATAGTTCGAAGCTAATTCGACAGTGTCGTAAAAGAACTGACGCAAGTCCGCTCGCTTGGACAGCTGTGGAACAGCTGAGATGATGCTTGAGAGTTTCCAGCTTGCTTTGAAGAAAGAATTGCAAGGTTTCAGCTTTGAAGAAGAGAGAATTCCAGGGTTTGAGCTTGCTCTGGAAAGAATTGCTAGGTTTTAGTTCTCAAGAAGAAAATTTGCAAGGTTCAAGCTTGTTCTCGAAGGCAGTTGCAAGGTTTAAACTTGAAAGAAAGGAAAATTGCAAGGTTTATGCTTGTTCTAGATGAAATTTCAAAGTTGAAGCTTCGAAGAAGAAAAAATTGCAAGGTTTAAGCTTCGAAGGAGAGAAAATTAGAACTCAGAGAACAGAATTTAAGGGTTTACCCTTGCTTTGAAGGGAATTTCTAAGGTTAAGCTTGCATTGCAGAGGAAATTGCAAGGGTTAAGCTTTGAAGTTGAACTCTGAAGATGAGAATTGCAAGATCTAAGCTTCAAAGAAGAGAAAATTGCAAGATTTAAGCTTCAAAGAAGAGAATTCCAAGGTTTAAGCTTTAGAAGAAGAGAGGATTGCAAGGCTAATGCTCTGAAAGAATTACAAGATTTAAGCTTCGAAATAGAGAATTGCAAGGTTTAAGCTTTGAATTTAAGTTCTGATGATAAGAATATGAGAACTGCAAAGTTTAAGCTTTGAAGGACAGAATTCCAAGGATTAAGCTTTCTTTGGAGGAAACTGCAAACTTATATTTCAGGGAATTACAAGGTTTAAGAAATCTATAAAAGGAATTGCAAGGTTTAAACATCCTCTGACGAAAAATGCAAGGTTAAACCTTTCTCTGAGGAGTATTGCAAGGTTTCAGCTCTGAAAAAGAGAATTGCAAGGATTAAGCTTTGAAGTTGAGCTTTGAAGAAGAGAATTACGAGGTTTAAGCTTTGAAGTTGAGCTTTGAAGAAAAGAATTTAAAGGTTTAAGCTTTGAAGTTGTGCTCTGAAGACGAGAATTGCAAGGTTTAAGCTTGTTTTGGAAAGCAATTGCAAGGTTTAAACTTTGAAGAAAGGAAAATTGCAAGGTTTTTAAACTTGTTCTAGAAGAAATTTCAAGGTTGAAGCTTTGAAGTTAAGCTCTGAAGATGAGAATTGCAAGGTTTAAGCTTCGAAGAAGAGAAAATGGCAAGATCGAAGCTTTGAAAAAGAGAATTGCAAGGATTAAGCTTTGAAGTTGAGCTTTGATGAAGAGAACTGCAAAGTTTAAGCTTTGAAGTTAAGCTCTGAAGATGAGAATTGCAAGGTTTAAGCTTCGAAGAAGAGAAAATGGCAAGATCGAAGCTTTGAAAAAGAGAATTGCAAGGATTAAGCTTTGAAGTTGAGCTTTGATGAAGAGAACTGCAAAGTTTAAGCTTTGAAGTTAAGCTCTGAAGATGAGAATTGCAAGGTTTAAGCTTCGAAGAAGAGAAAATTGCAAGATCGAAGCTTTGAAAAGGAGAATTGTAAGATTTAAGCTTTGAAGTTGAGCTTTGAAGAAGAGAACTGCAAAGTTTAAGCTTTGAAGAAAGAAGAGAGAACAGCAAGGTTTAAGCTTGCTTTGGGAAGAATTGCAAGGATTTAGTTTCTTCTCAAGCGAAATTAAACCACGCAATTCCTTCAAAAGGGATACTTAGACCTTGCAATAGCTTCGATGGCAAGCCTAAATGTTGCAATTCTCTTCTTCAAAGCTTAAACCTTGCAATTCTCTTCCAAGAAAGCACAAGCCTTGCAATTCTTTTCCAAGCATGAACTTAAATCTTCCAATCCCCTTCAAATCATAAATCTTGCAATCCTGATACAGAATTATGTATATGCTATAGCATTAATTTTAAAGTTGACATACAATGACACGAATGCTATAGCATTCAACTCTTAAATTGAATTATTGTTAAATTAAATTTTATATAATCTTAAGTTTTGTATTGTCATGGTTGCTATAGCACTTTACTTTGAAAGCACTTTATTCTAGTTTTTTAGCACATTATCTACTTTTTTATAGCACATTGTATATAACAATTAAAATATGATAAACTGACCAGCTTTATAAAATTTATTTAATCAAATTTCGGATATCATAACAAATTTAAGAACAAAATTGCTGCCAATTTTTGCTCCAATTTCAAAATAAAATTACTGCCAATTTTTGCACCAATATAAAAATTAAAAATAAAATTACTCTCAACTAATTACTCCAAATTAAAAACAAAACAACTATGAAGAATTTTACCAACTCACAAAAAAAACCTTTATTATCCACAATCTTATTAGCAGCCAAAGATCGGCAAAAAGTTCTTCGATTCCTCGAACAGACCCCGTCGCAATCTTTTCCGTGTTTCGTTTTTGAATTAGAACAAGGTCTTCGTCTGTGAGTCATTCTATTTCGACTCTGCGAGCGAAGAACCGCGTCTCCTCTGGACGTAATCCAATACACGTTGCGAGTGTTTAAAATTACAGCGTTGGGCTGCGTCAGCCTTGCGATCCGTCCCTTTCCCGCCCTTTTTTCCTCGCCATTTTCTGTTCGAATCGCGCGACACAGCGTATTAACGATTACCAGACACTCGACAGAGGCTGGTTCCGTTTCAAATTAATCCGCCACGCGACGTTTATTGATCGTAGATGTCGCGGTTAATGCGAATATAGCTCGAGAGAGAGAGAGAGAGAGAGAGAGAGAGGCACTGTCTCTCCTCGTCGCGTCTCATTTTATTCGCGATATTTAGAACGACTGGGTTGCGTAACGAATTACGAGAATGAGTCACAGGCGACATGCGAGACGTATTAATTGCCATTTCGTTAGACGAGTCCAGGTTTCACTGGTGGTTTTGCCAAAATAGTCGTGGAATTTAAATTGACAATTTTTGTCGCATGAAACTTATGATTTCGGTTAGACGAGTCGAGGTTTGACAGTAGATTTTGCCAAAATAGTCGTGGAATTTAAATTGACAATTTTTATTCTGGGTAATTTGTGATTTTTGCGATTTTTGTGGGTATAAATAGAGAATATATTTTTTATTAATTGCCATTTCGTTAGACGAGTCCAGGTTTCACTGGTGGTTTTGCCAAAATAGTCGTGGAATTTAAATTGACAATTTTTATTCTGGGTAATTTGTGATTTTTGCGATTTTTGTGGGTATAAATAGAGAATATATTTTTTATTAATTGCCATTTCGTTAGACGAGTCCAGGTTTCACTGGTGGTTTTGCCAAAATAGTCGTGGAATTTAAATTGACAATTTTTATTCTGGGTAATTTGTGATTTTTGTGATTTTTGTGGGTATAAGTAGAGAATATATTTTTTATTAATTGCCATTTCGTTGGACGAGTCCAGGTTTCACTGGTGGTTTCCCAAAATAGTCGTGGAATTTAAATCGAGAATTTTTGTCGCATGAAACTTATGATTTCAGTTAGACGAGTCAAGGTTTAACAGTAGATTTTGCATTTTGACTTTGTGGAATTTAAATTGAAAATTTTTATTGTGAGAGAGAATATATTTGTATATTTTTTATAAGTAGAGAATATATTTTGTATTAGTTGCTATTTGGTTAGACGAGTCAAGGTTTAACTGTAGGTTTTGCCAAAATAGTCGTGGAATTTTAATTAAATATTTTTGTTGTGGGTAATTTGTGAGTTTTCGAGGTATAAGTAGAGAATATATTTTTTATTAATTGTTAGTCGAGGTTTAACAGTAGATTTTGCCAAAATAGTCGTGGCATTTAAATTGAAAATTTTTATTGCATGGATCTTGTGACTTTTGCGAGTAAAAGTAGAGAATATACTTTTTATTAATTGCCATTTCGTTAGACGAGTCCAGGTTTCACTGGTGGTTTTGCCAAAATAGTCGTGGAATTTTAATTAAATATTTTTGTTGTGGGTAATTTGTGAGTTTTCGAGGTATAAGTAGAGAATATATTTTTTATTAATTGTTAGTCGAGGTTTAACAGTAGATTTTGCCAAAATAGTCGTGGCATTTAAATTGAAAATTTTTATTGCATGGATCTTGTGACTTTTGCGAGTAAAAGTAGAGAATATATTTTTTATTAATTGCCATTTCGTTAGACGAGTCCAGGTTTTGCTGGTGGTTTTGCCAAAATAGTCGTGGAATTTAAATTGACAATTTTTGTCGCATGAAACTTATGATTTCGGTTAGACGAGTCGAGGTTTGACAGTAGATTTTGCCAAAATAGTCGTGGAATTTAAATTGAAAATTTTTATTGTGGGTAACTTGTGATTTTTGTGGGTATAAGCAGAGAATATATTTTGTGACCTTAATGGTACTTTATATTTATAAATAAAGTAACAAATATATTTTTTTAATTGAAACTTGTAGCTTTAAGCCTTGTAATTCTTTCTACAGCAAGCTCAGACTTTGCTTTAAGGCTTGATAAATCCTCCTAAAGCAAGCTCAGACTTTGTAATTTTCTTCAAAGCAAGCTTTAGATCATGCAAATCCTTCTAAAGCAAGCTCAGAGTTTGCAATTCCTTCTAAAGCAAGCTCTGAGCCTTGAAATTCCTTCTGAAGCAAGTTCAAACTTTGCAATTCACTTCACAGCAAGCTAAAGCCTTGCAAATCCTTCTGAAGCAAGTTCAGACTTTGCAATCCTCTTCAAAGCAAGCTTTAAGCCTTGCAACTTCTTCTAAAACCAGCTTTTAGTCTTGCAAATCGTTCTAAAGCAAGCTCAGACTTTGCAATTTTTTTCAAAGCAAGGTTTAAGCCTTGCAAATCTTTCTAAAGCAAGCTAAAGACTTGCAATTCTCTTTAAAGCAAGATCTAAGCCTTGCAATTCCTTCTAGAGCAAGCTCTAAGCCTTGCAATTCACTTCAAAGCAAGCTAAAGCCTTGCAAATCCTTCTGAAGCAAGTTCAGACTTTGCAATCCTCTTCAAAGCAAGCTTTAAGCCTTGCAACTTCTTCTAAAACCAGCTTTTAGTCTTGCAAATCGTTCTAAAGCAAGCTCAGACTTTGCAATTTTTTTCAAAGCAAGGTTTAAGCCTTGCAAATCCTTCAGAAGCAAACTCAGACTTTGTACTTTCCTTCAAAGCAAGGTTTAAGCCTTGCAATTCCTTCTAAAGCAAGCGAATGCAATGCTGTTCCCTTCAAAACAAACTCCAAGCATAGCAATTCCTTTTAAAGGAAGCTGAATTTTTGAAACTCTCTTTAAAGTAAAATTCAAGCTTTGCAACTTCTTCCAGGGGAAACTGAAGCCTTGCCATTGCTTTCAAAGCAAGTTGAAGCTTGGAAATTCTCTTCAAAGTGAGCTGAAGCTTTACAATTGCTTTCAGAGCAAACTGAGACCTTGCAATTACTATCAGAGAGAGCTGAGACCTTGCAATTCCTTTCAGAGCAAGCTGAGGCCTTGCCATTGCTTTCAAAACAAGTTGAAGCTTCGAAATTCTCTTTAAAGTGAGCTGAAGCTTTGCAATTGCTTTCAGAGCAAACTGAGACCTTGCAATTACTATCAGAGAGAGCTGAGACCTTGCAATTCCTTTCAGAGCAAGCTGAGGCCTTGCCATTGCTTTCAAAACAAGTTGAAGCTTCGAAATTGTCTTCAAAGTGAGTTGAAGCTTTGAAATTTCTTTCAGTGCAAGCTTAGACCTTGCAATTCTCTTCAAAGTGAATTGACGCTTTGCCACTCCTTTCAATGCCAACTTAAAAGCAATCTGAAGCCTTGCAATTTCTTCTGGATCCCATATTTTCTTTCAGAGAAACCTTAAACCCTCGAATCGTCTTCTGAAGAAGCTTAAATCTTGCAATTCTCTTCAAAGCTTAAGCTTGAAGCTTGCAATTCTTTCTAGAGAAAGCTTAGACCTTCGAATTGTCTTCTGAAGAAGCTTAAATCTTGCAATTCTTTGCAAAACTTAAGAGTAAAAGTTTTTCAAATCTAGCTCATTCTTCCTTTTTTTTGCAATTATATCGAAAATTGAACGTCTCAAACGTCTACAATCGTTTCAATGCTCGATCAAGAAGCCTACGAGCTTCTCCTTCGTCCACAACCCTTCAACTTCGTTAAATCGTCAAGTCTTGCAATTCTTTCCAAAGCTTAAGCTTAAACTGCACAATTCTTTTCACAGCTCAAGCTTAAATCTTGCAATTCTTTACGAGGCCAGCTCAAGCCTCAAAATTGCTTTCAAAATACGCTATAAAATCTTGCAATTCCTTTCGAAGCAATCTCAAGTCTTGCAATGATCAACACTTAAAAGTGAAGATTCTTCAAATCTAGCCAATTCTTCCATCATATATTTTCACAATTATATCAAAAATTGCACGTCTGAAACCTGTCCAACAATTCCAATGCTCGATCAAGAAGCCTACGAGCTTCTCCTTCGTCCTCAACCCTTCAACTTCGTTAAATCGTCAAGTCTTGCAATTCTTTCCAAAGCTTAAGCTTAAACTGCACAATTCTTTTCACAGCTCAAGCTTAAATCTTGCAATTCTTCACGAGGCCAGCTCAAGCCTCAAAATTGCTTTCAAAATACGCTATAAAATCTTGCAATTCCTTTCGAAGCAATCTCAAGGCTTGCAATGATCAAAACTTAAAAGTAAAGATTCTTCAAATCTAGCCAAGTCTTCCATCATACATTTTCACAATTATATCAAAAATTGCACGTCTGAAACCTGTCCGACAATTCCAATGCTCGATCAAGAAGCCTACGAGCTTCTCCTTCGTCCTCAACCCTTCAACTTCGTTAAATCGTCAAGTCTTGCAATTCTTTTCAAAGCTTAAGCTTAAACTGCACAATTCTTTTCACAGCTCAAGCTTAAATCTTGCAATTCTTTACGAGTCCAGCTCAAGCCTTAAAATTGCTTTCAAAATACGCTATAAAATCTTGCAATTCCTTCAGAAGCAATCTCAAGCCTTGCAATAATCAAAACTTAAAAGTGAAGATTCTTCAAATCTAGCCAATTCTTCCATCATACATTTTCACAATTATATCAAAAATTGCACGTCTGAAACCTGTCCGACAATTCCAATGCTCGATCAAGAAGCCTACGAGCTTCTCCTTCGTCCTCAACCCTTCAACTTCGTTAAATCGTCAAGTCTTGCAATTCTTTTCAAAGCTTAAGCTTAAACTGCACAATTCTTTTCACAGCTCAAGCTTAAATCTTGCAATTCTTTACGAGTCCAGCTCAAGCCTTAAAATTGCTTTCAAAATACGCTATAAAATCTTGCAATTCCTTCAGAAGCAATCTCAAGCCTTGCAATAATCAAAACTTAAAAGTGAAGATTCTTCAAATCTAGCCAATTCTTCCATCATACATTTTCACAATTATATCAAAAATTGCACGTCTGAAACCTGTCCAATAATTCCAATGCTCGATCGAGAAGCCTATAAGCTTCTCCTTCGTCCCAAACCCTACAATTTCGTTTCATTATGCGAAACGCGGTGGCCCAAGCACGACTGATACGCTTTATCACTGAAAAGCGTGCCGTTTAAACGGTGCTCTTTCATTCTCAGCACGTCTGCGACGCAAGAACAGCTGAATTTCGTTAACCGTCGCGATTTCGAGGCTGCACAGCCGACGGAGGGTTCAGCACAATGGCTGGCGCCGTGGATTTCCGTTCTCCCCACGCGGAACTGCCTACTTCCGCGATCTTCCATTTTTTTTTTTTTTTTTTCTCTCCTTTTCTCATCCCCCACTCCTCGAAACTCTGTGTTTTCCACGGTAGTAATTAACTCGAAAGCGCTAACACCGTGGAACACGGTGAGCGTAACGACGCTGCTTCTTTCGTTTCTCTTCTTTTATTTTTTTTTTGCTTGCTCTCTTCTTCTCGTTCCTCGTTTTTTACCTAGCGCGACTGCTCTTTGTGAGCTCGCCACGGACGCGCGTAAAAATTCCTGGTCTCCTCTCTGCCGGCGCTGGCCATGCTTTTAATACCGCCGTGCATTAATTGAATGGTTTATTTAGCGAGCAGAGGGCCAGAGTCGATGCTCAGGCCTCGATTGAGAGGGAATCATCGAGGCTTTAATCCTTGATTAGCTGAGGAGGTTCAAATTGTTATTAGTGGGACGTGGAGAAGGGAATTTTGAGAAACATCAAGGTTGGTTTTGGGTTTTTCGGGTGAATTGGGCTAAATTGAGGGTGGTTTTGAGTAATTGATTGCTTTGGTTTGGGTGGAGAGATTTTCTTGGAAGGTTTAAGCTTGCTTTGTAAGCAATTGCGAGGGTTGAGGATGGATTGAGGTGAAGAGGGGATTTGCATTGTTGTATTGAAAGGAATTGCAAGACGTAAACTTGGTCTACAAAGAATTGAAAGACTAAGCTTGATTTGGGGAGAATTTCAAGGCCTAAGCTTTAGTTTAGAAAGGATTGCAAGACTTAAGCTTAGTCTAGAAAGATTTACAAGATGTAAGATTGGACCAGGAAGAATTGCAAGATTCTAAGCTTGCTCTGAAAAAAATTGCATGACCTAATCTTGATCTGAAAAGAATCGCAAGATCTAAACTTGCAATGAAAAAAAGTTGTAGAACCCCAAGCTTGCTCTGAAAAGAATTGCAGGACATAAACTAGCTTTCTTAAGAATTGCAAGACCATAAACTTGCTCTGAAGGGAATTCCAAGAAACTGAGCTTGTTCTGAAAAAAATTGCAAGATCCAAACTTACAATGAAAAAAATTTTGGAGATCTAAGCTTGCTCTGGAAAGAATCGCAAGAACTAAACTTGCAATAAAAAAAAAGTTGTAAAACCCCTAGCTTGCTCTGAATAGAACTGTAAAATCTTAAGCTTGCTCTGAAAAGAATTGTAAGATCCTAAGCTTGCTCTGAAAAGATTTGCAAGACCTAAGCTTTATCTGAAAAAAATTGCAAGACTTAAGCTAGCTTTCTTAAGAATTGCAAGACCATAAACTTGCTCTGAAGGGAATTGCAAGAAACCAAGCTCGCACTGAAAAAAATTGCAAGACCCAAGCTTGCTTTGACAACAATTCTAGGACTTAAGTTCGCCTTGGTAAGAATTGTAAGATCCTAAACTTGCTCTGAAGAGAATTCCAAGAAACTGAGCTTGCTCTGAAGAGAATTGCAAAATCTAAACTTACAATGAACAAAATTTTAAACACCTAAGCTTGCTCTGGAAAAAATTGCAAGATCTAAACATACAATAAAAAAAAAGTTGTAAAACCCTAAGCTTGCTCTGAAAAGAATTGCAAGACTTAAGCTTGCTCTGGAAAAAGTTGCAAGATCTAAATTTGCAATAAAAAAAAGGTTGTAAAACCCTAAGCTTGCTCTGAAAAGGATTATAAGGCCTAAGCTTAGTCTGAAAAGAACTGCAAAATCTTAAGCTTGCCCTGAAAAGAATTGTAAGATCCTAAGCTTGCACTGAAAAAAACTGCAAGACCCTAAGCTTGCTCTCACAAACATTGCAAGACCTAAGTTTGTTCTGCTAAAAATTGCAAGACTCTAAGCTTGCTCTGACAAAAATTGCAAGACTCTAAGCTTGCTCTCAACAACTCCCAAAATTCCTCCAATTCAATCCCAATTTAACTCACCCCAGACATTAACCACAACTATTACATTCATCTACGTATTTCCTTTCTTCACCAGAACCCAACTCGTCTCCCAGTTCCAGGAATTACTCGATGTGTACGAAGTAGACGCGAAATTCGTGGGACTGTGACACGTGGTCCCATTATCCCGTAGCCTGTCAACATGAAATTATAAACAGAAGCTCTCGCTCGCGGGGCAAAAGGAGAAAAATCCACATCCCCCAACCCCAGAAAGGGGGTTGAGGGTGCGAGTTGTTGGCTCGAGGCGCTCGCGAGGATTCAGGTTACGCAAGCCTAGGCCTCCGTCTTTTATTCGTTCCCTGGCTGGGGCGATTCGTTAACCTTGGCAGGCAACAGGCGGTTCTCTGGTTCGCTGGAAAGAGTCACGGTTGAACGAGGGGAATAATTGAAAGCGTCGCGAGGGTTTAACGCGAGAAGTTAATTACGGTTCCTGCGGTTCTTTTCTAAGCTTCGAGCTTGCGATTCTTCTTCGAAGCTTAAATTTGGCGATTCTTGTCAAAGATCTTAGGTTTAGCAAGTGTTCTCGAAGTTTTCAAGATTCTTCTGCGAAGCTGAAATTTGGTGATTCTTGTCAAAGATCTTAGGTTTAGCAAGTGTTCTCGAAGTTCTTAAGATTCTTCTGCGAAGCTGAAATTTGGTGATTCTTGTCAAAGATCTTAGGTTCAGCAAGTGTTCTCGAAGTTCTTAAGATTCTTCTGCGAAGCTGAAATTTGGTGATTCTTGTCAAAGATCTTAGGTTCAGCAAGTGTTCTCGAAGTTCTTAAGATTCTTCTTCGAAGCTGAAATTTGGTGATTCTTGTCAGAGCTCTTGGGTTTAGTAATTGTGATGAAAGCTTAAGAGCTTTGGTGTTCGATTCGTTTAGAAGATTGGTGATTAAGGCTCTATTCGATTCTTGAATTTGGTACTTTGTTCTGAAGTCTGAATTTTGTAGTTCTTAGTAATGGTTAAGATTTGTGGAGTTATTTTAGAGCGTTAATTTTGGAATTTGGACAGAAGATTGAATCGTGCTATTTTGCTTAATGCTTTGGTCTTGCAATTTTCTTCCAAGCTTTGGAAACTGCTATTCTCTTCAAAGCTTTGATTTTTCAATTCCTTTCAGAGCAAGTTTTAAGTCTTGCAATTTTTTCCAGAGCAAGCTTAGGTCTTTAAAATTTTTATCATTGTAAGTTTAGATTTTGCAATTCTCTTCAGAGCAAGCTTAGTTTCTTGGAATTCTCTTCAGAGCAAGTTTAGGATCTTACAATTCCTACCAAGGCGAACTTAAGTCCTAGAATTGTTGTCAAAGCAAGCTTTGGTCTTGCAATTTTTTTCAGTGCAAGCTTGGTTTCTTGGAATTCCCTTCAGAGCAAGTTTATGGTCTTGCAATTCTTAAGAAAGCTAGCTTAAGTCTTGCAATTCTTTTCAGAGCAAGCTTAGAGTCTTGCAATTCTTTTCGGGGGAAAACTTAGAGTCTTGCAATTCTTTCTACACCAACCTTAGGTTTTGCAATTCTTTTCAGAGCAAGCTTAGGTCTTTAAAATTTTGTTCATTGTAAGTATAGATTTTGCAATTCTCTTCAGAGCAAGCTCAGTTTCTTGGAATTCCCTTCAGAGCAAGTTTATGGTCTTGCAATTCTTAAGAAAGCTAGTTTAAGTCCTGTAATTCTTTTCAGAGTAAGCTTAGGGTTTTACTATTTTTTTTATTGCAAGTTTTGGGGTTTTACAAATTTTTTTACTGCAAGTTTAGATCTTGCAATTCTTTTCAGAGCAAGCTTAAGGTTTTGCAATTCTTTCTAGAGCAAGCTTAGGTCTTGCAATTATTTCCAGAATAAGCTTAGGGCCTTGCAATTCCTTCCAGATGAAGCTTCAACCTTGCAATTCCCTTCAAATCAAGTTTTTAGCCTTGCAATTCCCTTTAAAGCAAACTTAAAGCTTCCAATTCCCCACAGAGCAAGCTTAAATCTACCAGTTTTCCCAATTCTTATATTCTACAATTATTCTTAAATCTTAAATTTGCTATTTTATCAATTCTCAAACTATATTTACACCAGCAACACTGTAACTAAAAACAGAAAAAACAACTATATTATATATAAAAATTATTTAATACTTAATTAAGCAACTGTGCCTCAAATGAATTATACAAAAATTATTTCAGACTTAATTATGCTACTCTGCTTCAAATGAATTATACAAGAATTAGTTAAGACTTAAAATGAATTATATAAAAATTATTTAAGACTTAATTACTCTGCTTCAAATTTTATTAATAAATACAATTGATTATACAAAAATTATTTAAGACTTAAAATGAATGATATAAAAATTATTTAAGACTTAAAATGAATGATATAAAAATTATTTAAGACTTAAAATGAATGATATAAAAATCATTTAAGACTTAATTACTCCACTCTGCTTCAAATGAATTATACAAAAATTATGTAAGACTCAATTACGCTACTCTGCCCCAAATAAATAATACAGAAGCTATTTAATAACAATTTTTTTTTTTTTTTATTTAAACTACTTACTCTATTACTATTCTTAACCACTTAAAACCACTTAATTACCCTTCTCTAAGCACACATATGCGTCTCTGTGTCTCTGTCTGCCCACATTCGTACGTACACAACGTGTAACACTGAAAGGAAGGCAAAATCACGCTATTCTGCTTCAAACAAATTATACAAAACCTATTTAATAACAATTTTTTTTTCATTTACACTACTTACTTACTCCATTACTATTCTTAACCACTTAAAACCACTAAAAGCTTAATTACACTCCTCTCCGTGCACATGTGCGTCTCAGTGGCCAAACAGAAGTGTAATTAAGCAGTTTTAAATGGTTAACAACAGTAATAAAGTAACTGCGTCCACGTAGACACACATTCGCACGTACACAACAATGTAACACTGACAAAAGGCGAACGAAAAGAGGGCAGAGCAGATCTCTCTCTCTCTCTCTCAGAGGCGCCTTCTTCGAAGGATGTTTGCGTAACCCAATTTCTCGAAACGCTCGCGATGGTAAATAGCAGCAGGGACTGTCCTTTTCGTCCGTTGCGAGCTCAGTCGGAAATATTTGCTCGCACGGACACGGCCAGACCCGCCTCGCCATTAACTGTCGCGAGAAGAACGAAAAAATTCAAGCATGACCACCGTCGCTACTATCTTCGTCATCTTCGTCGCCATTGCTAACCCTTTTTGCTGTTTCGCGTTGCAGAGAGGAGTGCGCGGTGCAGTGGGGAGTTTAAACTGCTGCACGGCTGCCCCTTCGACTGGGCTGGACTTCAGAGCTGGAGGATATACATGGTGAAAGTTCTGGTGAGTGATCTTTTTTCCTTTTTTTCTTTTCTTAGATTTGTAAGAATTCGATGATTGTACTTGTTTCTTGCCAAAGTTCTTAATATGTTGGCGATTGTAATTAATTTATTGGTATATTCTGGTGAGTGATCTTTTTTCCTTTTTTTCTTTTCTTAGATTTGTAAGAATTCAATGATTATACTTGTTTCTTGCCAAAGTTCTTAATATATTGATGATTGTAATTAATTTATTGGTATATTCTGGTGAGTGATCTTTTTTTTTCCTTTTTTTCTTTTCTTAGATTTGTAAGAATTCAATGATTGTATTTTATTCTTGTCATAAGTTCTTAATATGTTGGCGATTCTAATTAATTTATTGGTATATTCTGGTGAGTGATCTTCTTTTTTTTTTTTTTCTTAAATTGATAAGAATTAAGTGATTATATTTGTTTTTTGTCAAAATAAGTTCTTACTATTTTATTGTCAAAGTTCTTATTATATTATTTTTATATATTGTTTATATTTGTATTTGGTCAAAGTTTTGATAAGTGAACTTGCTTATGTATTTATTTATTTATTTTGTTAGATTATTAAGAATTGAATGATTATATTGGTTTTGATCAATGTTCTGGTGAACGATCTTTTTTTTTCTTATATTGTTAAGAATTAAATGATTATATTTGTTATTGGTCAAAGCTCTGGTGAACTTAAGTTTGTGGTGAAGTTCTGGTGATCTTTTTTTTCTTTCTTAGATTGATAAGAATTGAATGGTTATATTTGTTATTGGTCAAAGCTCTGGTGAACTTAAGTTGGTGGTGAAGGTCTGGTGATCTTTTTTTCTTATATTGTTAAGAATTAAATGATTATATTTCAAAGTTTAAACCTTGCAATTCTTTTCAAAACTTAAGTAAACTAAATCCTGCTAAGTGAACTAAATCAGAGAAAGCTTAAACCTTGCAATTATCCCACCCTCGAAGCTTAAATTTTGCAATTCTCTACAAAGAAATTTTGAACCTTGCAATTCTCTCATTTTCAAGCCTAAACCCTGCAATTCTCTTCAGAGGAAGCTTAAACCTTGCAATTTTATCTCCCTCGAAGCTTAAACTTTGCAGTTCTCTTCAGAGAAAGCTTGAACTTTGCAACTTTAAGCTTCTTCAAAGTTTAAACCTTGCAATTCTTTTCAAAACTTAAGTAAACTAAATCCTGCTAAGTAAACTAAATCAGAGAAAGCTTAAACCTTGTAATTATCTCACCCTCGAAGCTTAAGTTTTGCAATTCTCTACAAAGAAATTTTGAACCTTGCAATTCTCTCTTCTTCAAAGTTTAAACCTTGCAATTCTTTTTCAAAACTTAAGCTTAAACCTTGCAATACTAATGGAAACTGGAGCTTCAACTTTACAATTCTATTCAGAGAAAGCTTAAACCTTGCAATTATCTCTCCCTCGAAGCTTAAACCTTGCAATTCTCTTCAGAGAAATTTTGAACCCTGCAATTCTCGCTTTTTCAGTGCTTAAACCTTGCAATTATCCTTCCCTCCAAGCTAAAATTTGCAGTTCTCTTCAGAGAAAGTTTGAACCTTGCAATTCTCTCTTCTTCAAAGTTTAAACCTTGCAATTCTTTTCAAAACTTAAGCTTAAACCTTGCAATACTAATAAAAATTGGACCTTTAACTTTACAATTCTATTTAGAGAAAGCTTAAACCCTCCAATTATCTCTCCCTTGAAGCTTAAACTTTGCAATTCTCTTCAGAGAAAGTTTGAACCTTGCAATTCTCTTCAGTGAAAGCTTAAACCTTGCAATTATCCTTGCCTCGAAGATAAAATTTGAAGTTCTCTTTAGAGAAAGCTTGAACTGTGCAACTTTAAGCTTCTTCAAAGTTTAGATCCTGAAATTCTTTTTAAAACTTAAGCTTAAACCTTGCAATAGTAATCAAAACTGGAGCTTGAACTGTACAATTCTATTCAGACAAAGCTTAAACCTTGCAATTCTCTTCTTCGAAGCTTAAACCTTGCAATTATCTCTCCCTCGAAGCTAAAATTTGCAGTTCTCTTCAAAGAAAGCTTGAACTTTGCAACTTTAAGCTTCTTCAAAGTTTAAACCTTGCAAATCTTTTCAAAACTTAAGCTTAAACCTGGCAATACTAATCAAAACTGGAGCTTTATCTTTACCATTCTATTTTAGAGAAAGTTTAAACCTTGTAATACAATTCAGAGAAAGCTTAAACCTTACATTTCTCTCTGCTTCAAGCCTAAACCCTGCAATTCTCTTCAGAGGAAGCTTAAACCTTGCAATTCTCTTTCCCTCTAAGCTTAAACTTTGCAGTTCTCTTCAGAGGAAGCTTAAACCTTGCAATTCTCTTCAGTGAAAGCTTGAAACTTGTAATACAATTCAGAGGAAGCTTAAACCTTGCATTTCTCTCTTCTTCAAGCCTAAACCCTGCAATTCTCTTCAGAGGAAGCTTAAACCTTGCAATTCTCTTTCCCTCTAAGCTTAAACTTTGCAGTTCTCTTCAGAGGAAGCTTAAACCTTGCAATTCTCTTCAGTGAAAGCTTGAAACTTGTAATACAATTCAGAGGAAGCTTAGACCTCGCATTTCTCTCTGCTTCAAGCCTAAACCCTGCAATTCTCTTCAGAGGAAGCTTAAACCTTGCATTTCTCTTTCCCTCTAAGCTTAAACTTTGCAGTTCTCTTCAGAGGAAGCTTAAACCTTGCAATTCTCTTCAGTGAAAGCTTGAAACTTGTAATACAATTCAGAGGAAGCTTAGACCTTGCATTTCTCTCTGCTTCAAGCCTAAACCCTGCAATTCTCTTCAGAGGAAGCTTAAACCTTGCATTTCTCTTTCCCTCTAAGCTTAAACTTTGCAGTTCTCTTCAGAGGAAGCTTAAACCTTGCAATTCTCTTCAGTGAAAGCTTGAAACTTGTAATACAATTCAGAGGAAGCTTAGACCTTGCATTTCTCTCTGCTTCAAGCCTAAACCCTGCAATTCTCTTCAGAGGAAGCTTAAACCTTGCAATTCTCTTTCCCTCTAAGCTTAAACTTTGCAGTTCTCTTCAGAGGAAGCTTAAACCTTGCAATTCTCTTCAGTGAAAGCTTGAAACTTGTAATACAATTCAGAGGAAGCTTAGACCTTGCATTTCTCTCTGCTTCAAGCCTAAACCCTGCAATTCTCTTCAGAGGAAGCTTAAACCTTGCAATTCTCTTTCCCTCTAAGCTTAAACTTTGCAGTTCTCTTCAGAGGAAGCTTAAACCTTGCAATTCTCTTCAGTGAAAGCTTGAAACTTGTAATACAATTCAGAGGAAGCTTAAACCTTGCATTTCTCTCTGCTTCAAGCCTAAACCCTGCAATTCTCTTCAGAGGAAGCTTAAACCTTGCAATTCTCTTTCCCTCTAAGCTTAAACTTTGCAGTTCTCTTTGGAGAATGCTTAAACCTTGCCACTTTAAGCTTCTTCAAAGTTTAAACCTTGCAATTCTTTTCAAAACTTAAGCTTAAACCTTGCAATACTAATCGAAACTGGAGCTTCAACTTTACAGTTCTCTTCAGAGGAAGCTTGAACCTTGCAATTCTCTCTTCTGCCTCTCTCAAAGCCTCTAAACCACCTCTCTTCACACCTCGTATTTTTTTAACTGGCGAATTATAATTCCTCGAATTCGAAATCGTCGATCAACCCGCGAGGCGAGGTACATCGAACGCGAAATAAAATTTTCGAACCACCCTCTCGTACGCTGTTCCAGATATATCTCGAGTATTATGAATATTCATTAGGGTATCAGCGGTGATAAAAATCGAGACGAGTACGAAAATGAAAAATTATCCGGCTGCATAAATATGGATGTCCCTGTTTAATTGTTTGGACGAGAAATGGTGGAAGGAACGAGGGTGCAAATTGTAAAACTGCGAGTATTTTCTCTTCAGCGTCTTCTGTTGTTCTTGAAAAAGTGCAGACAAATTTTTGTTGCCCCTTAATTCATGTTTTCTTGAATTATTTAAATGGTTTCTGTATTTTTTTATTTTATTTGTTGTTTAGATGAGATTTTTGAAGAGCTCGAGAGTTTGATTCTGTTGACCTTGGTGTATGTTGTCAAGGACATTCTTGTGAGTAATGTTTGATAGGTTTGAATTGTGGATTATTGTTTGTTTAAAAGTTATTAATGAAGAAAGTGGAGCAATCTTCAGTTATGCAATTTTTTTTAAAGCAAGAAGCTGCAATTTTGCAATTTCTTTCAAATCTTAAGTTTAAATATTGAAATTCTCTTTTTTAAAGATCCTCTTTAAATCTTGCAATTTTATTCTTGACTCTTTGCTATTCTGTTCTTCACAGCTTTTCTTCGAACCTTGCAATTCTCTTTTTTCAAGTTCTCCTTAAAATACGCAAATTTCTCTTCTTTAAAGCTGCTCTTCATAGCTTGCAATTCTCCTCTTGAAAGCTGCTTTTCAAAGTTACAATTCTCTTCTTTAAACTTTTCATGGAATTCCATTCAGATCGAGCTTAAATCTTGCAATTCCCTTCAAAACTTCAGTCTTGCAGATCTCTTCAAGGCTTAAGTCTTGCAACTCCCTTCAAAGCAAGCTTAAACTTTGCAATTCCCTTCTTCGAAGCTTAAATCTTGCAATTCTCTTCTGCAAAGCTTAACTTTAAAGCTTAAACCTTGCAATTCTCTTCTTCAAAGCTGAATTTCAAAGCCTAAACATTGCAAATTTTAACAGAGCGGGCTTGAACCTTGCAATTTTCTTCTTCAGAGCTTAAGTTCCAAGTTTAAACTTTGCAATTCCCTTTGTAAAAGCCTAAATTTTGCAATTATCTTCTTCAAAAGGTTAACTTCAAATCTGAAACCTTGCAATTCTTCTCAGTGCAAGCTTAAACCTTGCAATTCTCTTCTTTAAAGCTTAAAACCTGCAATTATTTCGAAAGCAAGCTTAAACCTTGCAATTTTCTCTTCCTCAGAGCTTAACTTCAAAGCTTAAATATTGAAATTCTTGCCAGAGCAAGCTTAAATCTTGCAATTTTTTCCAGAGCAAGCTTAAACCTTGCAATTCTTTTCAAAACACTCAAGCTTAGAGGTTGAAATTTCAAGTTTGAAGACTCAAGTCTCAAGTTTGAGAGTTGAAGCTTGGAATCTCAAGCTTGAAAGTTGAAAATTCAGATCTCAAGCTTATAACTTGAAGTTTCGAATCTCAAGCTTGGAAGTTGAACACTCAGATCTAAAGCTTGAAACTTGAAGCTACGACTCTCAAGCTTAAACATTGCAATTCTTTCCAGAGCAAGCTTAGAGCCTTGCAATTCTTTCCAGAGCAAGCTTAAACCTTCCAATTCTCTTCAAAAAGCCCAGGTTCAAGAAAAAATCGAACATAAGAGAGCAAATCTAGCCTCTAATTCTTCTACCTTTCTCTCTTTCTCTCTCTCTGACTCAATTACAGGGCATCAGCGTCAGATTTCACGTTTAACGCAGGTAAGAGTGTCGACGCTAATACGGATCAGGGTCTTGATCTAATTTCGTGCCATTCGCCTAATCTATCGAACCTCGAATCCGTTTAGACGATAACCTTCCCCAGTCGACTGATCAGTCGGTTACAATTAACTCTCGATCCAGTTAGAACAAACGTCCCCCGTACCTGCAATCAATTTAATTGCCGTTGATCAATCTTTGCGACCATCGATTGTCAATAATCCCATTCGACGGACGAAATTTTCGCGATGGAAAAATCCACGCGAATCGAGTTTGCTCGATGGTAATAGCCATTCGCCCTGTAGCCAGGATTGCTCCTCGACATCGAGCGGTTGCTCACATATAACTCTCTGACTCTCGCTCTCTCACTCTCTCTCTCTCTCTTTCTCTGATTTATCCACTCACTCACACTCTCTCTCACTCACTCTCACTTTTTCTCTCACTCTCCCTCTTTCACTTTCTCTCTCACTCTCACTCTCATTCTTTCTATTATTCTCTTAAAATTCTCTCTCTCTCTCGCAACTCTCTCCCTTAAAATTCTCTCTCTCTCTCGCAACTCTCTCTCTTAAAGTTCTCTCTCTCTCAACTCTCTCTCTTAAAATTTTCTTTCTTTCATAACTCTCTCTCGCAACTCTCTCCCTTAAAATTCTCTCTCTCTCTCATAACTCTCTCGCAACTCTCTCCCTTAAAATTCTCTCTCTCTCTCGCGACTCTCTCTCTTAAAATTCTCTCTCTCTCTCTCTCGACTCTCTCTTAAAATTTCCTCTCTCTCTCGACTCTCTCTTAAAATTTTCTCTCTCTCTCATAACTCTCTCTCTCTCTCTCTTAAAATTCTCTCTCTCTCTCGTAACTCTCTCTCTCTCTTAAAATTCTCTCTCTCTCTCTCATAACTCTCTCTCGCCACTCTCTTAAAATTCTCTCTCTCTCTCTCTCTCTCTCTCTCATAACTCTCTCGCAACTCTCTCTCTCTCTCTTAAAATTCTCTCTCTCTCTCTCTCAACTCTCTCTCATAACTCTCTCTCAACTCTCTCTCTTAAAATATTCTCTCTCTCTCATAACTCTCTTTCGCAACTGTCTCTCTTAAAATTCTCCTCTCTCTCTCTCTCTCGTAACTCTCTCTCTCTCTCTCTCTCCCTCTTAAAATTCTCTCTCTCTTTCATAACTCTCTCTCTCTCTCTCTTAAAATTCTCTTTCTCTCTCTCTCTCTCTCTTAAAATTCTCTTTCTCTCTCTCTCTCTCTCATAACTCTCTCGCAACTCTCTCTCTCTTAAAATTCTCTCTCTCTCTCAACTCTCTCTCTCTCTCTCTCTTTCTGTCTCATATATTCTCTCTTTCTCTTTCTCTCTCTCACTCTCTCTCTCTTATATATTCATTCTCTCTCTCAACTCTCTCTTCCATAATTCTCTCTCTCTCTCTCAACTCTCTCTTTTATATATTCATTCTCTCTCTCTCAACTCTCTCTTCCATAATTCTCTCTCTCTCTTTCAACTCTCTCTCTTATATATTCATTCTCTCTCTCTCAACTCTCTCTCTTATATATTCATTCTCTCTCTCTCAACTCTCTCTCTCTCTCACATGTATTCACTGTCTCTCTCTCTTGTATATGCACTCTCTCTCTCTCTCTCTCTCTGTCTCATATATATTCACTCTCTCTTTGTCTCTCATATATTCACTCTCACTCTCACTATCTCATTTTCTGATATATTCAGTCACTCTCTCTCTCTCTCTCTCTCTCTCTCTCTCTCTCTCTCTCTCTCTCTCTCTCTCTCTCTGTCTCTCCGTATCTCTCTGTATCGAGTCTGCGCCATTCGAAAGTGAAATACTCGCGTGAAAGGCGAAAGGGTCGACCCGATTCTCCGCAGCCCTTCTCGCGAGACGTTTCACGTGCCATCTATTTCGCACCCACGACAGACCGCAGACTTCATCCGATTAGCGAAGACGGCTTCTGTAATGCGAGCATCTCGCCAAATTGACTATATTCCTGACTAATTCGATTTCAAGCGATCTCTATGCCTATCAGAGATTCTCTCAACGAAACATTGATGTTTCACTACTTTTTATTTATCTTTGAGCAATTTCAGAAGCTTAAGAGAACGAATGACTGCTTGCGAGAAGTTAAAAGTCTGTCTGAAAAATTGCTATCTTTTTTTTACATAAACGCGGATTTGTTTCTTGATCTTGTCACAGTTAATCGAAAGTATTTATTATCGTGCATCTGTGGGTTTTTCACAGTTTTAGTATTAGTTTGAGTGGAGGTACACGCGAAAGCAATTTAATTGAGCGAGTATATGAAAAATTGTTGGATCTGAAGGAGTCGAACGCGCGACACTTTGATTTATTAAATTTATTATGCTCTCGAATTCGTTTCTGTTTGCCAGAGCGTGGTGGCCACGGTTTATTTCCAGTCTCGCACGCGTTTTCAGTGCGTTCGATTCAAAGAGTGGAGAGCCGGAATTTTATTGCCGCGCGATTGGCTCGCGCGGAGGAGTTCACCTGGTTTCGAGGGCGGTAAATCTTTCGCGATGAATTCCTCGATGTCATTTGTTTAATTGCAATTACTCCGCGATTCGTCATTTCTTTTTTTTCCATTCTTTCCATACCTTGATCGCTAATTTTCAATTTTCATGCTAGAAACGAACAACGACTTTAAAAAGCTTCGTGAGAAACAAAGTGAGCTGATTATAATCATCAAGCAATTTATTGATAATTAACTCGTTATGGTCGCAGAAATTGATAATTAACTTTGCGATACTTCTTCAACTTGTATTATAACGCAATTAAAGAAGATTAAAATAGTTTTCTTTATAATTTAATAGTACTTATATCAGTGGTTCTCAACTTACGATCTAAGAAATATTTGGACAGTGGTTCTCAACTTGTGATACACGGAAATTTGGACAATGATTCTCAACTTGCGATTCGCGAATTGAGCAGTTGCTCTCAACTTGCTGTTCGCGAAATAATTGGACAGTGGTTCTCAACTTGTAGTCTGCAGAATAATCGAGCAGCGGTTCTCAACCAAACCTAACTGGAAAACATGCTTAAGTAACAAGGTTGAGAACCACTGGAGTAGACTTTCAAGGTTGAGAACCGCTGACCTCGATTCTGAATCACTGACGTAGATTCAACAATTTGAGAACCACTGACGTCGATTGTGAATATTTCGAAGATGGTTGAGAACCACTGGCATAAATTCAAAAAATTGAGAACCACTGACATTGATTGTGAATATTTCGAAAAACGTTTGAGAACCACTGAATTCGATTTAGAATTTTTCGACAAGGTTGAGAACCACTGACAAATTCAAAAATTTGAGAACCGCTGGCACAGATTGTAAATATTTCGGGGGAAAAGTTTGAGAACCACTGACATAGATTGTAAATATTTCGAAAAAAGGTTTGAGAACCACTGGCATAAATTCTAAAACTTGTGAACCACTAACATCGATTGTGGATATTTCGAAAAAGATTGCGAACCACTGACATCGATTGTGAATATTTCGAAAAAGGTTGAGAACCACTGGCATAGATTCAAAAATTTGAATATCACCAGTGTAGATTCAAAATTTTGAGAACCACTGTCGTCGATTGTGAATATTTCAAGAAAAGACTGAGAACCACTGCAATAGATTCAAAAAATTGAAAACCATTGATCTGAATTGTAAATATTTAAAAAAGATTCAGAACCACTGATCTAGATGGTAAATATTAGAAAAAAGGAATTTGAGAACCACTAATCTAGATTGTTCATACTTTTCAAGCTAAATCGAGAACCACTGACCCGTATTGCGAATATTTGAGAAATTAAGCACAGTTTTACCGTTGATTTGAAGCTTGGAAAATATATGATGTAACATTTATAAAAGTAACGAAGTCGAGCGTGTTTCATAAATGTTCTTTATTTAATAAATTGCAGTGGACCTGAAAAGAGAGCGCGAACAAGGGAGAGAGAGAGAAAGAGAGAGAGATTTAAAAATAATGGAGGAATCAAACGCGAAAAATGTTCCGTTCGACCATTTACAGTGATCTATTACCAGGCCATTGTTGTAAAACATTTTTGCGATCCTCTCTGCTGAATAGAAATTCCCGATATTATGGCATTACGCGTATGCGAGGAATTCTCACCGCCAGAACGGGTGCAAGCTGCAGCGAGATACAATTACGAGGCAACAGCTGTCCATCAGAGCCAATTTATCTATGAAATCCGCCGATAACTAGTGATTATCATTATTCATCGTTGACGAGCTCTTATGCGCGTCCAGTGTTAGCGATATAACCAGCGAAAATTATTCAAATTTTCCTCTGACTGTTCCTCAGTTTGCAAATTCGACCATCGACGCGATTAAAAGCAAAAAACGTTATCATTTGTTGAACGAACAAACCTGAGAAATTCTGCTTCGAATTCGTCGCGAAACTTGCACGATACCTCGAAACGCTCATTCTCAGCTGATGTCACTTACGAGACGTAGGTCGAAGGTAGCCCAACGCATCCACTCGATGGCAAGCACGCTTTGTATCTTCATAAAGGCTCCTCGAGCCTTCGTCAGTCGGTGGAAACGCTGCTTATTGTGTAACCCAGCGTGGAAAGTTGGTTCTACGATCTTCGAAGTTTATCTCGCGCCAGGAGAACTCTCGAGACACGATGTATGCATCGTTGGTCGGTTTAAAGCTGGATGGAAGCTCGCTGGAATTGGAAAAAAATGTTCTTTTGCTCTTTAGAGCTGTTGGGATGATGGTAGACTCGTTGTTCGTGGACAGAGTAAGTTTAGGTGTTTGTAAGTTTTTTTATTGTAAGTTTAGAGCCTTGCAATGCTTTGCTTAGGTTCTGCAATTCTTTCTAGATGAAGCTGAGGCTTTGCAATTCTTTCTGGACGAAGCTGAGGCTTTGCAATTCTTTCTGGACGAAGCTGAGGCTTTGCAATTCTTTCTAGACGAAGCTGAGGCCTTGCAATTCTTTCCAGAGCAAGTTTAAAGCTTGAAATTCTTTTCAGAGCAAGCTTAAACCTTGCAATTCTCTTCAAAGCAAACTTAAGCCTTGCAATTCTCTTTAGAGCAAACTTAAGCCTTGCAACTTTCTTCTGAGCAAAGCTTAAACCTTGCAATTCTTTTCAAAACTTAAGCTTAAACCTTGCAATTAACTTTAAAGCAAGCACAAACCTTGCAATTCTTTTCAGAGCAAGCTTAAACCTTGCAATTTCCTTCTTCACAGCTTGACTTCAAAGCTTTGCAATTCTTTCTAGACGAAGCTGAGGCTTTGCAATTCTATCTAGAGCAAGTTTAAAGCTTGAAATTCTTTTCAGAGCAAGCTTAAACCTTGCAATTTTCTTCAAAGCTTAAGCTTAAACCTTGCAATTAACTTTAAAGCAAGCTTAAACCTTGCAATTCTCTTCAGAGCAAGCTTAAACCTTGCAATTTTGTTCTTCATAGCTTGACTTCAAAGCTTTGCAATTCTTTCTAGACGAAGCTGAGGCTTTGCAATTCTGTCTAGACGAAGCTGAGGCTTTGCAATTTTTTCTAGATGAAGCTGAGGCCTTGCAATTCTTTCCAGAGCAAGTTTAAAGCTTGAAATTCTTTTCAGAGCAAGCTTACACCTTGCAATTCTCTTCAGAGCAAACTTAAGCCTTGCAATTCTCTTCAGAGCAAACTTAAGCCTTGCAACTTTCTTCTGAGCAAAGCTTAAACCTTGAAATTCTTTTCAAAACTTAAGCTTAAACCTTGCAATTAACTTTAAAGCAAGCACAAACCTTGCAATTCTCTTCAGAGCAAGCTTAAACCTTGCAATTTCCTTCTTCACAGCTTGACTTCAAAGCTTTGCAATTCTTTCTAGACGAAGCTGAGGCCTTGCAATTCTTTCCAGAGCAAGTTTAAAGCTTGAAATTCTTTTCAGAGCAAGCTTAAACCTTGCAATTCTCTTCAAAACAAACTTAAGCCTTGCAATTCTCTTTAGAGCAAACTTAAGCCTTGCAACTTTCTTCTGAGCAAAGCTTAAACCTTGCAATTCTTTTCAAAACTTAAGCTTAAACCTTGCAATTAACTTTAAAGTAAGCTTAAACCTTGCAATTCTCTTCAGAGCAAGCTTAAACCTTGCAATTTTCTTTTTCACAGCTTGACTTCAAAGCTTTGCAATTCTTTCTAGACGAAGCTGAAGCTTTGCAATTCTTTCTAGACGAAGCTGAGGCTTTGCAATTCTTTCCAGAGCAACTTTAAAGCTTGAAATTCTTTTCAGAGCAAACTCTAACCTTGCAATTCTCTTCAAAGCAAACTTAAGCCTTGCAATTCTCTTCAGAGCAAACTTAAGCCTTGCAACTTTCTTCTGAGCAAAGCTTAAACCTTGCAATTCTTTTCAAAACTTAAGCTTAAACCATGCAATTAACTTCAAAGCAAGCTTAAACCTTGCAAATCCCTTCAGAGAAAAGCTTAAACCTTGCAATTTTGTATTTGAGGGCTTAAACCTTGCAATTCTTTTCAAAACTTTAGCTTAAACCTTGCAATTCTTTTCAGAGCAAGCTTAAACGTTGCAACTCTCTTCAGAGCAAAGCTTAAACCTTGCAACTCCCTTCAGAGCAAAGCTTAAACCTTGCAACTCCCTTCAGAGAAAAGCTTAAACCTTGCAATTTTGTATTTGAGGGCTTAAACCTTGCAATTCTTTTCAAAACTTAAGCTTGAACCTTGCAATTAACTTCAAAGCAAGCTTAAACCTTGCAATTCTTTTCAGAGCAAGCTTAAACCTTGCAACTCTCTTCAGAGCAAAGCTTAAACCTTGCAACTCCCTTCAAAGAAAAGCTTAAACCTTGCAATTTTGTACTTGAAGGCTTAAACCTTGCAATTCTTTTCAAAACTTAAGCTTAAACCTTGCAATTCTTTTCAGAGCAAGCTTAAACCTTGCAACTCTCTTCAGAGCAAAGCTTAAACCTTGCAACTCCCTTCAGAGAAAAGCATAAACCTTGCAATTTTGTACTTGAAGGCTTAAACCTTGCAATTCTTTTCAAAACTTAAGCTTAAACCTTGCAATTAACTTCAAAGCAAGCTTAAACCTTGCAAGTCTCTTCAGAACTTAAGCTTAAACCATGCACTTCTCTTCAGAAAGAGCTTGAATTCAATAAAAAAAAAAAAAAAAAATTCTAAAAAGTCTTAAACCTTGCAATTCTCTTCAAGGTATGCTTAAACTTTGCAATTCTCTTCTTCAGAGCTTAACTTCAAGCATTAAACCTTGCAATTCCTTCAAGAGCAAGCTTGGGTCTTGCAATTTTTCCTAAAAAGCAAGCTTTACATTTTTTAATTACTTTCATAGCGAGCTGAGGCCAAATTCGACCATCGACGCGATTTAGAGCAAAAAACATTACCATTTGCTCGTTTTTAGTCTCTTAAAGCAACTATTTGTTATAGCTTGACAAAAATATGGACAGAAATGGAGAGAGCAGGAAATAGAAGCGCAGAGCAAAGCTTAAACCTTGCAATTCTTTTTAAAATTTGAACTTAAACCTTGCAATTCCTTCAAGAGCAAGCTTAGGTCTTGCAATTTTTCCTAAAAAGCAAGCTTTACATTTTTTAATTACTTTCATAGCAAGCTGAGGCCAAATTCGACCATCGACGCGATTTAGAGCAAAAAACATTACCATTTGCTCGTTTTTAGTCTCTTAATGCAACTATTTGTTATAGCTTGACAAAAATATGGACAGAAATGTAGAGAGCAGGAAATAGAAGCGCAGAAGTATCGAAGAGCTCGAACAAGTTAAAAAACAATAGCCCAGAGCGATCCATTCGAGTATCTATTAACCACCAACACCCCAGACCTTTCGATTCGTTATTCAGCAGCGATAAATCGCGTGTCATCGAGCAACAGAATTCAGTTCACGCCCAGCGATTTATCCAGCGTCGAGGATCGTTCTCGAGAGCCTGGCTGGAATTAAGTTCAGATTTAATTTAATTAGACAAAGGGAGAGAAAGAGAGAGAGAGAGAGGGTGTCCGAATTTTTTCACGCGTGCCACGTCCACCGCGAATATTGGATTCCTCGTGTCCCCTGCCTTTTTTCACTTCCCCTCTCTCTCTCTCTCTCTCTGGTTCCTTAATCAAACGGAAATTACTCGCGGCGAGTTGTCACCGGATGAGGGGGTGGAAAAAAAAAAAGTTTCAATCGGAATGCGCGAAATCGAATCACGTCCGCGAAGGCTGTTCAGAGCACCGGTTGTGTTTCCACCTGAGCACCCTTCATCATGAGCCGTCCACCTGGAAACAAAGTGACGACAACGCCAAGTGGCCCAGGCTCTGCACCTTCCACGCCTCCCTCCAGCGTCCCAGACCCTTCTCCTCTCCTCTCCTCTCCTCCTACCCACGAATCGATTACGCGCCCTCTCCTTTACACGCTGTTTCTCGCGTCCACCGCCTCCTCCTCGTCCTCTCTCTTTCTGTGCTGCTCGATGAACTGGGCTCTCTCGCTTCGCCATTAGCGGCAATCGATTCACGGAATTAGTTCGGTGTTTTTCGACACCCCACCGGATTGTAATCGAACTTTCGTTCGTGTACGCGAGTGGAGGAAGGGGGGAAGTTTGGCGTTTCGGGGTTCTGGACAACAGTTTTTTTCAGAGCAAGCTCAGGGTCTTGCAATTTTTATCAGAGCAAGCTTAGGGTATTGCGATTTTGCTCCAGCACAAGCTAGGATTCTGCAATTTTGTTTACAGTAAGCTTAGGTCCTACAATTTTTGTCAAAGCAAGCTTAGGCTCTTGCAATTCTTATCAAAACAAGCTTAAGGTCTTGCGATTCTTGCCAAAGTCAGCTTAGGATGTACAATTCTTACCAGAGCAACTGTAGGGTCTTGCAATTTTTGTCAGAGCAAACTTAGAGTCTTGCAATTTTTATCAGAGCAAGCTTAGAATCTTACAATTCTTAGTAAAGCAAGCTTAGGGCATTGCAATTCTTACCACAGCAAGCATAGGTCCTGCAATTTTTGTCATAGCAAGCTTAGGTCCTGCAACTTTTTTCAAAGTGAAGTTAGGGACTTGCAATTCTTACAAAAGCAAGCTTAGGGCCTTGCAATTCTTACGAAAGTAAGCTTAGGTCTTACAATTTTTGTCAGAGTAAACTTAGGATCCAGCAATTTTTATCAGAGTAAGCTTGGATCTTGCAATGCTTACCAAAGCAAGCTTAGGGTTTTGCAATTCTTACCAGAGTAAGTTTAGAGTCCTGCAATTCTTACCACAGCAAGCTTAGGGTTTTGCAATTCTTACCAGAGCAAGTTTAGAGTCCTGCAATTCTTACCACAGCAAGCTTAGGTCCTGTAATTTTTGTCAAAGCAAGCTTAGCTACAATTTTTGTCAGATTAAGCTTAGGGTCTTGCAATTCTTACCAAAGCAAGCTCAGGTCCTACGATTTTTTTCAGAGCAAGCTTAGGGTCTTGCAATTTTTGTCAGAGCAAGCTTAGATCCTGCAGTTATTGTCAGAGCAAGCTTTGGGTCTTGCAATTTTTGTCAGAGCAAGCTCAGAATCCTGCAATTCTTACCAAAGCAAGCTTAGGTTCTGCAATTTTTGTCAGAGCAAGCTTAGGGTCTTTGCAATTCTTTCCAAAGCAAGCTTAGGTCTAGCAAATTTTTTTCAGAGCAAGCTTAGGGTCTTGCAATTTTTTCAGAGCAAGCTTAGGGTCTTGCAATTTTTTTCAGAGCAAGCTTAGAGTATTGCAATTTTTTTCAGAGTAAACTTAGGATCCAGCAGTTTTTATCAAAGTAAGCTTAGATCCTACAATGCTTACCAAAGCAAGCTTAGGGTTTTGCAATTCTTACTAGAGCTACATTAGGGTCTTGTAATTTTTGTCAGAGCAAGCTTAGAATCCTGCAATTCTTACCAAAGCAAGCTTAGGTTCTGCAATTTTCGTCAGTGCAAGCTTAGGGTCTTTGCAATTCTTTCCAAAGCAAGCTTATGTCTAGCAAATTTTTTTCAGAGCAAGCTTAGGGTCTTGAAATTTTTTCAGAGCAAGCTTAGAGTCTTGCAATTATTACCATGGCAAGTTTAGGTTCTGCAATTCTTACCAAAGAAAACTTAAGGTCTTGTAATTCTTACCAAAGCAAGTTTAGAGTTTTGCAATTCTTACCAAAACAAGCTTAGGTCTTGCAATTCTTACCAAAGCAAGCTTAGGTCCTATAATTCTTACCAAAGCAAGCTCAGGTCCTACAATTTTTTCACAGTAAACTTAGATCCTGCAATTTTTGTCAAAGCAGGCTAAGGTTCTGCAATTTTTTCTGAGCAAGCTTAGGGTCTTGCAATTCTTACCAAAGCAAGCTTAGGTCTTGAAATTTTTCTCAGAGCAACTTTAGGGTCTTGCAATTTTTGTTCGAGCAAGCTTAAGTCCTGTAATTTTTTGCAGAGCGACGAATCGCAGGTTTGAGGTTTTTGGGATTTGAAAATTTGGATTTGAAGATTGAGACTTGTTACTTCAAACTTGAAATTTCAAACTTGAAGGTTTAAATTTGAAGCTTCAACCTTCAAACTTAATACTTGAAGTTTTAAACTTAAGACTTGATACTTGAAGCTTGAGACTTGAAGCTCTAATCTTCAAGCTTGAAGCTTGAGGGTTCAATCTTGAAATTTCAACTTTCAAACTTGAGACCTAAAGCCTTAATGTTCAAGCGTAAAATCTAAGGCTTCAAACTTGAAATTTTAAGCTTGAAGCTTCAACTTTTAAAGCTTAAGTTGTGTTGAAATGAAAATTCGGTCAGATTATCGAGTTCGATTAAAAGAAGATCAAGATTAATGTCCTCTCTCCTTTACACCATGTTTCTCTCGTCCTTTCCCCTCCTCCCTTCCTCCCTCGCTTCGCCATTAGCGGCAATCGATTCACGGAATTAGTTCCCTGTTTTTCAACACCCGATTGTAATCGAACTTTCGCAGCATACGCTGGTCGAGGAAGGGGCTAAACTTTGGCGCTTTAGAAATGGATGGGTGGGTGTTAAAAAGCGATGCAATTTCGAGACACCTCGACAACTGTGCTTGAAAAACTGTTTAGCAGTTTTTCAGATGTTTAGTCCTCGATTTTTTGTTACAATTCGCGATTCTGTTACAATTTGCGTTCATTGAGTTCTTTTAAATAGGTGTTTTTTTTCTTAAGCTACAGGTTTTTAATTCGTGAATATTTTTGGATAAAATATTGCTAATGCTAGTCAATTTTTTTAAGAATATTAAAGCAACTTTTAGTTCCTTGTTTTTCTAAATGATGACAGAAAAAATTCTCTTTTTTTCAAAACTCAAACCTCGCAATTCTCTTCTTCATAGCTTGAACCTTGCAATTTTCTCTTTTTCATAACTCAAACCTTCCAATTCTCTTCTGCAAAGCTTAAACCTTGCAATTCCCTGCAATGCAAGTTAAAGCTTTGCAATTTTCCCTTCTTCAAAACTTAAACCTTGCAATTCTCTTCTTCTCAAATCTCAAACCTTCAAGCTTTGAAATTCCCTTCAGAGCATGCTTAAATCTTGCAATTTTCTCTTCTTCAAAGCTTAAACCTTGCAATTTTCTCTTCTTCACACCTTAAACCTTGCAATTTTATTCTTCAAAGCTTAAACCTTGCAAGTCTCTTCAAAACTTAAGCTTAAACCGCGCAACTCTCTTCAGAGCAAGCTTAAACCTTGCAACTCTCTTCAGAGCAAAGCTTAAATCTTGCAATTTTATTCTTCAAAGCTTAAACCTTGCAATTCTTTTCAAAACTTAAGCTTAAACCTTGCAATTCTTTTCAGATCAAGCTTAAACCTTGCAACTCTCTTCAGAGCAAAGCTTAAATCTTGCAATTTTATTCTTCAAAGCTTAAACCTTGCAATTTTATTCTTTAAAGCTGAAACCTTGCGAATTCCTTCCAGAACAAGCTTAAACCTTGCAATTCTCTTTCTCAAAGCTTAACTTCTGAACCTAAACGTTGCAATTCTTTCCAGAGCAAAAACTTAGAGCCTTGAAATTCCTTCTATAGCAAGCTTAGAGCCTTGCATTTCTTTCTATACCAAGTTTGGGCCTTGCAATCCTTTCTAGACGAAGCTTAGGTCTTGCAATTCTTTCCAGAGCAAGCTTTAACCTTGCAATTCTTTCCAGAGCACGCTTAAACCTTGCAATTCTCTTCGAGGCAAGCTTAAACCTTGCATTTCAATTCTAGAAAGCTTAAACCTTGCAATTCCTCCCAGAACAAGCTTAAATCTTGCAATACTCTTTCTCAAAGCTTAACTTCTGAACCTAAACGTTGCAATTCTTTCCAGAGCAAAAACTTAGAGCCTTGAAATTCTTTCTATAGCAAGCTTAGAGCCTTGCATTTCTTTCTATACCAAGTTTGGGCCTTGCAATCCTTTCTAGACGAAGCTTAGGTCTTGCAATTCTTTCCAGAGCAAGCTTTAACCTTGCAATTCTTTCCAGAACAAGCTTTAATCCTTGCAATTCTTTCCAGAGCAAGCTTTAACCTTGCAATTCTTTCCAGAGCAAGCTTAGAGCCTTGCATTTCTTTCTATACCAAGTTTAGGCCTTGCAGTCCTTTCTAGACGAAGCTTAGGTCTTGCAATTCTTTCCAGAGCAAGCTTAGAGTCTTGCAACTCTTTCCAGAGCAAACTTTAACCTTGCAATTCTTTCCAGAGCAAGCTTAGAGCCTTGCATTTCTTTCTATACCAAGTTTAGGCCTTGCAATCCTTTCTAGACGAAGCTTAGGTCTTGCAATTCTTTCCAGAACAAGCTTAGAGTCTTGCAACTCTTTCCAGAGCAATCTTTAACCTTGCAATTCTTTCCAGAGCAAGCTTTAACCTTGCAATTCTTTTCAGAGCAAGCTTTAACCTTGCAATTCTTTCCAGAGCAAGCTTTAACCTTGCAATTCTTTCCAGAGCAAGCTTTAACCTTGCAATTCTTCCCAGAGCAAACTTTAACCTTGCAATTCTTTCCAGAGCAAGCTTAGAGCCTTGCATTTCTTTCTATACCAAGTTTAGGCCTTGCAATCCTTTCTAGACGAAGCTTAGGTCTTGCAATTCTTTCCAGAGCAAGCTTTAACCTTGCAATTCTTTCCAGAGCAAGCTTTAACCTTGCAATTCTTTCCAGAGCAAGCTTAGAGCCTTGCATTTCTTTCTATACCAAGTTTAGGCCTTGCAGTCCTTTCTAGATGAAGCTTAGGTCTTGCAGTTCTTTCCAGAGCAAGCTTTAACCTTGCAATTCTTCCCAGAGCAAGCTTTAACCTTGCAAGTCCCTCCATGAGAACTCTCGAGACACAATGTATGCATCATTGCTCACTTAAAACCCAAATAGAACCTCTCTGGACTTGAAAAAAAATTTTCTTTTGCTCCTAGAGCAATCTAGAGTCATAATAAACTCGTTGCGTTCACTCGTGGACGCTAAACAGAGAATAAAGTTGTTTATCTGGACAGAAAAGCAATCGTTGGATATTCGAACGAGGGCTTCGCAACCCGGTTGGTGTGTTTCGTCGACATCAAAGCGGAGATTAAAAGCTCCCACGCTGGTATGATTACGCGCATTAAGGGTAATTAATATTTGTCATAGTTGGCTAGCAGTGTCATTAATTTCGCGATACGTTGATGGTTGATATCGAACGATGTTCCCCGCGGACGAGTGAAATCCTGGTGAAATTAATCAAAAAGGGTGGCCACGGCTCGATATCTGCCATTGCGGTATTTCTGGCCTCGCCTCTTAATTTCGTATCGAATGATTTCATGCGTCAGTGAAGATTTGAATTTGGAATTTGAAATTTCAAATTTCAAATTTCAAAGTTGAAGCTTCTGATTTCGAGCGCGAGATTTGTGGCTTTGAATTTGAAATTTTTTCACTGGAAGATTCAACTTGAGGACTTGAGATTTGAAGCTTTGATTTTCAAACTTGAGATTCGAGGCTTTAAATTTGAAATTTCAAACTTGAAGTTGGAATCTTCAAGCTTGAGATTGGAGGCTTTAACTTCCAAGCTTGAAATTTGAGGCCTTAAATTCGAAATGTCAGACTTTCAAGCTTGAGATTCGAAGCGTTAACTTTCAAGCTTGAGACTTTAGGCTTTAAACTTGAAATTTCGAAGTTGAAGCTTCTGCTTTCGAGCTTGAGATTTGTGGCTTTGAATTTGAAATTTTTTCACTGGAAGATTCAACTTGAGGACTTGAGATTTGAAGCTTTGATTTTCAAACTTGAGATTCGAGGCTTTAAATTTGAAATTTCAAACTTGAAGTTGGAATCTTCAAGCTTGAGATTGGAGGCTTTAACTTCCAAGCTTGAAATTTGAGGCCTTAAATTCGAAATGTCAGACTTTCAAGCTTGAGATTCGAAGCGTTAACTTTCAAGCTTGAGACTTTAGGCTTTAAACTTGAAATTTCGAAGTTGAAGCTTCTGCTTTCGAGCGCGAGATTTGTGGCTTTGAATTTGAAATTTTTTCACTGGAAGATTCAACTTGAGGACTTGAGATTTGAAGCTTTGATTTTCAAACTTGAGATTCGAGGATTTAAATTTGAAATTTCAAACTTGAAGTTGGAATCTTCAAGCTTGAGATTGGAGGCTTTAACTTCCAAGCTTGAAATTTGAGGCCTTAAATTCGAAATGTCAGACTTTCAAGCTTGAGATTCGAAGCGTTAACTTTCAAGCTTGAGACTTTAGGCTTTAAACTTGAAATTTCGAAGTTGAAGCTTCTGCTTTCGAGCTTGAGATTTGTGGCTTTGAATTTGAAATTTTTTCACTGGAAGATTCAACTTGAGGACTTGAGATTTGAAGCTTTGATTTTCAAACTTGAGATTCGAGGATTTAAATTTGAAATTTCAAACTTGAAGTTGGAATCTTCAAGCTTGAGATTGGAGGCTTTAACTTTCAAGCTTGAAATTCGAGGCCTTAAATTTGAAATGCCAGACTTTCAAGCTTGAGATTCGAAGCTTTAACTTTCAAGCTTGAGACTTTAGGCTTTAAACTTGAAATTTCGAAGTTGAAGCTTCTGCTTTCGAGCTTGAGATTTGTGGCTTTGAATTTGAAATTTTTTCACTGGAAGATTCAACTTGAGGACTTGAGATTTGAAGCTTTGATTTTCAAACTTGAGATTCGAGGCTTTAAATTTGAAATTTTAGAATTAAAGCTTCAACTTTCAAGCTTGAGACTCGAGGCTTTAAACTTGAAATTTCGAACTTGAAGTAGGGATATTCAAGCTTGAGATTGGGGGCTTTAAATTTAAAATTTTAGAATTGAAGCTTCAACTTTCAAGCTTGAAATTTGAACCTCTAAACTTGAAATTCCAAGCTTGAAGTTCCAATCTTCAAGGTTGAATTTTGAGGCTTTAAATTTGAAATATCAGACTTGAAGTTTCAACTTTCAAGCTTGAAATTTGAAGCTTTAACTTTCAAATTTGAGACTTGAGACTTTAAACTTGAAATTTCAAACTTGAAGTCGCAATCTTCTAGCTTCAGATTTGAGGCATCAAATTTGAAAGTTTCCAACTTAAAGATTCATCTTTCAAGCTTGGGATTTGTGGCTTTAAATTTGAAATCTCAATCTTGAAACTTCAAACTTAGGACTTAAAACTTAAAACTTGAAACTTCAAGATACAAATCTTGTTTAAGACTTTCTACTTTGAGGCTTAAGACTTAAAACTTCAAATTTAGAACTCAAAGCTGCACATTTGAAATTTTAATCTTCAAGCTTCGATTCTCGAATTTGAATTTAAAGTATTCGAGTTTCAAGTTTAAACATACTTTCAATTAATTTTTTAAGCATCAGACCAGTAAAAAGAAAAAACGATGAACTCCTCATTTCTCAAGTATGAAATTTAAAGCCTGAGTTTAAAAATTGAAGCTTAAAAAAAAGAAATTCAAATTTAAAGTCTCAAATCTCAAGCTTAAAATCTGATGCTTCAAGTTCGATTCTTCAAGTCTCAAGCTCGAAAGTCGAATCTTTAAATTCGAAATTTCAAATTTAAAGCCTCAAATCTCAAGCTCGAGAGCAGAAGCCTGAACTTTGAAATTGAAAATTCCAAATTCCAAGCTTCATTGCCGCATAAAATTATTTGATATCAAATAAGACATCGAACCGGGGCTACCTTTTTTTAATTAATTTCACTCAATTTTAAAATGTCAAGTTTAAAGCTTCAAATCTCAGACTTGAACTTCGAAGCGTTGATTTCAAACTTTTAGGAAACCTTTAATCAATTTTTTAGTCATTCAAAGCTGTCCTCATTTTCCATTCTCTTCTAAAAAAAAAAAAAAAAAAAATTTAAAAAAAACGAAGAAATCCTCATTTCTCAAGCAGTAGAAAAGAATCGAGCGACGTAAGCGGGTGACTAAAAACAGCGCCATAATAATCTCATTAGAAATCTCGCGGTGGTGCGTCGGATCTGTTTGTGGACTTTTAATTACAGGGAATTTTTTCGCGCTCGCGTTCACTCGCATACACTCGGATGAAAACACGCGATGCAGTGTACCGTTACATAATTAAGAACGCTTCTCTAATTACCACCGCGTCCACGTTATTTCATTGCTCGCTTCTTTCAAGGGAATAATCCCTGGTCCAACGCGAGCCACGAATTTAGGTTCGCTTCTTTTCAGACGCCTTCGATCGTGCACTTTGCTTCCTCAAATTTTATATTTTTTTCTACAATTTTTCTGTTCATTTTTCTGAATGAAATCGCAAATAAAAAATTTCAGTTTCCATAGAAATTAATTTACAAATTTATTTGTTTGTCGTAGAAATTTAATATTAATTTCTATAATTTTTTCTTTGGCAATTTTTCTGAATGAAACTACGAATAAAAATTGTCAGTTTCTATCGAAATTAATTTGCAAATTTATTTGTTTGTCGTAGAAATTTAATATTAATTTCTATAATTTTTTCTTTGGCAATTTTTATGAATGAAATCACAAATAAAAAATGTCAGTTTCCATCGAGTAATCCAACAAATTAGCTTACAAATTTATTTGTTTGTCGTAGAAATTTAATAACTGATCTTTAGAATTTTTTCTTTGGCAATTTTTATGAATGAAATCACAAATAAAAAATTCCAGTTTCCATAGAAATTAATTTACAAATTTATTTGTTTGGTGTAGAAATTTAATACTGATTTCTATAATTTTTTTTGTTCATTTTTCTGAATGAAATCACAAATAAAAAATGTCAGTTTCTATCGAAATTAATTTACAAATTTATTTGTTTGTCTCAGAAACAATTTTGTTTTTTTTTTTAATTATTGTGGTATTGCAAACTGCTATTAATAGTGAGTTGAATTTATGGAGAAGTAGTGCTAGAAATAGAAAAAAAAATTTTTTAAATCTACATATATTTATACATTTTTATTTATTTTATTTTTTTTATTCTTAGTTTCTTTATATTTTTTATTTTTTATTTATATATCACAAATATATAATAATAATTTATATATATAAGTTTTTTAATATCAAATAGCAAAATAATTTTTTTGCTATCAAACAGCTCAAATCTCAAGCTTCGAATCTCAAACTTGAAAGTTGAAGTTTTAGATCTCAAGCTTGAAAGTTGAAGATTCAAATCTCAAGCTTGAAACTTGATGCTTTGGATCTCAAGCTTGGAAGTTATAGCTTCAAGTCTCAAGCTTGAAAGTTGGAACTTAAATTTTGAAGCTTGAGATTTAAAGCTTCAAACTTCAAATTTCTATTTGAACGCCTCAACTTTCAAGCTCAAGACTTGAAGCTTCAACTTTCAAGCTTGAAGTTTGGTACTTAAAACTTGAAACTTCCAAAGTGAAGAATAAGAACGCCTTTAAATAACATTAGACTTTCTAAATTACACCAAAACTAGTCAATATATAAAAAATGCTCACAAAAGAACAACTCAAATCCCAATAACCACATCTTCCAAACCACCAAATCATTCAACAAAAAAAATAAATTCCAAACTAAAAGAAGAAAAAAAACCCTCCAAACCATCGAATTATTCAACAAAAAAAACAAATCCCGAACTAAAAAAAAAAAAAAAAAGAAGCCTTCCAAACCATAAAATCGTCCAACGAAAATAATAAGTTCCAAACTAAAGAAAAGAAAAAAGAAAAAAAACCCAAACCATAAAATCACCCAATAAAAAAAATAAATTCCAAACTAAAAGAAAAAAGAATTCTCCAAACCATCAAATCATTGAACAAAAAAAAATAAATTCCAAATTAAAAAAAGAAAAACCTCAAAATCACCAAATCGTCCAACCAAAAAAATAAATCCCAAACCAAAAGGGAGAAAAAAGAAAAAGAAAACAATCTCTCTGGATTCTACGCAGCCCAAACACAAACCAAACGCATCAGTTTAATCCACGCAACACGAGTAGAACAGGTCACCTCCAATTTCGTCTTATCCAGCGATATTATTCGCGCATTTGCGTTGGTGACGAGATAGAAAAAGGCTGAAAGGAATGGCGGGCAGGCTATTAAGTTAACGGGCCTGGTAAAACCGTGGTGATGCACCTGATTCTTTGTTCGAGCCGAGGTGAGAAAGGCCGCTGTCGGATGGCCTGGCAGGAAGGGGATGAAAGGAAGAGCAATGCGATATTAATTACATTTAAGCTCGCTTGTGTGTGGGAGCCCATGGTTTATTCAAAATTCCCCTCTCTATTTACATATTTCTTTTCTACGCTCTTAAATCGATCCTTTTACAAGCCTTAAATGGCGATTCTGACGATCTTTAATCCCTCTTTATTTTTTTTTGTTGTTTTTGGTAGATCAGTGGATGTTTTGGTGGCTTATTTTTGTGGGAAATTGAAGATTAGAAACTCTAAACTTGAAATTTCAAACTTGAAGTTCCAATCTTCAAGCTTGAGATTCGTGGCTTTAAATTTGAAATTTCAGACTTGAAGTTCCAATCTTCAAGCTTGAGATTTGAGGCTTTAAATTTGAAATTTCAGACTTGAAGTTCCAATCTTCAAGCTTGAGATTCGTGGCTTTAAATTTGAAATTTCAGACTTGAAGTTCCAATCTTCAAGCTTGAGATTCCTGGCTTTAAATTTGAAATTTCAGACTTGAAGTTTCAACTTTCAAGCTTGAGATTCGTGGCTTTAAATTTGAAATTTCAGACTTGAAGTTCCAATCTTCAAGCTTGAGATTCGTGGCTTTAAATTTGAAATTTCAGACTTGAAGTTCCAATCTTCAAGCTTGAGATTTGAGGCTTTAAATTTGAAATTTCAGACTTGAAGTTCCAATCTTCAAGCTTGAGATTCGTGGCTTTAAATTTGAAATTTCAGACTTGAAGTTTCAACTTTCAAGCTTGAGATTCGTGGCTTTAAATTTGAAATTTCAGACTTGAAGTTTCAACTTTCAAGCTTGAGATTCGTGGCTTTAAATTTGAAATTTCAAACTTGAAGTTCCAATCTTCAAGCTTGAGATTCCTGGCTTTAAATTTGAAATTTCAGACTTGAAGTTTCAACTTTCAAGCTTGAGATTCGTGGCTTTAAATTTGAAATTTCAGACTTGAAGTTCCAATCTTCAAGCTTGAGATTCGTGGCTTTAAATTTGAAATTTCAGACTTGAAGTTCCAATCTTCATGCTTGAGATTCGTGGCTTTAAATTTGAAATTTCAAACTTGAAGTTCCAATCTTCAAGCTTGAGATTTGAGGCTTTAAATTTGAAATTTCAGACTTGAAGTTCCAATCTTCAAGCTTGAGATTCGTGGCTTTAAATTTGAAATTTCAGACTTGAAGTTTCAACTTTCAAGCTTGAGATTCGTGGCTTTAAATTTGAAATTTCAGACTTGAAGTTTCAACTTTCAAGCTTGAGATTCGAAGCTTCACCTTCCAAACTTGAGACTTGATGCATCAAACTTGAAATTTCAACTTTCAAAATTGAGACTTAAAGCTCTGAGCTTGAATTTCTAACTCTCAAACTTGAGATTCCAAGCTTCAACTCTCTGACTTGAGATTCGAGGCTTCAAACTTGAAATATCAACCGTTAAGCTTGAGACTTGAAGCTTTGAATTTGAAATTTCAAACTTGTAGCTCCAATATACAAGCTCGAGACCTGAAATTTCAACTTGCAGGTTTGAAATTTGAAGCTTCATCTCTCAATCTTTGTAGCTTGAAGTTTGAGATTTCAAGCTGAAGACTTAACTCTTGGCGTTTGATCCTTGAGACGTGAAACTTCAGATTTGAGGCTTTAAATTTGAAATTTCAGACTTGAAGTTTCAACTTTCAAGCTTGAGATTCGTGGCTTTAAATTTGAAATTTCAAACTTGAAGTTCCAATCTTCAAGCTTGAGATTTGTGGCTTTAAATTTGAAATTTCAGACTTGAAGTTCCAATCTTCAGGCTTGAGATTCGTGGCTTTAAATTTGAAATTTCAAACTTGAAGTTCCAATCTTCAAGCTTGATATTCGTGGCTTTAAATTTGAAATTTCAGACTTGAAGTTTCAACTTTCAAGCTTGAGATTCGTGGCTTTAAATTTGAAATTTCAGACTTGAAGTTTCAACTTTCAAGCTCGATTCTCAGATTTGAACTTGAGCTTCACATTCGAGTTTGCGAACTTGAAGCTTAAACCTTAAATCTTGTGACTTAAAACGTGACACGTGAGGCTTGAAAACTTGAAACCTTCAACCTTCAAGCTTAAGACTTTTCTTTCAAACTTGAAACTTGAAAACTATTACTATTATATTAATTAGCCAGATTTATGTTTGTTCGTTCTCTGAATAGCTCGAACGATTAATAATGAAATTGTTGAAGCACTTTCGCAATGAGAACAATTCGTGGATGGTTAAAGACAGCTTCCATCGCGTGTTTGTCGCATTTCTGAGACTGAAATATCCTCGATGGTATTCGAACTTTTTACTCGCGAGGGAGCAGGCTCGAAGGAGAATTCGAAAGTCCACGGAATCAAAACGCGGAACCTCATTACAAGTTGAAATGGAATTTGAAGTTCGTCGTTCGTGGATGTATTTTGTACGTGGCGATTGTTAGAATTCTCTTCGATTCGATCACAGCAACATTTATTTCTCCTTTAGATCGGATAGTAAAGACGGATTTAAATAATTCTTAATTGGTGCAATTTGTAAAATTATATAGTTTCAATATCTGATTGGTTGAGACGAACGAATCTCAATTGAGGAATTAAAAAAAATATTAAGAACTACTGATATTGCTTTTGATTAGTGCAATGAATTGCAAATCTGGAATTTCAAGTCTGAAGTCTGAAGCAGCGAGTCTCAAGCTTCAAGTTTTACGCTTTAAGACTCGAGCTTCGAATCTCAAGCTTTAAATCTGAAGTTAAAGCTTCGAAGAGGAATTAAAAAAAATATTAAGAACTATTGATATTGCTTTTGATTAGTGCAATGAATTGCAAATCTGGAATTTCAAGTCTGAAGTCTGAAGCAGCAAGTCTCAAGCTTCAAGTTTTACGCTTTAAGACTCGAGCTTCGAATCTCAAGCTTTAAATCTGAAGTTAAAGCTTCGAAAAGGAATTAAAAAAAATATTAAGAACTACTGATATTGCTTTTGATTAGTGCAATGAATTGCAAATCTGGAATTTCAAGTCTGAAGTCTGAAGCAGCAAGTCTCAAGCTTCAAGTTTTACGCTTTAAGACTCGAGCTTCGAATCTCAAGCTTTAAATCTGAAGTTAAAGCTTCGAAAAGGAATTAAAAAAAATATTAAGAACTACTGATATTGCTTTTGATTAGTGCAATGAATTGCAAATCTGGAATTTCAAGTCTGAAGTCTGAAGCACCAAGTCTCAAGCTTCAAGTTTTACGCTTCAAGACTCGAGCTTCGAATCTCAAGCTTTAAATCTGAAGTTAAAGCTTCGAAGAGGAATTAAAAAAAATATTAAGAACTATTGATATTGCTTTTGATTAGTGCAATGAATTGCAAATCTGGAATTTCAAGTCTGAAGTCTGAAGCACCAAGTCTCAAGCTTCAAGTTTTACGCTTTAAAATTCTAGCTTCGAATCTCAAGCTTGGAACTTCATATCTCAAGCTTGAAATCTCAAGTTAAAGCTTCAAATCCCAGGCTTCAAGCTTTGAGTTTGAAGATTGTCGCTTTAAATACCAAGATTCAAGTTTGAAGGTTGTAGGTCGAAGCCTCAAATCTCAAACTTTAAGTATCAAGCTTCGAATCCTAAGCGTCAAGTCTCAAACTTGAAGGTTGAAGCTTAAAGTCTCAACCTTGAAAGTGGAAGATTCAAGTTTAAAGCTTCAATTCTCAAGTGTGAAGGTTGAAATTTTATGTTTGAAGCCTCAAGTCTCAAGCTTCAAATCCCAAGCTTCACATCCCAAACTCCAATTCTCAAGCTTCAATTTGGAAGCTCCAATTCTCAAGCTTGAAAGTTGAAGCTTCAACTTTAAACCTTCAAATCTCAAGTCTGAAATTTAAAGCATCAGATCTCAAGCTTGAGAGTTGAAGTTTCAAGTTAGAAATTTTGAAGTTTAAAGCTTCAAATCTCAAGCTTCAAGTCCCAAGCTTCAAGTCCCAAACTTCAAATCTCAAGCTCGAAAGTTGAAGCTTCAAATTTGGAGCTTCAAATATCAAGCTTGAAAGTTGAAGCTTCAAGCTTGGAGCATCAAATCTCAAGTTTCAAATTTAAAGCATCAGATCTCAAGCTTGAGAGTTGAAGTTTCAAGTTAGAAATTTTGAAGTTTAAAGCTTCAAATCTCAAGCCTCAAGTCTCAAGCTTCAAATCCCAAGCTTCACATCCCAAACTCCAATTCTCAAGTTTTAAATTGGAAGCTCCAATTCTCAAGCTTTAAATAAAAGCTTAAAACTGTAGACGGAAAACCAATTTCTCTCACATAAATCCAAAAATCAAATAGATGGAGATACGACTCAAAAAAATTCAAGCAAATTTGTGCCAAAACTGTAGACAAAATCAATTCTTAAACCCAAAAACTGAACAGGTGGAGGTGCAACTCAAAAAAATACAAGCAAATTTCTGCCAAAACTGTAGACAAAACCAATTTCTCTCACATCAATTCTTAAATCCAAAATCTGAACAGGTGGGGGTACGACTTAAAAAAAATATAAAAAAAAATTTGTGCCAAAACTGTAGACAAAATCAATCTATAAATCCAAAGATTGAACAGGTGGGGATGCGACTCAAAAAAACATAAGCAAATTTGTGCGAAAACTGTAGACAAGGCTGACAAACACCGTTTCGACATGGAACAGTGGAAAACGAGAGGAGGAATGGAGAGTCATCGTGCGAATCGCGACGACTCGCCAAAATTGGATCAGCTGAATTATACTTGTATGATTCATTAGCGTCTCACTCTGCGAGACAATAAGTGAATTACCATATACATTGTGCGCGATAGTAGACGACAGTTTCGCGTGTTTTTGTCGCGCGCGAGCCAGGCGTGGAGGAGCGCATTGTTCGACCGGAAGTGGATTACCACGCTGAGGGCGCTTCTGATACTCCCATCCTCGATCAATTGTTTGTCGAGCATTAGTCTGATCGATGTTTATTCGTCGAGCAGCTGGAAAAAATGACGCCAGACCGCGGTTATCGATGGCTCACCATTTTATTTACCAATTTCAAACATTACTTTTCGTCCAACCACCTGCATTATCGAAGAAAAGTTTATTTTAAAAACCATTATTCCTGTTATTGCGCGAGACTTAAATTCTTAGATGTTAGAGACTTAAACGCTACTTTCTCTGATTTTTCTTTGAGACTTAAATTGCTATTTTCTCAAAAGTTAGAGACTTAAAAGCTTTTTTCTCAGATTTTTCTTTGAGACTTAAAAGCTTTTTTCTCAGATTTTTCTTTGAGACTTAAATTCCTATTTTCTCAAAATTTAGAGATTTAAAAGTTATTTTCTCAGATTTTTCTTTGATACGATTATTTGTGTCTTCTTAGATTTTTCTTTGAGACTTAAATTGCTATTTTCTCAAAAGTTAGAGACTTAAAAGCTTTTTTCTCAGATTTTTCTTTGAGACTTAAATTGCTATTTTCTCAGATTTTTCTTTGAGACTGAAATTGCTATTTTCTCAGATTTTTCTTTGAGACTTAAATTGCTATTTCCTTAAAAGTTAGAAACTTAAAAGTTATTTTCTCAGATTTTTCTTTGAGACTTAAATTCCTATTTTCTTAAAAGTTAGAGACTTCAAAGTTATTATCTTAGATTTAAAAGTTTTTTTCTTAGATTTTTCTTTGAGACTTAATTGCTATTTTCTCAGAAATTACGGACTTAAAAGTTATTCTCTCAGATTTTTCTTTGAGACTTAAATTCCTATTTTCTTAAAAGTTAGAGACTTCAAAGTTATTATCTTAGATTTAAAAGTTTTTTTCTTAGATTTTTCTTTGAGACTTAATTGCTATTTTCTCAGAAATTACGGACTTAAAAGTTATTCTCTCAGATTTTTCTTTGAGACTTAAATTCCTATTTTCTTAAAAGTTAGAGACTTAAGTTGCTATTTTCTCAGATTCTTTTTTGAGACTTAAATTGCTATTTTCTCAAAAGTTAGAGGCTTCAAAGATATTTTCTCAGATTTTTCTTTGAGACTTAAATTGCTATTTTCTCAAAAGTTAGAGGCTTCAAAGTTATTTTCTCAGATTTTTTTGATACGATTATTATTTGTTTTCTCAGATTTTTCTTTGAGACTTAAATTGCTATTTTCTCAGATTTTTCAAACCCTCTGGAAGGCTTAAAAAACTTTTTGAACCTCCCAGAAAGGGAGGGACTTTAAATTAAAAAAATTTCTAAGCTCTCAGCGACATATCAAGAAAAAATTGGAAGCCCAAAACTTTAAATTTGTCAGAAACGAATTTACAAAAATGAGAACCCCAAGCAAACAAATTTCTAAGCTCTAAGAAACTTCTGAAGAAAACAACTCAAGAAAACTGAGAATCCCAAGCGTTAAAATTATTTGAACTCTCTCAAAGCAGATCTAGAAATTTTTTTTAAAACACTCTGTATAAATAAATCCCCAAAAATCGAATTTCGTAAACTTAATTCTTCTAAGATCGCGTTTACAATATTTTCACGTGCAAAAAATGATCGATAAAAATCGAAAACTGAGAAACCCAAGCATTAAAATTGTTTTGACCCTCTCAAAGCAAATCTACAATTTTTTTTTCAAAACACCCTATATAAATAAATCCTCAAAAATAGAATCTTTTAAAAAACATAATTCTTCTATGAATACATTTACAACATTTTCATGTGCAAAAAATGATCGATAAAAATCGAAAACTGAGAAACCCAAGCGTTAAAATTATTTGAACTCTCTCAAAGCAGATCTACAATTTTTTTTTTAAAACACTATACAAATAAATCCCCAAAAACAGAATGTTGCAAACTTAATTCTTCTAAAAACGTGTTTAAAATATTTTCACGTGCAAAAAAAAAATCGAAAAATATCGCTGTCGAAACATAAAAAAATAAACCAGCACTTGCTGATTTCATATTCGAAATAATTCCCCAGGAAAAGCGTGAAACACGCTCTCAGTTGTTTTATCTGAAGCGAAACGCGGATCCATTAATTGACTAAATCCCCAAAAACAGAATGTTGCATACTTAATTCTTCTAAGAACACATTTACAATATTTTGCTCGACAAATATCGCTGTCGAAACATAAAAAATAAACCAGCACTTTCTGATTTCATATTCGAAGTGGTTTTTTGTTTAGCTCCTCAGGAACGAATGCAGAAAACTGAGAACCCTAAGCAAACAAATTTCTAAGCTCTAAGAAACTTCTGAAGAAAACAACTCAAGAAAACTGAGAATTCCAAACATTAAAATTGTTTTGAGACCCTCTCAAAGCAAATCTACAATTTTTTTTTTAAGAAAATCCCCAAAAACAGAATGTTGCAAACTTAATTCTTCTAAAAACGTGTTTAAAATATTTTCACGTGCAAAAAAAGATCGAAAAATATCGCTGTCGAAATGTAAAAAAATAAACCAGTACTTTCTGATTTCATATTCGAAGTGGTTTTTTGTTTAGCTCCTCAGGAACGAATGTAGAAAACTGAGAACCCTAAGCAAACAAATTTCTAAGCTCTAAGAAACTTCTGAAGAAAACAACTCAAGAAAACTGAGAATTCCAAACATTAAAATTGTTTTGAGGCCCTCTCAAAGCAAATCTACAATTTTTTTTTTAAGAAAATACCCAAAAACAGAATGTTGCAAACTTAATTCTTCTAAAAACGTGTTTAAAATATTTTCACGTGCAAAAAAAGATCGAAAAATATCGACCAGCACTTTCTGATTTCATATTGGAAATAATTCCCCAGGAAAAGCGTGAAACACGCTCTCAGTTGTTTTGTCTGAAGCGAAACGCGGATCCATTAATTGACTTGGCTTCTGCAAATCCGTAGCCATTCAGTATTTATGCGCGTCTTCGCCTTAAGCTTTCGCTCGTTCGCGTTTTATTTACGAGTCCGCACTGCCGTCGCAGATTACGAAACGCGAGGGCAACGAGTAAACTTTACGATATACCTTGTGTCATTCTTCGTGCTTCCTCGAAGCCAGTTTCGCGAACAAACGCGCGGAACTGGGGCGGACGGCTGCAGCGGACAAAACTTTCATTCAGAACCGGTTGCTCGCCCAGCGGAATCAGCATTTTACGCGTAACGCGAGCGTATTCGCGTTTCACCAGCCGCTGTCGGTTTTTAATCGAAGGAGAATTTAATTGGATCGCGTTGTTGCGTCCCTGTTTTGCGCCTTCGCTGCTCTGCTCTTTCGAATCACGGAATTAACGTTGCTTTTTAAACGCCTCGATGCAGCGAGCCTGAGGATTGGTTGAAAAGTTTTGCGAATATTTATTCTTCATTTTAATAAATTCGAGATATATTTTGTGTAGTTTTTTTTTTTTTTTTATTTGAGCTATATTTTGGGCAGAAACGTTCCATTGTGGTTTTTTATTTTTTTGTTTTCATATCAGGATTTTTTCTTTCAACACTGTAGTTTTTCATTTTTTTTTTCAACGCTGTACTTTTTTATTTTGAAATTATTTTAAAGTTTGAAATTTCAAGTTTGATGCTTCAAATCTCAAGTCTGAAGTTTAAAGCCTCAAGTCACAAGCTTGAAGTTAGAATTTTCAAGTTCGAAGCTTCAAATCTCAAGCTTCAAATTTAAAGCCTCCAATCTCAAGCTTGAAGTTGAAAATTTCAAGTTTGAAGCTTCAAATCTTAAGTTTCAAGTATGAAGCCTCCAATCTCAAGCTTCAAGTTTGAAATTTCAAGTTTAAAGCTTCAAATCTCAAGTCTGAAGTTCGAAGCTTCGAGTCTCAAGCTTGAAGTTTCAAATTTCAAGTTAGAAGCTTCAAATATCAAGTTTCAAGTTCAAAGTCTCAAGTCTCAAGCTTCAAGTTTGAAGTTTCAAGTTTGAAGCCTTAATCTCAAGCTAGAAAGTTAAAGATTTAAGTTTGAAATTTCAAGTTCGAAGCTTCAAATCTCAAGCTTCAAATTTAAAGTCTCCAATCTCAAGTTTGAAGTTGAAAATTTCAAGTTAGAAGCTTCAAATATCAAGTTTCAAGTTCAAAGTCTCAAGTCTCAAGCTTGAAGTTTGAAATTTCAAGTTTGAAGCCTTAATCTCAAGCTTGAGAGTTGAAGCTTTAAGTTTGAATTCTCAAGTTCGAAGCTTCAAATCTCAAGTCTGAAGTTCAAAGCCTCGAGTCACAAGCTTGAAGTTAGAATTTTCAAGTTCGAAGCTTCAAATCTCAAGTTTCAAATTTAAAGCCTCCAATCTCAAGCTTGAAGTTGAAAATTTCAAGTTTGAAGCTTCAAATCTCAAATTTCAAGTATGAAGCCTCCAATCTCAAGCTTCAAGTTTGAAATTTCAAGTTTTGAAGCTTCAAATCTCAAGTTTCAAATATGAAGCCTCCAATCTCAAGCTTCAAGTTTGAAATTTCAAGTTTGAAGCTTCAAATCTCAAGCTTCAAGTTCAAAGCTTCGAGTCTCAAGCTTGAAATTTCAAATTTCAAGTTAGAAGCTTCAAATATCAAGTTTCAAGTTCAAAGTGTCAAGTCTCAAGCTTCAAGTTTGAAGTTTCAAGTTTGAAGCCTTAATCTCAAGCTTGAGAGTTAAAGATTTAAGTTTGAAATTTCGAGTTTGATGCTTCAAATCTCAAGTCTGAAGTTTAAAGCTTCGAGTCTCAAGCTTGAAGTTAGAATTTTCAAGTTCGAAGCTTCAAATCTCAAGCTTCAAATTTAAAGCCTCCAATCTCAAGCTTGAAGTTGAAAATTTCAAGTTTGAAGCTTCAAATCTCAAATTTCAAGTATGAAGCCTCCAATCTCAAGCTTCAAGTTTGAAATTTCAAGTTTTGAAGCTTCAAATCTCAAGTTTCAAATATGAAGCCTCCAATCTCAAGCTTCAAGTTTGAAATTTCAAGTTTGAAGCTTCAAATCTCAAGCTTCAAGTTCAAAGCTTCGAGTCTCAAGCTTGAAGTTTCAAATTTCAAGTTAGAAGCTTCAAATCTCAAGCTTCAAGTTAAAAGCCTCAAGTTTCAAGCTTGAAGTTTGAAGTTTCAAGTTTGAAGCCTTAATCTCAAGCTAGAAAATTAAAGATTTAAGTTTGAAATTTCAAGTTTTATGCTTCAAATCTCAAGTCTGAAGTTTGAAGCTTCGATTCTCAAGCTTGAAGGTTGAAATTTCAAGCTTGAAGCACCAAATCTCAAGTTTCAAGTTCGAAGCCTCACGTCTCAAGCTTGAAGGTTGAAGCTTCAAGTTAGAAATTTCAAGTTTGAAGCTTCAAATCTCAAGCTTCAAGTTAAAAGCCTCAAGTCTCAAGCTTGAAGTTTCAAATTTCAAGTTAGAAGCTTCAAATATCAAGTTTCAAGTTCAAAGCCTCCAGTCTCAAGCTTGAAGTTTCAAATGTCGAGTACCAAAACTCTGAGCGATAGTATTTCTTATTTTATTTTTTTCAACGCTGTAGTTTTTTATTTTTTCTTTTCTACGCTGTAGTTTTTTATTTTATTTTTTTCAACGCTGTAGTTTTTTTTTCAACGCTGTAATTTTTTTTCTACACTATAGTTTTTTATTTTATTCTTTTCAACGCTGTAGTTTTTTATTTTATTTTGTTTTTTATTTGTTTAGATCAGGATTCAACGTTTATAAAAGCTGGCCATAAATTTCTACTTTGTTGGTTGCGAAGAGTTGGTCTTCACGGTTATACAATTTAAAATTTCCCGCCGTAAATGTTCGAAAAAGTTACTGGCGCAGCTCTTTTCTTGTACTTTAAACTTCTTAACGAAAGAGTGGTGCATCGCTGGAGGATAGTTTCGCAGGTTGCGCAATTTAGAACGTTGGATGTACAAAAGAATTTCATGAGACTTTGAAACTTCCTTCGAAACGGTCAGACTGTTTACTGTGCTCCTTTCGAAGGAACTTGGTCGTCTGTAACTTGTCATATCGCTAGTAGAGTCAGAAAAATCTGTTATAAAGATGATAGAGTCTAGCATAAGAGTCAGAAGCATCGCAAATACCATTAAGAACCACGCGAATTTGTACCAGCAACGTTGAAGCAGCTTCGAAGAAGCTTAAATCTTGCAATTCTCTTCAGAGAAACCATACAGTAGCGTTCTTGACGAACTTGGAAACTTACAATTCTCTACAAAGCTTAAACCTTGCAATTCTTTGCAAAAAGAAAGCTTAAATCTTACAATTCTCCTTCAGAATGCTTGAATGCTTGAAGAACTTAGAATTTTGCAATTCCTTTCAAAGCTGCAATCTTGCAATTTCCCTTCAAAGCTGCCTCAAATGTGTTTATAGGACAATTAAATAAGTAATAAGTAAAGAGAATAAATTGAATTCGTGTAATTTGGAAGAAAATCTCTTATAAAGATGGCAGAGTCTAGCGTAAGGGTCAGAAGCATTAGAAAAGCTATGAAGAATCACGCGAATTTGAACCTTATGTTGGTCGAAGTGAGAGAAACTAATTCTAGGATCAATATGGCCACCATTTGCGAGATTTCTGCGTTCAAAATGATTTTCCACAGCTCACTCGTGTTGGAGATTGTTTGGCAATGGTGAAAATGGGTTTATAGGACAATTAAATAAATTTAATTCGTGTAATTCGAAAAAAATCTGCTATAAAGATCATTGAGACTCGAAGCGTTAAACTTCAAACTTGAGATTTGAAGCTTCAAGCTTCAGACTTGAGGCTTTGAACTTGTAGCTTGAGATTTGAAGCTTCAAACTTGAAATTTCAAACTTAAAGCTTGAGATCTGAGGCTTTAAACTTGAAACTTGAGATTTGAACCTTCAAATTTGAAATTTCTAGATCGAAACTTCAACTCTGAAGCTTGAAACTTGAGTCTTCAGCCATCAAGTTTTAGACTTGCAGCTTTAATTCCCGAAGCTTCAGCTTTCAAGCTTGAGACTTGAGGCATTAAACTTGAAGCTTGAGATTTGAAGCTAGAAACTTGAAATTTCTAACTTGAAGCTTTAACTCTCGAGCTTGATATTTGAAGCTTTAAACTTGAAACTTGAGATTTGGAGCCTCAAGCTTGACCTTTCAACCTTCAAGGTTGAGACTTGAGGCTTTAAACTTGAAACTTGAGATTTGAAGCTTTTGACAATGGTAAAAATGTGTTTATAGGACAATTAAATAAGGAATGAGTAAAGAAAATAAATTAAATTCGTATAATTCGAAGAAAAATCTGTTATAAAAATCGTAGAGTCTAGTATAAGGGTCAGAAGTATTAGAAAATGTATTAAGAATCACGCGAATTTGAACCTTATGTTGGTCGAGGTGAGAGAAACTAATTCTAGGTTTAATATGGCCACCATTTTCCAGATTTTTGCGTTCTAATTCGTTTCAGAGATTGTTCGAAGACAGTAAAGACATGTTTCTAGCTAAATTAAATAAGAACTTAATAAATACGAGCCTTATAATTTGTAAATGCTATCGATACAAAGAAATTGAATTCTCTGAATCAATAATTTGTTACTAAACATATTTCTCAATATTTACTGCGTTCTATATTAAACATTCTCTAGTTTCTAACGCAGACATTATAGTAAATCGATCCAAGAAATATAGCTATTTCGAAAAATATAGCTAAAACAAAAAAATAAAATAAAGAAGTAATTTCATATTTTCGAAACGAAACGAATTTTGTTTATTATTTCTTTTATTTTTTTATTGATTGAACGTGGTCCCAACTGAGGAATTAAAAGTGAGAATGGTGTCTGCTAAGAAATTTAATTTTCTAAATCAATAATAAACTAATAAACATATTTTTCACTGTCTATTGCATTCTCTGTTAAACATTCTCTGAATTCTGGCGTGAAAATTACAGTAAATCGTAGTCCAAAAAATGTAGGTAAACAGAAAAAGATAAAATAAAATAAAATAAAGAAGAAATTTCATATTTTTGAAATGGAAGGAATATTTTTCTTTGGTCGTTCGATTGAACTTGGTTCAGGTTGAGGAATTAAAAGGAGGATGGTGTCTGCCAAGGAGAAACGGATCGACGAATGAAAAGTAACGGCGCATTAACGAACTGAACGAGGCACAGAGGGTTAATATTCGAAATTTCACGCGAGCCTTTCCCCCGTCCGATTGCATCTAAGCATAATGAGCTACTGCAATTGCCTTCTCCAGCAAAACGGTAATCCACAGCCGCTTTGAATGCCCTCGTTACCAGCCTGTATAGCCAGCCTCCTCTTAAACACGGAATTTCCTACCAATTCGACGATACGCGATTTCAAACTCACTTCCGGATTGTGGTCACGGCAATGGCGACAATAGAAATATCGACGATTTAAACTCTGCTCCTCGTGAACGCGAGAGAGCTCGTTTCGATCTCGTTCAGCACTCTTCAAACGCGCAAACAACGACTCAGATCTCTATTTTTTTTTGTTCATTTGCAAAAGAAGTGGAGAAACGAGGGTTTGAACCTGTGCTTATCAAGACAATTTCTTTATATTTTTGTCATATCTATTTTTCAGAATTATTATCTTTGATTTATATTTGTTTTCTTTGATTATTCTTTATTTAAGTTTCCTTTAAAATGGATTTGAACGTGTAAAATTTGGCAAATGGTGGCCATGTTGAATTAGAATTAATTTCTTTCAATTCGACCGACGTAAGGTTCAAATTCGAGTGATTCTTCATAGTTTTTATCATTCTTCTGACCCTTATGTTAGATTCTACGATCTTTATAACAGATTTTTCTTCGAATTATATGAATTAAATTTATTTTCTTTACTTATTCCTTATTTAATTGTCCTGTATACACATTTTTACCATTGTCAAAAGCAGCAAATCTCAAGTATCAAGTCTAAAGCCTCACGTCTCAAGCTTGAAGTTTGAAATTTCAAGTTTGAAGCCTTAAATTTTAAGCTTGAAGTTTGAAATCTTAAGTTTAGAGCCTCACGTCTCAAGCTTGAAGTTTGAAATTTGAAGTTCGAAGCCTTAAATTTCAAGCTTGAAGTTTGAAATTTTAAGTTTCAAGCTTCAAATCTCAAGCTTGATAGTTGAAGCTCCAAATCTCTCAAGTTTCAATATTGAATCCTCAAGTTTGGAGCTTCTTTTTTTATTGATTAAAATATGCACGACGGCTATGACCGTCATTTGCGTATACGCATCGCCAAGAATCCGACGGCTATGACCGTCATTTGCGTACAGATCGCCAAGAATCTGACGACTATAACCGTCATTTGCGTATACGCATCGCCAAGAATCCGACGGCTATGACCGTCATTTGCGTACAGATCGCCAAGAATCTGACGGCTATAACCGTCATTTGCGTATACGCGTCGCCAAGAATCTGACGACTATAACCGTCATTTGCGTATACGCATCGCCACGAATCCGACGGCTATGACCGTCATTTGCGTACAGAGTGTTAACGAATGAAAATTTTTACTTCGAACCAACCAGAAATTACCAGCGTAATATAAATACTCGGCCAGCGTATAAAATGCTCGATGTTGCCTTTTCGCGACGATCGTTACGGAATAAAAACGTATCGAAAGCCACCCCCCAATGGTGGTATTCGCGGTATTTCCAGCTGAAATTCGAGAGTTTCGTTTGTTATGATCATACACGGTATATTTTTCCCTTAATATCGCGGCGGAAAAATTATTACCATTTTATCCGCGGTTATATTTGCTCTCGCCAATTTTATTCAAACATCCTCGGTTATTTCATGTTGGAAATGGCGTTGAAAAATGTGTTTTTACCAGTTAAAAAATTGCGTTCCCCCTCTTTTTCTCTTTTTTTACTCTTCTTTAACGCAGCATACGCGAAATCGAGCGATCGTCAGTTGCGAAATTTCTCCAATTCTTGAAAATTATTCAGTGATTTCTTCAGAAATGATTTAAGAAGAGTAAGAAATCATAAATATTAGAAATTTTCGCTATCCATGGGATTGGACTGAAAACTGAAACTTCAAATTTAAAGCCTCAAGTCTCAAGCTTGAAGGTTGAAATTTCAAGTTTGGAGCTTCAAATCTCAAGCTTCAAGTCTCAAGCTTGAAAGTTAAAGCTTCAAGTCTCAAGCTTGAAAGTTAAAGCTTCAAGTCTCAAGCTTGAAGGTTGAAATTTCAAGTTTGGAGCTTCAAATCTCAAGCTTCAAGTTTCAAGCTTGAAAGTTAAAGCTCCAAGTCTCAAGCTTGAAGGTTGAAATTTCAAGTTTCGAGCTTCAAATCTCAAGCTTCAAGCCTCAAGCTTGAAGGTTGAAATTTCAAGTTTGGAGCTTCAAATCTCAAGCTTCAAGTCTTAAACTTGAAAGTTAAGGATTCAAGTCTCAAGCTTGAAGGTTGAAATTTCAAGTTTGGAGCTTCAAATCTCAAGCTTGAAGGTTGAAATTTCAAGTTTGGAGCTTCAAGTCTCAAGCTTGAAAGTTAAAGCCTCAAGTCTCAAGCTTGAAGGTTGAAATTTCAAGTTTGGAGCTTCAAATCTCAAGCTTCAAGTCTCAAGCTTGAAAGTTAAAGCTTCAAGTCTCAAGCTTGAAAGTTAAAGCTTCAAGTCTCAAGCTTGAAGGTTGAAATTTCAAGTTTGGAGCTTCAAATCTCAAGCTTCAAGTTTCAAGCTTGAAAGTTAAAGCTCCAAGTCTCAAGCTTGAAGGTTGAAATTTCAAGTTTCGAGCTTCAAATCTCAAGCTTCAAGCCTCAAGCTTGAAGGTTGAAATTTCAAGTTTGGAGCTTCAAATCTCAAGCTTCAAGTCTTAAACTTGAAAGTTAAGGATTCAAGTCTCAAGCTTGAAGGTTGAAATTTCAAGTTTGGAGCTTCAAATCTCAAGCTTGAAGGTTGAAATTTCAAGTTTGGAGCTTCAAGTCTCAAGCTTGAAAGTTAAAGCTTCAAGTCTCAAGCTTGATGGTTGAAATTTCAAGTTTGGAGCTTCAAGTCTCAAGCTTGAAGGTTGAAATTTCAAGAAAACAAATCAGGACAAGTACTAAGACCCAAATATTCAAAATTTTCGTACCCAACAGCGATTTAAGATCAATGGAAGTCCTGAGCTTGAAAAGTTTTGAAATTTTCCCTCAAAAAATGCATTTTCACCATTTAAAAAGAACGTGGAGGCCCCAAAATTCGAAATTGTCGCCACCAGGAGCGAATCAAGATAAACGAGAGCCCTCTGCTTGAAAAGATTTTAAATTTCCCCCCAAAAAATGCATTTTTTCATTTAAAAAATAGCCTCTCTTCCCACTCTTCCCCTCTTTCAGCCTTCTCTGAAAGAGCATACACGATCGAGCGATCGTCAGCAGCGAAACTTCTCCAATTTTCGCGAGTTATTCAGCGATCTGTCCCCGCTGAATACGAAACGGGCGAATTAAGGGTTGGCTGAGGGGAATCCGTTTCGAAAATAGTATGAAAACGAACCAAGTTAAAGATCCTCGCGTAGGCGCGCGTTGGTCTCGCGAATTCAAAGTTAATCCATCCCTCGCGATCATCGGAAGTGGAAGTTCTTTGGGAGGGAGGGGGGTTGGAACTAAGAAGATTATCCATAATTTATGTATGAAGGTAAAACAAAGAGTGGACTGCTGGTGGGACTGTATAATTTCAGGTATCGTCGCTCAGAGTTTTGCTATCTCGTTAATTCTTCCTCCAACGAGTTCCAGCTGCTCTGTTTTAACGACTGCGAGGTCCAGAATGTAGATACGATATGTAAAAATCTGTTATAAAGATGATAGAGTCCAGCATAAGGGTCAGAAGCATTAGAAAAGCTATTAAGAATCACGCGAATTTGAACCTTATGTTGGTCGAAGTGAGAGAAACTAATTCTAGGCTCAATATGGCTGCTATTTACTAAATTTTTGCGTCCAAATCCATTCTACAGAAAACGTAAATAAGAAATAAGTAAAGAAAATAAATTTAATTCGTGTAATTCGAAAAAAAATCTGTTATAAAGATCATCGAGATTCGAAGCTTTAAACTTCAGACTCGAGATTTAAAGCTTCAAAGTTGAAGTTTCTGACTTGAAGCTTCAACTCTCAAGCTTCAGATTTAAGGCTTTCAACTTGAAATTTCAAACTTCAAGCCTGAGACTTGAGGCTTTGAACTTGAAGCTTGAGATTTAAAGCTTCTAACTTGAAATTTGAAACTTCAAACTTGAGACGTAAGACTTCGAACTTGAAACTTGAGATTTGGAGCTTCAAGCTTGAAATTTCAACCTTCAAGCTTGAGACTCGAAGCTTTAAACTTCAGACTTGAGGTTTTAAGCTTGAAACTAGAAATTTCAAACTTCAAGCTGCAGACTTGAGGCTTTAAACTTGAATCTTGGGATTTGAAGCTTGAAACTTGAAATTTCTAACTTGAAGCTTCAACTCTCAAGCTTGAAAGTTGAGGCTTCAATCTTCAAGTTTTAGATTTTTATCTTTAATACTCGAAGCTTTAGCTTTCAAGCTTGAGACTTGAGGCTTTAAGCTTGAAGCTTGAGATTTGAAGCTTGAAACTTGAAATTTTTAACTTGAACCTTCAACTCTCAAGCTTGAAATTTAACGCTTCAAACTTGAAATTTCAAACTTCAAGCTTGAAACTTGAGGCTTTAAACTTGAAACTTGAGATTTGAAGCTTTTGTCAATGGTGAAAATGTGTTTATAGGACAATTAAATAAGGAATAAGTAAAGAAAGTAAATTGAATTCGTATAATTCGAAGAAAAATCTCTCATAAAGATGGCAGAATCTAGCATAAGGGTCATAATCATCGCAAATACCATTAAGAATCACTCGAATTTGAACCTTACGACTGTCGAAGTGAAAGAAAATAATTCCACTTCAATATGGCGACGTTATTTACATAAACAAACCAAATATATACATATATACTGTTATTTCTAATATTTTAAATTAAATTATCGTCAATAAGCACTTATATACTCTTACTTCTAATATATTAAACTAAATTATCGTCAACAAATACCAAATCTAGGTTACTTTACGCTTCGTTACCACCAATTAGTACATAATAATCAATTTCTAAAGTGTCGTTTAATCCTGAAACGCAACACTAACCCTCTTAATACTTAAATACAGACAGAAGAGGCTAAAACACGAGACTTTAATAACAGTCTACGCTCCTGCAGAGAGTTCCTCGAGGCTGCACGATGTTTTATACAGGGTGTAACGATGGACAATTATGATACTGGAATACGTTGTATACTATAGTTAGTAATGATATATAATTTGTCGCGGCGGCACCTGTAAGCACCCCTTAATATTGGCCTGATTGATGTTAGAGTAATTACTGGCGAGCACGTTCAGCGAACGGAAATTGGAGGTGCGTCTAATTACTCCCTCAATGCGCCTCCTCCTCTTCTCTAATTGCTGCGAATAATAAGAGTTTCCGTGGTCATTTGATAATTAAATAAGTCCCACGTGAGTCGTTGCTGAAATTGGGACCCCATCGACGCGACTGAAGCAGTTTTTTCGAGTTTCGATTACGTAAATTTTCGAATCTTGCCCTTAAAAATTAATAATTGCCAATATGTCAGCCTATAAATAAATTAATTATTGAAATTTCAGTAGAATAGAAACAAATTTTAATCTAAAATCGACGTAACTGCATAGTTTTTTCGAATTTCATTTACGTAAATTTTCGAATCTTGCCCTCAAAAATCAATAATTGCCAGTAATTGCCTATAAATTAACCAATTATCAATATTTTAATCTAAAATCGACGCTACTGCAGTCGTTTTTTTCGAGTTTCGATTACGTAAATTTTCGAATCTTGCCCTTAAAAATCAATAATTACCAATACGTCAGGCTCTAAATTAATGAATTATCAAAATTTTAACAGAACAGGAAGAAATTTTAATTCAAAGAAGAAATTTGCAACATTGCATTTTTAATTTCATATTGAATTAGAATTACATTCCTTCAGTGTCGATGAGGTAAGTTCTCGAATCTAGCCCTTAAAAATCAATAACTATCAACGTGTCAGGCTCTAAATTAATTAATTATCGAAATTTTAGTAGAATAGAAACAAATTTTAATTTAAAATCGACGTAACTGCAATAGTTTTTTCGAGTTTCATTTACGTAAATTTTCGAATCTTGCCCTCAAAAATCAATAATTGCCAATAATTGCCTATAAATTAACCAATTATCAAAATTTTAATCTATAATCGACGTGACTGAAGCAGTTTTTTTCGAGTTTCGATTACGCAAATTTTCGAATCTTGTCCTTAAAAATTAATAATTGCCAACGTATTCGAAATCAGGATTAATTATGGGACCAAATCACCATTGGTGGGCCCATAAAAACCTTCGAAAGGTCAGCTCGAATTCGACGACGCCATAAAATCGTCCATTAAACCAAGTTAGAGCCAATAAAACGATTGTATCACTGCTTTCCTCCCCCAAAGTCGCAACTCGAATCACGTTCGATGTTAAACCAGCTTCCGGTTACATTCTTCTGTTCCAGGCGATGAAGATGAGCAAAGTGGGCAACCAGACCAATTCGCAGGACCCACAGGCGGTGAACTCCCGCGTGTTCGTCGGGAATCTGAACACGTTTCAGTGCAGCAAGACGGACGTCGAGCGGATGTTTCAACGCTATGGACGTCTCGCTGGTGAGTAACAGCTGACCAGAGTCACTGACGATTTAAATGCCTCGCGAATTTAAATGCCTCGCGAATTTAAATTCCTTGCGAATTTAAATGCCTCGCGAATTTAAATGCCTCGCGAACTTAAATTCCTTGCGAACTGAAATGCCTCGCGAATTTCAATGCATCGCGAATTTGGATGCCTGGCGAATTTAAATACCTCGTGAGTTTAAATGCCTCGCGAATTTGAATGCCTCGCGAATTTAAATGCCTCGCGAACTGAAATGCGTCGCGAATTTAAATTCCTTGCGAATTTAAATGCCTCACGAATTGAAATGACTCGCCAATTTAAATTCCTCGTGAATTTCAATGCCTCGCGAATTTGAATGCTTCGCGAATTTCAATGCCTCACGAATTTGGATGCCTGGCGAATCTAAATGCCTCGAGAATTTCAATACCTCGCGAATTTCATTGCCTCGCGAATTTAAATGCCTCGCGAATTCAAATGCCTCGCGAATTTCAATGCCTCGCGAATTTAAATTCCTCGCGAATTTAAATGCCTCGCGAATTTAAATGCCTCGCGAAGTTAAATGCCTCGCGAATTTCAATGCCTCGCGAATTTGGATGCCTGGCGAATTTAAATGCCTCGCGAACTGAAATGCCTCGCGAACTGAAATTCCTCGCGAATTTAAATTCCTCGCGAACTTAAATTCCTCACGAATCTAAATGCCTCGAGAATTTCAATGCCTCGTGAATTTAAATGCCTCGCGAATTTCAATGCCTCGCGAATTCAAATGCCTCGCGAATTTAAATGCCTCGCGAGTTTAAATGCCTCGCGAATTTAAATGCCTCGCGAACTGAAATGCCTCGCGAAGTTAAATGCCTCGCGAATTTAAATGCCTCGCGAATTTAAATGCCTCGCGAATTTAAATGCCTCGCGAATTTCAATCCCTCGCGAATTTGGATGCCTGACGAATTTAAATGCCTCGCGAATTTCAATCCCTCGCGAATTTGGATGCCTGACGAATTTAAATGCCTCGCGAATTTCAATCCCTCGCGAATTTGGATGCCTGACGAATTTAAATGCCTCGCGAATTTAAATGCCTCGCGAATTTCAATACCTCGCGAATTTGAATGCTTCGCGAATCTAAATGCCTCGAGAATTTCAATGCCTCGCGAATTTAAATGCCTCGCGAATTTAAATTCCTTGCGAACTTAAATTCTTCACGAATCTAAATGCCTCGAGAATTTCAATGCCTCGCGAATTTAAATGCCTCGCGAATTTCAATGCCTCGCGAATTTAAATGCGTCGCGAATTTAAATGCCTCGAGAATTTCAATGCCTCGCGAATTTAAATGCCTCGCGAATTTGAATTCCTCGCCAATTTGAATTCCTCGCGAATTCAAATGCCTCGCGAACTGAAATGCGTCGCGAATTTAAATTCCTTGCGAATTTCAATGCCTCGCGAATTTAAATGCCTCGCGAATTTAAATGCCTCAGATTTTTTTATTTGTTACTTATTGTTTGTTTTATTTTTTATTTATTTTATTTGTAGTCTTGCGCTGACGCGTCGCGTCTCAGATTTTTTTTATTAGATACGAATAACTTTTCATCGATAATTTAAAAAAGAAGAAAGAAATATATCAGTTCCTTAATGCCTCGAGGATCAGTTTTGCGCTGACGCGTCGCGTCTCAGATTTTTTTTTATTATTATTATTATTCTTAATAAAACCCAGCTCGCAGTTTAACCGCGCAATCTACGATCATCCATTCTCTCTCTCTTTTTCTCTTTATATATTTTTTTTTCTTTTTTTTGGTGGAAGAATAGTTAGAAACCGAGCGTACCCGCGGAGATTCAAAGATCGCGGCACGGATAACAGGAAAAAAGCTCGTGGCGTAAAAAAGTTGCTGCTGGGCGGGAGACAAACAGCGGGGCGGAAATGGGATTCTCTCGATACCCGTTGCTAACCCAATTTGCGGCCTGATAGCTCCTTGACCTTCGATATCCCGATTGGATATCCGTCTCGAGTTACTGCGAGCTGCTGCGAGCCTTTCGCTCTGCCACTAACTTCGTTTCCAGAAGAGCCACCCACTTTCTTGCCCCTCGAAATGGGCTCGTTTCTTCGCGACGACGAGCGATGACAAATTGGAGAAGAAAGAATTTGTGTCTGAGTTCGATTTTGGTGTTGGTTTGGTTTTGTTTTATATTATTGCAAATTCGTTTGTTTGCGTTGATTAAAGGGGGGTTTTTTTGGTGTTCTTCATTTGAGAACCACTGCTTTGGGACATGATATTGTAGATGAAAGATGCATCACTGCTCTGGAATATTTTTTGTTCCTTTCTTTCTTCTTGATAAAAGTGGAGAATTTTGCTGTTTTTGAGAAGCACTGCTTTAGGAATATTTTTTGCTTCTCCTTTGCATCTCGATAAAAGTGGACAATTTTGCTGTTCTGTACTTGAGAACCACTGTTTTGGAACACGATGTCATAGATGGAGTCCACCACTGCTTTGGAGTATTTTTGGTGCCTCCTTTTTTTCTTGATAAAAGTAGGAAATTTTGCTGCTCTGTACTTGAGAACCACTGTTTTGGAACACAATATCATAAATGGAGTCCACTACTGCTTTGGAATATTTTTTGTTCCTCCTTTTTTTCCTGATAAAAGTGGGCAATCTTGCTGTTTTTAAGAACCACTGCTTTGGATGTCCTCGTTCGATTTTGTTGTATTTTATTTTATATTATTGCAAATTCGTTTGTTTGCATTGATTAAAGGGGGGTTTTTTTGGTGTTCTTCATTTGAGATCCACTGCTTTGGGATATGATATTGTAGATGGAGGATGCATCACTGCTCTGGAATATTTTTTGTTCCTTCCTTTCTTCTTGATAAAAGTGGAGAATTTTGCTGGTTTTGAGAAGCACTGCTTTAGGAATATTTTTTGCTTCTCCTTTGCATCTCGATAAAAGTGGACAATTTTGCTGTTTTTGAGGACCACTGTTTGAAATATATCAGTGGATGCATCACTGGTTTGGAATATTTTTTGTTCCTCCTATTTTTCCTGATAAAAGTGGGCAATTTTGCTGTTTTTAAGAATCATTGCTTTGGATGTCCTCGTTCGATTTTGTTGCATTTTATTTTATATTATTGCAAATTCGTTTGTTTGCATTGATTAAAGAGGGGTTTTTTTGGTGTTCTTCATTTGAGAACCACTGCTTTGGGATATGATATTGTAGATGGAGGATGCATCACTGCTCTGAAATATTTTTTTTCCTTCTTTGTATCTCGATAAAGGTAAACGATTTTACTGTTTTTGGTTCCTCCTTTTTTTCTTTTTCTTATAAAAGTGGACAATTTTGCTGTTCTGTGCTTGAGAACCACTGCTTTAGAACACGATATCATGGATAGAGTCCACCACTGCTTTGGAATATTTTTTGTTCCTCCTTTTTTTCTTGATAAAAGTGGGCAATTTTGCTGTTTTGTACTTGAGAATCACTGTTTTGGAATAATTCTTGTTTCTCCTTTTTTTCTTGATAAAAGTGGGCGATTTTTGTATTTGAGAACCACTGCTTTAGAATACAATATTATAAATAGAGTCCACTATTGCTTTGGAATATTTTTTGTTTCTTCTTTTCTGTGGAAAATTGAAACGATTGTAATTGATTTTTTGTTTTTTTAATTAGCTGTGAAATTGATTAATAATATATAAGCTCGTTTATCAGTTTAATTCTTTTGAAAAATGTGGGCAAGAAGGGAGAGAAAAGAATTAAAAATATGTCTGCTAATAGAGTTGTTGTTGAAACACTTAGTGGACTTAATTTTCCATTGATAATTTAAAAAAAAAAACCAATATAAATTACAACAAACCTCCAATGAACTGTCCTTCGAAACAACCAATAAAACAAAGTTATTCCCAACAAAATTTAAAAAAACTTCTCTAAATTAGTAAAACCAGACAACGACAATAAAAACAGCAAAAGGCTAAAATACGTACCAAGAATCGATAATATGAGTCATAATTGCTAATTGAAACGATCATACAACAAAAAAGCTACATGAAAAACGTCTACACAGTCCAAAATCTGAAACCAATAGCGTGACCCAGCACAGAAGACGCAGCAGTTCCTCCATTTTCCACCTACAGAGCTCGAAATCTCGTGGAAAGTGACTTTCAATGAACTGTCCTTCGAAATAACCAATAAAACAAAGTTATTCCCAACGAAATTTAAAAAAACTTCTCTAAATTAGTAAAACCAGACAACGACAATAAAAACAGCAAAAGGCTAAAATACGTACCAAGAATCGATAATATGAGTCATAATTGCTAATTGAAACGATCATACAACAAAAAAGCTACATGAAAAACGTCTACACAGTCGAAAATCTGAAACCAATAGCGTGAACCAGCACAGAAGACGCAGCAGTTCCTCCATTTTCCACCTTCAGAGCTCGAAATCTCGTGGAAAGTGACCAGGGACGATGGACAAAACGTGGTGTCTGGTAACTACCGATAAACAGCTTACTTTCACCAGCTTCCTCGATAAAGTGTCGTAGACAATAAGCGTTGAAGGCGACGCTGAACGCGTCTGCGCGAGGACTTTGCTCGTCAGAGTCGCTTGGAGAATTAAAACGGGCTCTCGATTGGTCGGATAAGACGAGAACCGCGTCCATTCGCTATTGGTCAGACCGTGGCAGCTGTGCGCTGAAGATTGCGCTGGTCGAGTCGACCAGAATTGCGCGCAGCGTCCATGCAGACTGGCCATTGGTCGAAACCACCTCGTGCTTAATTTCATTTCCAAGTTCTGCTCGAGTAAATTGCCTGATTCGAGCTCGAACGCGATCGCAGACTTTCGAGAATTCGCGATTTCCACGAATTATGAGAACCACTGAGTTTGGTTTGGTTTGCTTTTCGTTCGTCCCTCGCAATATGGCGAGCATCTACTTGTTTTGCACTTATTTCGTCGTACCAGATGTTTTTTGTGATTGTTTTAACGAGTTTCAGGCTTTTTCAGGGGTTTTTTAGTGTAATTGGTTTTATTGGTTTAGTATTTGTTTATTTTGTTTAGTAGTTTTGTTAGTTTTTGTTAGCTTTGTGTTAAGTTGGTATTGTAGGTGATGGATTTATCGACGTTGTGAATGTTTTCTTTTCAGACTTAATTTTCAAGCTTTTTTTCTTGATAATTTTAATCTTTATTTAAGAAAATTCTCTCAGTGATTCCCAATATAATATTTTAAATGACTTTCAACATTTTCTTGGGTTTTTTTAGTCAACTTTCTTTTATTAGTTTAGTATCTGTTTATTTTGTTTAGTAGTTTTGTTAGTTTTTATTAGTTTTGTGCTAGGTTGGTATTGTAGATGATGGATTTATCGACGTTGTGAATGTTTTCTTATAGACTTAATTTTCAAGCTTCTTTCTTGATAATTTTTATCTTAATAATTTTAATTATTTATGAAAGTTGTCTCAATGGTTCTCAATATAATATTGTAAACGACTTTCAACATTTTTTAGAGTTTTTTTAGTCAAATTTCTTTTATTAGTTTATTATTTGTTTATTTTGTTTAGTAGTTTTGTTAGTTTTTGTTAGTTTTGTGCTAGGTTGGTATTATAGGTGACGGATTTATCGACGTTGTAAATGTTTTTCCTGTAGAATAATTCAGACTTAATTTCTATGCTTTCTTGATTGTAATTTCCTGATTTTATTGATACAGATTATTTTAATCTTTATTTATAGAAAGCTCTCTCCGTGGTTCCCAATATTGTAAACGACTTTCAGCGTTTTCTTGCTTTCTTTTAGTGAAATTTGTTTTATTAGTTTACTATTTTGTTATTTTGTTTGGTAGTTTTATTAGTTTTTATTAGTTTTGTGTTAGGTTGGTATTGTAGGTGATGGATTTATCGACGTTGTGAATGTTTTCTTATAGACTTAATTTTCAAACTTTTTTGGTTGATAATTTTAATGTTAATAATTTTAATTATTTATGAACATTTTCTTGGTTTTTTTAGTCAAATTTCTTTTATTAGTTTAATATTTGTTTATTTCGTTTAGTAGTTTTGTTAATTTTTATTAGTTTTATGTTGGGTTGGTATTGTAGGTGATGGATTTATCGACGTTGTGAATGTTTCCTTTCAGACTTAATTTTCAAGCTTTTCTTGTTGATAATTAAAATCTTTATTCATGAAAGTTCTCTCAGTGGTTCTCAATGTAATATTTTAAATGACTTTCAACATTTTCTTCGGTTTTTTTAGTCAACTTTCTTTGTTAGTTTTTATTAGTTTTGTGCTAGGTTGGTATTGTAGGTGACGGATTTATCAACGTTGTTTCATACTTAATTTCCAAGCTTTTTCTGTTTGTAATTGTCTGATTTTATTGGTACAGATTATTTTACTCGTTCTTTAATGAAAGTTCTATCAGTGGTTCTCAATATATTGATGGAAAATTTGTTCAGAATGAACAATGATAATACTATTAAATAGTACTTAATGTTATTATTAACTTGATTTTTTCGAAAAAATGACTCATGCCATTTTTAAACTTAATTAATCACCAACTAAGACTAACAAGTTCTCTTGGATAACATCTCAGTGGCTCTCAACATCCTAATTCCCAATTCCAATGAAGTATAGAGATACAGATAAACTGCATTAATTAAATATCAACAAAATCTCTCTCGAATAAGATCTCAGTGGTTCTCAGCACCTCTTCGATTTCAAATTAAAAAATTGCTAATCCTAATCACAAATTGCTTTGAAAAATGCACAATAAACTGCATTAATTATTAACAAAATTTCTCTCAAACAAGATCTCAGTGGTTCTCAGCAACGCAATTATTTCACAGAGCTTTCAGCAAATTTTTTCAATCTCAAATTAAAAAATTTGAAAACCACAATACAATTTCTTTGAGACGAGGAGATGTAGATAAACTGCATTTAATTGATCGATCAAGGTAATTCAATTATCAATAAAAGTTCTCTCAAACAAATGGTTTTCAGTGGTTCTCAGCACCACAATTATTTCACGAAGCATTTTTCAGACCTGTTCAATTGCAAATTAAAAAATTTAAAGACCACAACACAATCCCTAATTACAGATTTCTTTGAAACGAAGAGATACCAATAAATTACATCAATTATCAACTAAAGTCCTTTCGAACAAGGTGTCAGTGGTTCTCAGCACCACGATTATTTTATAGAACATTCTTCAAACCTTTTCAATCCCAAATTAAAAAATTTGAAGACCACAATACAATCCCCAATCACAAATTTCTTTGAAAAGAAGAGATACCAATAAATTGCACTAATATCTCAGTGGTTCTCAGCATCACAATTATTCCACGAAGCCTCCTTCAAACCTCTTCGTTCTCGACTTCAAAAATTAGAAAACCTCATTCGACACTGTCCTTAGCCAACACCTAAAAATTCCAACAGCCACAACACTAATTTCTTTGAAGTGAAGAGATACAGCATTGATCAATATCAACGAAAGTTCTCTCAAATTAAAAAAAAAAAGATTTCACTGGTTCTCAGCACTTCTACGATCTTAAATGAAAAAATTTAAAGACCACAACACAATCCCCAATTACAGATTTCTTTGAAACGAAGAGATACCAATAAATTACATCAATCATCAACTAAAGTCCTTTCGAACAAGGTGTCAGTGGTTCTCAGCAACCACAATCACTTCACAAATCCTTCTCCAATCTCAAATAAAAAAACCTGAAGACCTCCCTCAAAACTCAACATCCCAACCATCTGTTCTCCACGAAATCAGATAAAGAAGTGATCTCGATATCCTTCGCAGAGAACGAACGACTCTAAAGCACTCTGCTCAGTAAACGATGAAATTGCAGGCAGCTTCAGTTTGTCCTGGTCCACGAAAATTCGAGAGGCCACAGCAGCAACAGCTGCGTTGGTCAGAATGCAGGAGAATCGAGTGACCAAACGCCTGGAGAGCAGCATTAAATTTCGTGGACATTAAAATCGAGTGGAGAACGGAATAATTCGCGAAAAGAAGAGGAAAAGCCTCGCAGTAACTCGATATTCCTTGTTGCGCGCGTTTACGTTTGTTCTCTCGCGGAAATCTGCATATCCCGCGGTTTTTTGCGCAGCTCGAGGCAGTAACGAGCGAAAGGGTCGAATTAGAAGAGAAACGAAGGGTCTGAGGGCAAGAAAAACGCTGATGGATCGATCAGGAGCAATCGATTCGATCTCTTGCGTCGATCGAATCGACGAAGGAAATTCTTCGCAGCCGCGTGGAATTATTTTTGCGGTCCCCACAGGGACTCGCAACTGAGAGAAGTAATTAGATTTACCTGCGAGAGGTGGAAAAAATGGTTCGAGGGACGTGGATGCCTCGAACGGCTCGTAATAACTGCGATGGCTCGTTTACTGCCCTTCTGACGACAATTACGATTTTAATGTTTAACAACGGGGAAGCTAATTTCCAGGCAGACCTGTGGGATCTGGCGTTGCAAAGCGAGTGGGGAATTGCGGGGGTTGCGGGATGGTAAACAGAGAGCTGAAAAAGATCGCTGGCTCTGATTGGGCTCGCGTCTAATCTCGTTGTTGTACGAGAATGTGTTTTTTTTTTTTTTGTTTTTGCAGGCGAAATGCGACTCTCTAGTGTTTTTTTCGTGTGTTTTTAAGGGGTTTTTGGTTGAGAACCAGTGGGATGTTCGAGATGTTCACATAAAGAATCAACAATTTTCATAAAACTAATCATTTCTCGCGAAACCAAAGTTGGTTTTGTGAAAATTGTTGATTTTTTATGTTTAAGGTAAAAACAGGAAGTTTTCTTGAAGCGAATTTCAGTGGTTCTCAACTTTGTTGATTGCAAATTTTTTAAGCGAAGGATGATTTAAATTAGATTAATGTTATCAAACTTGCGATAATTATTGACGAATGTTTTTTTAGAACACGATCTCAGTGGTTCTCAACTTTGTAGATTGAAAAATTTTGAAGTAAAGAGAGACTGTTAAATTGCATTAATGTTATTAAAATTGCGTTAATAATTTGAATAACGATCTTTAGAACATGATGTCAGTGGTTCTCAAGTTGATCGATAGATTATTTTATTAAAGTGAATAGACATTATTAAATGTCATTAATATTATTAAAATTGCGTTAATAAATTAAATAACGATCTCTAGAACTAGATGTCAGTGGTTCTCAACTTGATCGATAGATTATTTCATTAAAGTGAATAGACATTATTAAATGTCATTAATATTATTAAAATTGCGTTAATAAATTAAATAGCGAACTCTAGAACAAAATATCAGTGGTTCTCAACTTTCTTAATCGAAAATCTTTTTTAAGTGAAGAGACGCTGTTAAGTTGCATTAATGTTATCAAAATTGCGATAATTATTGACAGAAGTTCTTTAGAACGAGATCTCAGTGGTTCTCAACTTTATTGATTGTAAATTTTTTAAGTGAAGGGTGACTGTTATAATTGGATTAATGTTGTCAAAATTGTGATGATTATTGACGAAAGTTCTTTAGATCGAAATCTCAGTGGTTCTCAACTTTATTAATTGCAAATTTTTTAAATGAAGGGTGACTGTTATAATTGGATTAATGTTATCAAAATTGCGATAATTATTGACGAAAGTTCTTTAGATCGTAATCTCAGTGGTTCTCAACTTTATAGATTGAAAAATTTTGAATTAAAGGGAGACTGTTAAATTGCATTAATGTGGTTAAAATTGCGGTAGTAAATTAACAAAAGATTTTTCGTAGATGATATCAGTGGTTCTCAACCTATTGACCTCAAATTTTTTTAAGTGTTGAGACACTGTTAAATTGCATTCGTGCTTTAATTAAAATTGCGTTAATAAGTTAGCAAAAGTTCTCTAGAACGAAATTTCAGTGGTTCTCAACTTTGTTGATTGCAAATTTTTTAAGTGAAGGATGACTGTTATAATTGGATTAATGTTGTCAAAATTGTGATAATTATTGTCGAAAGTTCTTTAGAACGAGATCTCAGTGGTTCTCAACTTTATTGATTGCAAATTTCTCTGAATTGAAAAGACACTGTTCATTTTTAATGTGAAGAAACACTGCTCAGTGGCATTAATGTCTTGGAAATTGTGTTAATAAATTAACAAGAGTTCTCTAGGACAAAATCTCAGCGGTTCTCAACCCATCCATTACAAATTTGTTCACAACCAACAATCTAAATTTAAAGTTAAAGAAGTGTTTTAAAGTGATGAGACATTGTTAAATTGTATTCATGTTTTAATTAAAATTGCTTTAATGAGTTAATAAAGGATCTCTGGAACTAAATATCAGTGGTTCTCAACCCACATGAAATAGAAATTGTTCAATTGTAAACAACATTGATTTCTCTGAGAAAAATAACTCGTGTCATTTTCACATTTGATTCGTCAGTGTTCTTTTATCAACATCACAGTGGTTCTCAACCTACTGATTCCAACTTTTGTTGAAATGAAGAAACATTGTTAAATCGTTTTCAATTTTAATCCATTGAGACACTGTTGAATAGCTTTCAAATCTTCTTCACCAAAGTTCTCGTTTAACAACATCTCAGTGGTTCTCAACCTACTAATTGCAAATTTTTTTGAAACGAACACGACACCGTTAAATTGTATTTCTGTTGCGAAAAATTGCGTTGATAAATTAACAGACGTTCTCTCGAACAAAATCTCAGTGGTTCTCAACCCATAGGTTTTACATTGTTTTAAAGGAGATGCACTGATAAATGGCATTGACGTTATCAAAATTGCATTAATAAATTAGCAAACGTTCTCTCGAACAGAATCTCAGTGGTTCTCAATCCACCATCTCCAAACGTATTCACAACCAAGAACCCAACCTTAACTCCAGTGTGTTCCTCAAAAGCTCGCCAAACCTGAAGAAACGCCTGCAACGAGCAAAACTTCGCCTCGCGACTCGCATCGCGCTGATCAACGCCAACAATTTCCTCTGACGAGTTTAAAGCACCGCGGATACGTTTCGAGCCACGCCACTGAGAAGCTTAAAATCGTCAGGAATTTTAAGCTCGAAAGTATTTGGCCGTTGAAAATTTCAACCGTCCCTGTTTCTTTTTTTTCTTTTTTTTTTCTGTTCACATCGGCTACCACATGGCACCAGCCGCGTCATCGATTCGGTCCGCGTAGCAAGTCGCCAGATACGTTCATTTTAACGCGGCAGAGCCGGCTGTAATCTGTGTACCCGTAATAACTTTTGCGTGGTTAGCAGCTGACCATGCATGGAATTCATTATGCTGAAACAAATATGGAAATCTCCATATATTCCCGCCACGGTTGCTCGTGTATAGCCACAGGCGTACGCGCGTTGGATGCAGGATATACTTTCGAGAGGGTTTCTGGACAGTGACGGTCGAAAAAAACTTATCTGCGAGCGCCAGTTGTGTCCGACATGTTAATAATGTCAGGCGCTGCGAGACTTCGCGGCGTTTCTTTCGCTCCTGGTTTTTTGCGCGGTAGAATCGACAGGCACGCGTTGGGGTGGGAAGATAACTCCCAAAGGACGTTTCGTTTTGGGCGGTTCTTTGTCTCTTGTCTCGATGTCGCGATATCGAGAGTTTTCACGGTAGAATCGCGATCGATTAATTATCGATTGGGTGGTAATTAGAACGGGAAGTCGATTTGTTGTTTCGGCTGACAGTTGTAAAATCGACGTTGTATTGCTTTCTCGTTCTGCGATTATGTTGAAGAGTTTGCGAAGGGGATTGGTTAGGTTAAGTTTGGGTAGGTTGCAATCAGTGGTTCTCAAACTGCGAGTCCTAATATTCTAGAACAGTGGATCTCAAATTGGGCGCACTAGAATATTTAAACTTTAGAGCAATTGGTATCAAAGTTTGAACCACAACATTCTAAAGCAGTGCATATTAATATACTGTGCATATTAATATTCTAAAGCAGTGGTTCTCAAATTGCGAGCACTAGAGTATTTAAATTCCAGAGCAATGGATCCCAAAGTTTGAACCGCAATATTTCAAAGCAATGGTTCTCATGCTATGCATGTTAATATTCTAAAGCAGTGGTTCTCAAATTCTAAGCACTGGGGCATTTAAATTTGAGAGCAATGGGTTCCAAAGTTTGAACCACAACATTTTAAACCAGTGATTCTCAAACTATGCGCCACAGTATTATAAAGCAGTGGTTCTCATACTGTGCATGTTAATGTTCTAAAGCAATGGTTCTCAAGATATGCTCGTTAATATTTGAAAGCAGTAGTTCTCAAACTGTACTCGTTAAGATTTCAAAACAGTGGTTCTCAAACTGTACTCGTTAAGATTTCAAAATAGTGGTTCTCAAGCTTTTACGCGTTGAAATTCCAAAACAGTGGTTCTCAAACTACACGCGTCAATATTCTAAAGCAGTGGTTCTCAAACTATGCGCGTTATTATTTGAAAGCAGTGGTTCTCAAACCGTGCGCGTTGATATTTTAAAGCAGTGATCCTCAAACTGTACTCGTTAAGATTCCATAGCAGTGGTTCTCAAATTGTACTCGTTAAGATTCCAAAACAGTGGTTCTCAAACTGTATTCGTTAAGATTACAAAACAGTGATTCTCAAACTGTACTCGTTAAGATTTCAAAATAGTGGTTCTCAAAGCTGTACGCGTTAAAATTCCAAAACAGTGGTTCTCAAACTACACACGTCAATATTCTAAGGCAGTGGTTCTCAAACTATGCGCGTTAATATTTGAAAGCAGTGGTCCTCAAACTGTACTCGTTAAGATTCCAAAGCAGTGGTTCTCAAACTGTACTCGTTAAGATTCCAAAGCAGTGGTTCTCAAACTGTACTCGTTAAGATTTCAAAACAGTGGTTTTCAAGCTATATAAGCGTTAATATTTGAAAGCAGTGGTTCTCAAACGGTACTCGTTAAGATTCCAAAGCAGTGGTTCTCAAACTGTACTCGTTAAGATTTCAAAACAGTGGTTTTCAAGCTATATAAGCGTTAATATTTGAAAGCAGTGGTTCTCAAACGGTACTCGTTAAGATTCCAAAACAGTGTTTCTCAAACTCTACTCGTTAAGATTTCAAAATAGTGGTTCTCAAGCTACACGCGTCGAAATTCCAAAACAGTGGTTCTCAAACTACACACGTCAATATTCTAAAGCAGTGGTTCTCAAACTATGACACCTTGATTTAAATTTTTTGAAAATGACCAAAAAGGTTCTAAAAAGCTTGCACAAAATAGTCGAAAAGATTTGAAAACAAATTGTTAAAAATTTTTTATGCGCGGGGCTCCCAACTGTCTTGTTCCGTCCCTGGGAATTTCAAAAATTTCTCAAGGCTGAGTCACCAACTTATCTTGAGTCGTTCCTGGAAAACTTGAAAAATTTCTTAAGTGCGGGGCTCCAACTTCTCTTGACACGTCCCTGGAGAGTTAAAAAAATTTCTCAAGTGCAATGCACCAACTTCTCTTGATACGCCTCTGTAAATCTCGAGAATTTTTTTTAAGCGCAAGGCACCAGTTTCTTTAGATCCGTCACTGAATCAAACGTTCGCAATTTTGCTAATTTCCATTTAAACTGCAAAATAACACGGTGGCCCACGCTCGCCTCGATCCATCCCTGATCCAAACAATTTACAACTCCACTAATTTCTATTTTGATTCGAGGTTGAAACAACAAATTACTAATTATCGAAAATTTCGTTCGAACATTCGTGGACCACGTCATGAAACTGCAAAATTAATTCGCGAAATTGGGATCCACGCTTGTTTTAATTCATCCCTGACCCAAATGTTACAACTCTACTAATTTCGATTTAAAATAGAAAAGAATCGCAATTCGAGGTCGAGATAACAAATTACGAATCGTTGAAAATTTGATCGATAACAAACGTTCGTTCGAACGAAGCTACAAAATTACTGCACGCCCTCGAAATTCGTCAACTCCTCTCGAAAATCCATCGAAGGAAACGAAGCAGCTGAAAGATCGCGAGGAAGGAATCCAGCTCAGTATTTCCGTTTCAATAATCGCGATTCAGGCAGCGGAACGATGACGAGCTCGCGCAGCCGCCCCTCCTCTCAGTCAGCTCATCAAAATTCATGGAAACAATTTTAATTAAAGATTCCCTGGCCCCCCCTCTCCCCCCAGTCGCCATTATCGTGGTATTTCTGTTTCATTCCATTCGCGTGGGCCAGGAAGAAAGCGAGGCGAGCATTGGTATTGGAACGTGATGATCGTTTGTTGTTTCAGGAATATCCATGCACAAAGGGTATGCATTCGTGCAATTCACAAATCCCTTTGATGCCAGGAGCGCCTGCCTTGGCGAAGATGGCCGCACCGTTCTTAGCCAGATACTGGGTAAGTAATTCGCCAGCATACCGCGCTAGCCTCTACTCTCTTCGACGAGACATTAATAACTCCCGTCCACCTTCGCTTACGAGCGCAGCCTGCCTAATTTAAACGTTAATCGTTTGCTATCCTCCATCGCGCGTTGCCAGGATTAATTATTGGCTCGTTCGAGGGTGGAGAGTCTTCTGTTTTTTGGATTTTTAGATCACGATTAATTATTGGTTTGTTTGAGGGTGGGTTGTTCTTTAAAGAGAGTCTCCTATTTTTTAGGATTTTTGGTTCTTGGGTTTTTGGATTCTGGCTTTTGGTGAAGGAAGAGCTGTAAATAGGAGCCTGGGTTCTTCTCTAAGGAGAGTCTTCTATTTTTTAAGATTTTTGGATTACCATTAATTATTGGATCGTTTGAGGGTGGGTTGTTCTTTAAGGAGAGTCTTCTCTATTTATGGGTTTTTTGGATCACGATTAATTATTGGTTGTTCTTTAAGGAATCCTATTTTTTAGGATTTTTGGGCTACGATAAATTATTGGCTCATTTGAGCCTGGGTTCTTCTTTAAGTAGAATCTCCTATTTTTTATGATTTTTGGATTACGGTTAATTATTGGTTTGTTTAAGGGTGGGTTGTTCTTTAAGGAATCCTATTTTTTAGGATTTTTGGATCATTAATTATTGGTTCGTTTGAGTGTGGGTTGTTCTTTAAGGAGAGTTTCCTATTTTTCAAAATTTTTGGATTTTGATTTTTAGTGGAGGAAGAGGTGTAAATAAGAGCCTGGGTTCTTCTTTAAGGAGAGTCTCCTATTTTTTAGAATTTTTAGAGTTTGACTTTTGGTGAAGGAAGAGCTGTAAATGAAATATGAATGTTTTACGTATTAGTAGAAATTTTTTTTTGAGGTTGTGAGAAATTGTTTATTTAATGCATTAGGTTTTTTCTTTTATTGATTTCGGAATCAAAAATAGCCCTACTTTCAACGTTAAAAAAAAAGTACTATATAAAAAAAACAAATATTTAATATGCTAGTAGAAATTTTACTCTGCAAATTTTTCTTGAATTTTTCTTGAAATTTCTGTTCACCTGATTATCATAATATTATTTTTAAAAATAATATTGTAATAATAAATAAAATTGAAATTTCTGTTTACTTGATGCGTTCGTTTTTTATGATTAATTTGGAAATCTACCTAATTTAAACGCTAATCGTTTACTATTCTGCATCGTGCGTTGCCAGGATTAATTATTGGCTCGTTCGAGGGTGGAGAGTCTTCTGCTTTTTAGGATTTTTGGATCACGATTAATTCGTTTGAGGATTTCGTTTGGGATTCGTTTAAGTGTGGGTTGTTCTTTAAGGAGAGTCTCCTATTTTCTAGGATTTTTGATATTTTTTACAATTAATTATTGGCTTGTTTAAGGGTGGGTTGTTCTTTAAGGAGAGTCTCCTATTTTCTAAAATTTTTAATATTTTTTACAATTAATTATTGGCTCGTTTAAGGGTGGGTTGTTCTTTAAGGAGAGTCTCCTATTTTCTAAAATTTTTAATATTTTTTACAATTAATTATTGGCTCGTTTAAGGGTGGGTTGTTCTTTAAGGAGAGTCTCCTATTTTTTAGGATTTTTAATATTTTTTACAATTAATTATTGGTTTGTTTGAGGGTGAGTTTTTCTTTAAGAAGAGTTTCCTCACTTTCTTTTTGGATTTTTGGTTCTTGGATTTTTGGATTCTGGCTTTTGGTGAAGGAAGAGCTGTAAATAAGAGCCTGGGTTCTTCTCTAAGGAGAGTCTTCTATTTTTTAAGATTTTTGGATTACGATTAATTATTGGATCGTTTGAGGGTAGGTTGTTCTTTAAGGAGAGTCTTCTCTATTTATGGGTTTTTTGGATCACGATTAATTATTGGTTGCTCTTTAAGGAATCCTATTTTTTAGGATTTTTGGATTACGATTAATTATTGGGTCGTTTAAGGGTGGGTTGTACTTTAAGGAATCCTATTTTTTAGGATTTTTGCATCATCATTAATTATTGGTTCGTTTGAGTGTGGGTTGATCTTTAAAAAGACGATTAATTATTGGCTCGTTTGAGCCTGGGTTGTTCTTTAAGGAGAGTTTCCTATTTTTCAGAATTTTTGGATTTTGATTTTTAGTGGAGGAAGAGGTGCAAATAAGAGCCTGGGTTCTTCCTTAAGGAGAGTCTTCTTTATTTATGGGTTTTTGGATTTTTACTTTCTGTGAAGGAAGAGGTGTAAATAAGAAATGAGTGTTTAATGTGTTAGTAGAATTTTCTTTGAGATTTCGAGATTGTGAGAAATTGTTTGCTGAATGCCTTAAGTTTTCTTGATTAAGTCGAGAATCAAAAATGACCCCATTTTCAATGCTAGAAGAAAGTAATATAAAAAGGTCTCAAGCTTGGAAATTGAAGGTTCAGATATTAAATCTTCAAGCCTAAAATTTGGAAATTAAAGATTCGAGTATTAAAGCTTCAAGTTTCAAGCTTGAAGATCGAAGCTTCAAGTTTCAAGTTTGAAAATTGAAATTTCAAGTTTAAAGTCTAATGTTTCAAAGGTTGGAAGTTGAAGGTTCGAGCATTAAAGCTTCGAGTCTCAAGCTTGGAAGTTGAAGGTTCGAGTATTAAATCTTCAAGTCTCAAATTTGGAAATTAAAGATTCGAGTATTAAAGCTTCAAGTTTCAAGCTTGAAGATCGAAGCTTCAAGTTTCAACTTTGAAAATTGAAACTTCAAGTTTAAAGCCTAAAGTTTTAAGATTGGAAGTTGAAGGTTCACATATTAAATCTTCAAGTCTCAAATTTGGAAATTAAAGATTCGAGTATTAAAGCTTCAAGTTTCAAGTTTGAAAATTGAAACTTCAAGTTCAAAGCCTAAAGTTTCAAGGTTGAAAGTTGAAGGTTCGAGTATTAAAGCTTCAAGTCTCAAGCTTGGAAGTTGAAGGCTCAGATATTGAAACTTTAAGTCTCAAATTTGGAAATTAAAGATTCGAGTATTAAAGCTTCAAGTTTCAAGCTTGAAAATTGAAACTTCAAGTTTAAAGTCTAAAGTTTCAAGGTTGAAAGTTGAAGGTTCGAGTATTAAAGCTTCGAGTCCCAAGCTTGGAAGTTGAAGGCTCAGATATTGAAACTTCAAGTCTCAAATTTGGAAAGTAAAGATTCGAGTATTAAAGCTTCAAGTTTCAAGCTTGAAGATCGAAGCTTCAAGTTTCAAGTTTGAAAATTGAAATTTCAAGTTCAAAGCCTAAAGTTTCAAGGTTGAAAGTTGAAGGTTCGAGTATTAAAGCTTCAAGTCTCAAGCTTGGAAGTTGAAGGCTCAGATATTGAAACTTTAAGTCTCAAATTTGGAAATTAAAGATTCGAGTATTAAAGCTTCAAGTTTCAAGCTTGAAAATTGAAACTTCAAGTTTAAAGTCTAAAGTTTCAAGGTTGAAAGTTGAAGGTTCGAGTATTAAAGCTTCGAGTCCCAAGCTTGGAAGTTGAAGGCTCAGATATTGAAACTTCAAGTCTCAAATTTGGAAAGTAAAGATTCGAGTATTAAAGCTTCAAGTTTCAAGCTTGAAGATCGAAGCTTCAAGTTTCAAGTTTGAAAATTGAAATTTCAAGTTTAAAGTCTAAAGTTTCAAGGTTGAAAGTTGAAGGTTCGAGTATTAAAGCTTCAAGTCTCAAGCTTGGAAGTTGAAGGCTCAGATATTGAAACTTCAAGTCTCAAATTTGGAAATTAAAGATTCGAGTATTAAAGCTTCAAGTTTCAAGCTTGAAAATTGAAACTTCAAGTTTAAAGCCTAAAGTTTCAAGGTTGAAAGTTGAAGGTTCGAGTATTAAAGCTTCAAGTCTCAAATTTGGAAGTTGAAGGCTCAGATATTGAAACTTTAAGTCTCAAGCTTGGAAGTTGAAGGTTCGAGTATTAAATCTTCAAGTCTCAAATTTGGAAATTAATGATTCGAGTATTAAAGCTTCAAGTTTCAATCTTGAAGATCGAAGCTTCAAGTTTCAAGCTTGAAGATTGAAGCTTCAAGTTTCAAGTTTGAAAATTGAAACTTCAAGTTTAAAGCCTTAAAGTTTCAAGGTTGGAAGTTGAAGGTTCGAGCATTAAAGCTTCGAGTCTCAAGCTTGGAAGTTGAAGGCTCAGATATTGAAACTTTAAGTCTCAAGCTTGGAAGTTGAAGGTTCGAGTATTAAATGTTCAAGTCTCAAATTTGGAAATTAATGATTCGAGTATTAAAGCTTCAAGTTTCAAGTTTGAAAATTGAAACTTCAAGTTCAAAGCCTAAAGTTTCAAGGTTGCAAGTTCAAGGTTCGAGTATTAAATCTTCAAGTCTCAAATTTGGAAATTAAAGATTCGACCATTAAAGCTTCAAGTTTAAAGCCTAAAGCTTCAAGTCTCAAGCTTGAAGCTCGAAGCTCCAAGTCTCAAGCTTGAAAATAGAAACTCAATCGCCACCATCTCCACCTTTCTCAACCCCTCTGAAAAGCACACACCAAAAAAAAAAAAAAAAAAAAAACCCAAGTAACTCAATTAATCACAGAACGAAACCTCCTCGACTTAGCCATTCAAATCGTTCGATAATCGATTTTTTCTCGAACCTTCGCCTGTGTACACAGAAACAGGATAACAAGTAAGAAGGAACGCGAGACCAGCGAAGGAGCAAGAGTCGCAGAGACTCAGCTTTGGTTCCTTTTCTGCTTTCCACGCGTCGCTCGGTTAACCCACGACCACCCCTTCCTCCCCTCACCATCGAAATCTTTCTTTGGCTAATGCAAGAACTGTGTTCTCGCTGTACCTCGCAGCTGGTTACGTACACCCCCTCCTCCCCCCCTCTTTCTCCTGCTTTCTGCTTCCACGTACACGCCAGAGGCTGGTGAACGTAAGTGTTGTCGACAGACGTGCATTTACAAGCGCGAGACTCGCCACAGTTAACCTTCTCCACCTTCCCCTCCCTCTTCAGACCTTCGATTCTACTCTTCTCCTCTTCTATGTAATTCTCAGCATAGCCACAGGGTATATGGAGAAAGTTCAGCGGATGAAACTGAGCGGTTCTTTTCTGGCAGACGACTCTGAGAGCAGTCGAAGCTTGCGTTGGGTTCGTGTGTCGTTCAGGGGTGGTTTTGTGTGGATTTGGGTTTTGGGTTGGCGATTTTTTAGCGAGGTTTTGGTATTTAGTTGGTTAGTGGAAGATGAATTGGGTCTGTGGATGAAAATGAGCGGTTCTTTTCTGCGAGGACGATTCTAAGAGCAGTCAGTCGCTTAGGTTGGGCTGATGTGTCGTTTTGGGGTGGTTTTGTGTGGATTTGGGTTTTGGGTTGGCGATTTTTTAGCGAGATTTTGGTATTTAGTTGGTTAGTGGAAGATGAATTGGGTCTGTGGATGAAAATGAGCGGTTTTTTTCTGCGAGGACGACTCTGAGAGCAGTCAGTCGCTTGGGTTGGGCTGATGTGTCGTTCAGGGGTGGTTTTGTGTGGATTTGGGTTTTGGTTTGGCGATTTTTGAGTGAGTTTTTGGTATTTAGTTGGTTAGTGGAAGATGAATTGGGTCTGTGGATGAAAATAAGCGGTTTTTTTCTGCGAGGACGATTCTGAGAGCAGTCAGTCGCTTGCGTTGGGTTGATGTGTCGTTTAGGGGTGGTTTTGTGTGGATTTGGGTTTTGGGTTGGCGATTTTTTAGCGAGGTTTTGGTATTTAGTTGGTTAGTGGAAGATGAATTGGGTCTGTGGATGAAACTGAGCGGTTCTTTTCTGGCAGACGACTCTGAGAGCAATCAGTCGCTTGGGTTGGGTTCATGTGTCGTTTTGGGGTGGTTTTGAGTGGTTTGGAGGGGGTTGATTGGGTTTGGTTATTGGTTTGGCAATTTTTGAACGAGTTTTTGTCATTTAGTTGGTTAGTGGAAGAATTGGAATACCTTAGAGGTCTCTTTTTCGACTATGGAACTTAATATTGAAGTGTGTACCCTGCAGGATTTACAGAAATGTGAAATACCATTTAACTAATTATTCGAATAAGAATTGAGGGCTGCAGAGTAGATATCAAAACACACATCTTGCAATTTAAAAGCCTTAGTAATCTCTTCTTCAACCCCTAAACCTTATTGTTTAGAGAATATCCTTAGAGTTGGGCTGTTGGTGTTTGATTTTTGGTATGGCAATTGTTATTCGAGCTATGTAATTTAATTAGTTATCGAAATAAGAATTGAGGATGCAGAGTTGATATAGAAACGTACGTCTTGGAGTTTAAAAACCCTCTTAGAGCCTTCTTCAACCCCTGAACTTAATAATAAAGTCACAGTTTACACCCTGCAAGATTTACAGAAATGTGAAATACGATTTAACTAATCATTCGAATAAGAATTGGTGTTGATATCAAGACGTACAATTTGGAATTTAAAAACCCTAGAAGTCTCTCCTTCAACCCCTAAGCCTTATCGTTTAGAGGAGGTCCTTGGAGTTGGGCTATTGGTGTTTGATTTTGGGCACAGTAAGTTTTATTTGAGATATGTAATTTAATTAGCTAGTAAAAGAAGATTTGAGGATGCAGAGTTGATATAAAAGCGTATATCTTGGAATTTAAAAACCCTAGAAGTCCCTTCTTCAACCCTAAAACCCTACAGTTTAGTGGAAGTCACACATGCTGAGTCGAGGGATCCTTGAAGTTGAGCTATTGGTGCATTACTTTGAGTACGTCAATTTTTGTTCGAGTTTTGTAATTTAATTAATTATTGGAATAAGAATTGAGGGTGCAGAGTTGATATAAAGGCGTACATCTTGCAATTTAAAAACCTACAGTTTAGTAAAAGTCAGACGTGCTCTGTCAAGGCACTATTGGTGTTTGGTTTTGTATATTTCAATTGTTATTCCAGTTTTGTAATTTAATTAATTATTGCAATAAGAATTGAAGGTGCAGAATTGATATAAAGACGTACATCTTGCAATTTAAGAGCAAATTGCAATTCTGAAAAGCATCGATTTCTAGCAAAGCAGATGCCCAAAAGCAATCTCGCGTTATCAAATGACATAACAGGATGGCAATTACGCACGAACGTAGTTTCAACGAAGAAATGAGCCATCAAAAGCGACGAGGCATCGTTGATCGCGATAAAGACGGTTTCGAGCGACTGGCTTTTAACCGTGGCCGTATTAAAAATGTATCCATCCGGAGCTGCTGCCTCGGATAGTTTTAAGACGCGTCCAATTTCAGGTTATTCCTGATGGTTTCTTAGATATGCTGCGCGAGCGAATTCTGGCGGATGATTTAAATATCGCAGCGACCTACCGCGTTCTGCCTTCTAAACTTGGGATCTTCTGCAAGTGAATATGTAATATCGCGTTGCTGCTGGACGACGCGGTTTTCTATGGTTTTTTTCTCTTTTTTTATTTTTTTTTTAAGTGTTGCGACGGAATTTCTGTTGCTCTGCGATGGTCAACTTGGCAATTCATTCGTGGAAGACAGACTCGAGCTTTTGCATCGAACATTCAGTTTTTCAGGGCGAATTAGAGTTTGAGCTTTTGCATCGAAGATTCAGTTTTTTGGTTCAATGGCGAATTAATAAATAATTTTTGTTTCTCTGCGATAGTCAACTTGGTAATTTATTCTTATGAAAGTGACTTGAGTTTTTGCATCGAACATTCAGTTTTTTGGTTCAGTGGCGAATTAAAGTTTTTTTTTTAATGTAATTTCTGTTGCTTTGCGATGGTCAACTTGGCAATTTATTCGTGGAAGACAGACTCGAGCTTTTGCATCGAACATTCAGTTTTTCAGGGCGAATTAGAGTTTGAGCTTTTGCATCGAAGATTCAGTTTTGTTTTTCAGGGTGAATTAGAGTTTTTTTTTTTAAGTTTTGCGAGAAAATAATTTTTGTTTCTCTGCGATAGTCAACTTGGTAATTTATTCTTATGGAAGTGACTTGAGTTTTTGCATCGAACATTCAGTTTTTTGGTTCAGTGGCGAATTAAAGTTTTTTTTTTAATGTAATTTCTGTTTCTGCGCGATGGTCAACTTGGCAATTTATTCGTGGAAGACAGACTCGAGCTTTTGCATCGAACATTCAGTTTTTCAGACCGAATTAGAGTTTGAGCTTTTGCATCGAAGATTCAGTTTTGTTTTTCAGGGTGAATTAGAGTTTTTTTTTTTAAGTTTTGCGAGAAAATAATTTTTGTTTCTCTGCGATAGTCAACTTGGTAATTTATTCTTATGGAAGTGACTTGAGTTTTTGCATCGAACATTCAGTTTTTTGGTTCAGTGGCGAATTAAAGTTTTTTTTTTAATGTAATTTCTGTTTCTGCGCGATGGTCAACTTGGCAATTCATTCGTGGAAAACAGACTCGAGCTTTTGCATCGAACATTCAGTTTTTCAGACCGAATTAGAGTTTGAGCTTTTGCATCGAAGATTCAGTTTTGTTTTTCAGGGTGAATTAGAGTTTTTTTTTTTAAGTTTTGCGAGAAAATAATTTTTGTTTCTCTGCGATAGTCAACTTGGTAATTTATTCTTATGAAAGTGACTTGAGTTTTTGCATCGAACATTCAGTTTTTTGGTTCAGTGGCGAATTAAAGTTTTTTTTTTAATGTAATTTCTGTTTTTCTGCGATGGTCAATTTGGTAATTTATTCGTGGAAGATTCAGATTTGTTTTTCAGGGTGAATTAGAGTTCCTTTTGATTGCAATGACACATAATTGGTCATATCGAAAAATTAAAATTACAGTCGCCCACAATACAAATTTACTCTTCTGGACTGTGATCTCTGTTTTCTGCTTGCAATATAGAAAAACTAACGATAAAATTTTGCTTTTCTGGTCTGTGATCTCAGTTTTCTGCTTGCAAAGTCGAGAAATTAAAACTACAATCGCTCACACAAACTAGACACACACAGACACACACAGACACACACAAACACACACAGATACACACAAACACACACAGACACACACAAACACAGACAGAGACACACAGAAACACACACAAACACACACAAATACACACAGACACACACAAACACAGACAGAGACACACAGAAACACACATTTGTCGTTTTAAAGTAATGAAATTGAATATCCAGTCGAATGTCAGGCATTTTCGCGAGCCTCGCGGTTAAATATTTTAGATAGGAGAAGTTTCATACATTTTATGCGACATTACCCGAAGCATCGACCTGGATAAGTTCAAGTGTCACGTTTACTGCCCTTAAAATACGTCGAAAGGTTACCAGCGAAGGTATCGTTGATGTCGTTGCACTTTGTTCGAAAGTCTCTGAATAAATAATCGTGGGATGTAAACAGTAATCCACGAATGGACGATTTCGAAATTATTGGTCGTCTCCTTCTCAGTTATACTCATCGTTGAGAACTTATCAGACTTAATTTTCAATAGCACATACAATTTCCGTCTTCTTATAAAGAAAAAGAGTAAAAAAAAAGCTGAATTTCTTGATTTAAATTATTTTTATTTATTGAAATTATTTTTATTTAATTACTTGAAGCAGGAGCAATTTTCTTTACCTTCTGTCTTTTTATTTAAGAAAATAAAAGAAAAGGGTATAGTGTTGTTAATTTCAATTATACTCTTTCTTTTTGTAAAAAGAAAAAAAAGAATTCGTGTCTTACATATTTTACAAATTATTTTTATTTAATTACTAGAAACGCGAGCAATTTTAGAGATTTTTATTTACCTTCTTTCTCATTATTTAATAAAATAAAATAAAAGCTGCAGCGTTGTTAATTTCAATTATATTCTATTTGCTTGTAAAAAAAACAACAGAATTCATATCTTATGTATTTTGTAAATTATTTTTATTTAAATTATTTTTATTTAAATTATTTTTCTCTATTTAAATTATTTTTATTTAATTACTTGAAGCACAAGCAAGTTTAGAAATTTTTATTTACCTTCTTTCTCTTTACTTAAGAAAATAAAAAAAAGGTACAGTGTTATTAAAAAAAAAATTGTTAAGAAGCAGAATTTGTATCTTATGTATTCTGCAAATTATTTTTATTTAATTACTTGAAACACGAGCAATTTTAATAAATTTTATTTACCTTCTTTCTCTTAAATTAACAAAACAAAACAAAATTTACAACGTTGTTAATTTGAATTATACTCTATCTTCTTGTCAAAAAAAAAAAGAAAAATTTTTCTTTATTTATATTATTTTTCTTTATTTAAATTATTTCTATTTAATTGCTTGAAACACGAGCAATTCTTAGAGAATTTTATTTACCTTCTTTCTCTTTATTTAACAAAATAAAAAAAAAATTTACAATGTTGTTAATTTGAATTATACTCGTATCTTCTTGTCAAAAAAAAAAGAAAAATTTTTCTTTATTTATATTATTTTTCTTTATTTAAATTATTTTTCTTTATTTAAATTATTTCTATTTAATTGCTTGAAACACGAGCAATTTTAGAGAATTTTATTTACCTTCTTTCTCTTCATTTAAATTAACAAAATTAAAAAAAATGTGCAACGTTGTTAATTTGAATTGTACAGAAGTTGAAGTTGAGAGAATTAGAAAGTATCGATAATTAACAGCTGGTTGGATATCCGCGAGAAATATGGATCACTTGTAATTGCTCGCGAGCAAACGAAACCAGTGGTGATTTATTGAGATAATCTCATTATGAATTAACGTGTCGATTTACGGCTGGCACAGTTCTTTTCGACACTGTAATCTCTGCTATCGCGACTCTCATAAACTACTGTCCAATCGTTGCTATTTCGTGAACTCTTCGTGTTAAGTCTTTTATTGGTTTTGTAGAAGATCGTGTTAATTGATGAGATGCGACTCTCCCTTTGGATTATTGATTTTCTACATATTTTTATGTGTAGCAATCGTTAACTTAACTATTAGGCCATTAACTATCTTTAGACTATTGGTTTTCTACATATTTCTGTGTACAGCAATTATTAAATTAATTACGAGAAGTTATTGACTCTCTTTAGATTATTGATTTTCTATGTATTCTTGTGTACAGCAATTATTAACTTAATTATGAAGTTATTAACTCTCTGCAGATTATTTCTAATTAATTTACTAATTCTAAGTAATTTTCTATATATATTTGGGTACAGTAATTATTAATTTAACTATTTATGTTATTCAATAAATTACTAACTGTTAACTTATTAAATATTGTAAATTATTAAGTTAGTAACTTAGAACAAATATTAACTTATTAACTAAATTATTAAGTTAATTTTCTGTATATTTCTGTGTACAGAAATTGTTAAATTAATTATGAAGTTCTTAACTCTCTTCAAATTATTGATTTTTTATATATTCCTGGGTACAGTAATTATTAATTTAATCATTAAGTTATTAAATAAATTACTAACTGTTAACTTATTAACTAAATTATTAAGTTATTGACTTTGAACAACTATTAGCTTATTAACTAAATTATTAATTTTCTTAACTCGAAATTTCAAACTTAAAGCTTCAACTCCAAACCTTGAGATTTGTAGCTCAAAAACTTGAAATTTCGACTTTCAAGCTTGAGACTCGAGGCTTGAAACTTGAAGCTTCAATTTTAAATCTTGAAACTTGAAGCATCAACTTTAAAACTTGAGACGCGAAGCTTTAAACTTGAAATTTCAAGCTTAAAACTTCAACTCTCAAGCTTGAAACTTGAGGCTTCAACTCCAAACCTTGAGATTTGTAGCCCCAAACTTGAAATTTCGACTTTCAAGCTTGAGACTCGAGGCTTGAAACTTGAAGCTTCAATTTTAAATCTTGAAACTTGAAGCATCAACTTTAAAACTTGAGACGCGAAGCTCTAAACTTGAAATTTCAAGCTTAAAACTTCAACTCTCAAGCTTGAAACCTGAGGCTTCAACTCTCAAACCTTGAGATTTGTAGCCCCAAACTTGAAATTTCGACTTTCAAGCTTGAGACTCGAGGCTTGAAACTTGAAGCTTCAATTTTAAATCTTGAAACTTGAAGCATCAACTTTAAAACTTGAGACGCGAAGCTCTAAACTTGAAATTTCAAGCTTAAAACTTCAACTCTCAAGCTTGAAACCTGAGGCTTCAACTCTCAAACCTTGAGATTTGTAGCCCCAAACTTGAAATTTCGACTTTCAAGCTTGAGACTCGAGGCTTGAAACTTGAAGCTTCAATTTTAAATCTTGAAACTTGAAGCATCAACTTTAAAACTTGAGACGCGAAGCTTTAAACTTGAAATTTCAAGCTTAAAAACTTGAAATTCCAAAGTTGAAACCTCAATTTTCAAGCATCAACTCCCAAGCTTAAGATTTATGGCTTCAAACTTGAATTTTGGTCCTCCAAGCTTAAGACTTGAACGTTCGATCTTCAAGCTTGAAACTTGAAGCTTCAATGCTTGAAGCCTCAACTTTCAAGCTCGACACACAAAGCTTGAGATTTACACGTAATGCATGATTTTCTTTCATTTCATTAATTCAATGTACTAATCATTCAACTAAAGCAACTGCCAAAAAACTGCAATTAATTTGTTAAATAATACCCATTAACTAAAACTACCATCATCATTGCTCTCAGACATTCGTAAATCCACAGTGTGTGAAACATTATCAAGATTTCTTTGGACTTAAATCCACTTTCAAAGTAATAGTATTAATTATTGAACTAACTGCCAAAACTTATGCGTTCAAAATTATCATTTATACTCTGAATGTGCTTAATAATTGCAAATATTGTTTATGACAGTTAATGTGAAGTTGATGGTCAACAAAAAATATTGACAAATGGTCTTAAGCCAATATAAAAACAAGCCAATTCATTGTAAAAACAAGCGAATATAATTTCAAAATAAACAGAATAAATTTAACTCAGAAAATGTTGCATTCGAATGCACTCAGCTAAAGTAATCGATCCAAACGAAAGAAGAAACCGAGTCAGCTGACCCACACGTGTCTCTGTTAAATTGCATATACGACATATCCACACAGAAAAAGCAGTGGCGCACGCACGCATTCTAATTAATAATTAAACATCTCGCGATGTGCTCTGAATAATTCATAATTAAAAGTAATAATTTTCGCGGAACTGTCGCGCGAAACGCGAATTATTTAACATACAATCCCTTTCGTCCTGAAGAGAGAAGCTTCGAATCAAACGCGAAAATCCATCTTTACTTCAATTTATCTTTTTTTTTCACTCAGTTCTCTTCAACTTTATTTCTTTTTTTTCACTCACCTTCCTTCAACTCTATTTCTCTCTATTTTCCGTCTTCGACGAACGATCCAAAACGGAAATCGCGCAGCACTGTTCCTGAAGCAACCTGTGCGGTAAACTAAACTAAATTCGCGTGGCAACTTCGTGGAAAACAAAACGTGGTCGTCTCGTTGGATCGAGGAACACGTGCTTGTTAACTGTTACGTGAATGATAGCCGAGCTATTCCTATTAAAAGTGGAGGAACGTTTCGTCCTGATTCGTTGTAATCTCCTCGTCGAAATTGTTCGTACCTCCAACAAATACCTCTCTCTCTCTCTCTCTCTCTCTCTCTCTCTCTCTCTCTCTCTCTCTCTCTCTCACTCTCTCTCTCTCTCACTCACTCTCTCTCTCTCACTCTCTCTCTCTCACTCACTCTCTCTCTCACTCTCTCTCTCTCACTCTCTCTCTCTCTCTCTCTCCGTCTCTCTCTCACTCTCTCTCTCTCTCTCGCACTCTCTCTCTCACTCACTCTCTCGCACTCTCTCTCTCTCTCTCTCTCTCGCACTCTCTCTCTCTCTCTCTCCGTCTCTCTCTCTGTCTCTCTCTCTCTATCTCTCTCTCTGTCTCTCTCTGTCTCTCTCTCTGTCTCTCTGTCTCTCTGTCTCTGGAGAGTCGCATTCAACTTCCACAGGGGCTGCTGATGTAACGCGATTTTCTATAGAATTATGTTTCGTTTAATTGGATTAATTAAAGTCGATGGTAACGAGATCAGAGTGGACGCGAATCGAGGGGAGGGGGTGGGGGGTTTGCCACGTGTATGCGTGGAAGTTCCGCGTGGGACGCGAGCGGAATTTGAATGCTTCGATGGTGGTTCTCTGTCTGTTTCGTAATTCGAAATTTTCCAAATAATAATAATAATGATGATAATAATAATAATTAGTAGAAACGTTGAATGAATTGTTTATGTACGTGAATTCTATTTCTTTTTTTTCTTTTTGTTCGATTCTCTCGTTTTTTGAAAAGTTTAAAAGTTGTTACAGAGTACACACAGTCATTTAATGAATTATGTTTAACTTTTTGGGATCTAAGCTTTCTGAGCTGAAATTTTCTAAGCTCAAACAAGGTTTCCAAGCTTAAATTTTCTAAGCTCAAACTTTCTAAACGCAAGGTTTCTAAGTTTAAATTTTCTAAGCTCAAGTTTTCTGAGCTCAAGATTCCTAATCTTAAATTTTCAGAGCTTAAGTTTTCTAAAGTCAATATTTCTAAGCTTAAATTTTAAAATCTTTTTTGCTCCAATGCAATTATTTTCTATTTTTATTTTTTAAATTGATAAATTGAAATTTGAATATTTAGTATTTTAAATCAATTAAAAAAAATTTAACTGAAAGCCAGAGATTTGTTCTACTCAGATTTTGAGGCTAGGTTTTTTTATTTCAATCCAATTATTTTCTACTTTAAAAATTTTTTTTTATTTTGATAAATTTAAGTTTTAATGCAGAGTATTTGAAGTCAATCTAAAAAAATAAAAAAAATGGAAGCCAGAGATTTGTTCTACTCAGATTTTGAGGTTAGGTTTCTTTACTTCAATTCAGTTATTTTCTATTTTTTATTTTTTTATTTTGATAAGATCAAGTTTTAATATTGAGTATCTGAAATCAATTCAAATGGAAAAATGGAGGCCAGAGATGTGTTCTGAGAAAATTTTGAGGTTAGGTTACGCTTCTCCTTAAAATCAATCATCAATTTCACCTCAAAACACCCAAATTCATATTTCGAATTAACTATTTTAAAAATTTTATTTTTTCCAATTATATTTAAAATTAATTTAAAAGAGAGAAGAAGGTTAGAAACACATTTTCGAAAGATCTTTAGAGAGGTTATGTCAGTTCCATCACGTCTAATTCAATAATTCTCTCCTACTTGACCCACAAAAATTTGAATATCACTGAGAAAACTCCTCTCTGACTAGAAACTAAGTCGAACAGCCTCCATCACTGTAAACTAGTCTACTTTTTTTTCTAGGTTAGGTCACAGTTTGAAAGTTCAGCTTTTCGAATCGAGTCCCTTCGAGTGAAATAGAACGACGAACTTATGGCGTTTGCTCGCTGGTTCGTCTTCAAACCGCCATTTTTCGTCGTTTTATGCGTCCTCTTCCCCTCCCCTCCCCTCGTTCGCCAGTTGAACTCCCACCACTTCGACTGTACGCGCCATTAAGCCCTTTAAACGAGAGCTGAAAGCTGGCAAACTCTTGAGGATATAATCCTGGCTTTGCGAAGCTATCCTTCTAACGATGAAAGCTCACTCGTGATATTATAGAAAAAAATATCCGGTTTTAGTGCCGTTTGCTCTTAGGCCTTCGAGTCGAGCGCGAGTCGCCTCTCAGCTGATCGTTTTTTTACGACGGTTTTTAAATTCACCAAGCTCGAGGAAGAGAGACTGAATCGTTCTCGATTGTTCTCTGTTTTCTTTCCTTTTTTTTTTTATTTTTGGTCGTTCGACTTCTATTTAAATTTACATCGCGCTTAGAAAATTTAAGTTCAGAAAACTTGTTTGAGCTTAGAAAATTTAAGCTTAGAAACCTTGCACTTAGAAAGCTTGAGATTTTAAAATTTAAGCTTAGAAATATTGACTTTAGAGAACTTCAACTTTGAAAATTTAAGATTAGGAATCTTGAGCTCAGAAAACTTAAGCTTTGAAAATTTGAGTTTAGAAAACTTGTTTGAGCTTAGAAAGTTGGAGCTCAGAAAATTTAAGCTTAGAAACGTTGCGCTCAGAGAGATAGAAATATTGACTTTAGAAAACTTAAGCTTTGAAAGTACAAATTTAGGAATCTAGAGCTCAGAAAATTTAAACTTAAAAACCTTGCGCTTAGAAAGATAAAGCTTAGAAAATTTAAGTTTAGAAAGCTTGTTTGAGCTTAGAAAATTTAAGCTTAGAAACCTTGCACTTAGAAAGCCTGAGATTTTAAAATTTAAGCTTAGAAATATTGACTTTAGAAAACTTAAGCTCTGAAAATTTAAGATTAGGAATCTTGAGCTCAGACTTCAAATACTCTGCATTAAAACTTAAATTTATCAAAATGAAAAAAAATTTTTTAAGTAGAAAATAATTGGATTGAGATAAAAAAACCTAACCTCAAGATCTGAGTAGAACAAATCTCTGGCTTTCATTTAGATTTTTTTTAATTGATTTAAAATACTCTGCATTGAAATTTGAATTGATCAAAATAAAAAAAAGTTAAAAAAATAGAAAACAATTGGTTTTAAATAAAAAAAAGCTAACCTCAAACACCCTAAAATAACACCTCCAAACTTCTCTCTCCTTTGAAATTTAACGAGAGGCTTGCCTAACAGACACTGTTGTCTTTAGAGCCACCTGAGCTGTAGTTGAAATTCACAGAATACGCGATCTTGTCGCAACAATACATTATTAATATCTCTGTTAGACACGCATCTTCGCTGAATAACCCCAAATATGCGATCTCACTCTTCATCCGTAAAACAAGCCTCTCATCAGCCACCAAACCGTCTCCAAACCCTTAAATTAATGGCACATTTGATCTGAAACACTTCTGATGCCTCCACTGACAAAATTAAAACCCCTATCAATCACCAAAATCGCCATATTTCGAGGCTTTCGAGCTCAGTTTCAAATTAACACACTGTTTCTCCATTTTGAGTTTGTATTTCAACAATAAAAGCAAAAAAAAAAAATTCTTTTATAGTGCAAGAATTAGTATAATTGCGTTCTTTATATACCCAAAAATAAGAATAGTATTTGGTTAGTCTTGAGTAGCACAGTGGATAGAGCAGTCGACTACTAATCGATAGATCCAGAGTTCGAATCCCACGTGGACGATTCCAATCATCCTACGATTTTCACACCATAGATCACTTGCTAACACTGATATTGATTAATTAAGTATGTTTTAAAGACCAATGGAAGCCTTAGAAAATTGTTATTAAGTATTATAAGTGTTGAGTTTCTCATAAACTAGTTGTTCGTTTCTTGTGTAGAATTTGTTCAAATAGAAAGAATTATCAGTGTTGAATATTGGTTTTCACATTCTATACTTCATGTTTGAAGTCTCTGAAGACTCAAATCGAGAGTAGATTCGTCATTAAGCAAAGCAATCTTGATGAGAGATCGATGAAGCTTGAACTGTCTCGTGAAATTTGACACTCAATGGTTCCCAAGAGCGATTCTGTCCATCTTAGAAGGTCAAGAAGGGTCCTGAAGGACCTCTGAAGGTTTCTCAGGTTTATATAATCGCGATTACTTGCAAGAGATTATGTAATAAAATGGAATATAAAACGTAATGTACGTGTACGATGAGAAATATCAGAGAACAGATGTGAAGTAATTAAAGCATGGACGTTTCACATAATGGCTGCACCTCTTCAGGACAAAATGGTCAACAGTTGGACCAGGTAATATGCAAATGGCTGCGAGTAGCGAGAACTTTAGTGCTCGAGGCTGTTCCACGCAGCCTCCGCCACAAATTATGACGAAAATTGCCAGTTTTCGAACTGGAAAATGTGTTTGGATTCGACTTGTCGCGATACAATTTCGAAAGTACGTTTCGTGGGCTTCGTCGAGCCCAGAAATGGCCAACCCAGCAAACTGTGTGCAGTTAAATGGCAGAGAAACGAACGTTTTCGCAAAGCAGAAAGTTGCTTAAAAGTGACACATGGTCTGTGTTGGTTAAGTTGAGCATAACTTAATTATTGATTAACAGTTTAACATAATTCTGGTGGCTGAACTTTATTTTATTCGATTAATACGTGCACAAATTTGTGAGAACCAAACGATGGAGCGTTCGCGAATTTTCATTTAGTTTCAGAATTAATATCGAACGACCTGTGACGTAACTTGCTTGGAATATTTAACGTGCCACTTGGGTAGGCTGTGTTTTCAGACAAACAAGGCCAGGAAACGTTCGCGAGCAAAATAATAGGCGAGGTTGAGAAATGATGAAAAATTGCGAGAAATATTTGAAAAGCTGAATGAAAGATGCGAAATGTAGACGAAAATAGTGTTGTACTTTTCGTAAAGAATGTTTTTTAAAAATAAGATACGACAAACAAGGCCAGGAAATGTTTTCAAACAGAATAATAAGTGAAGTTTGGAAATGATGATAAATTGTAAGAAATATTTAAAAAGCTGAATGAAAGATGCAAAAAGTGAACAATAATAATGTTGTACCTTTCGTAAAGAATGTTTTTTAAGAAAAAGTAATGACAAACAGGGCCAGGAAACGTTCTCAAACAGAATAATAAGTGAAGTTAGGAAATAATGATAAGTTGTAAGAAATATTTGAAAAATTGAATGAAAGGTGTAAAAAGTAAATGAAAATAGCGTTGTACTTTTCGTAAAGAATGTTTTTTACAAATAAGATACGACAAACAAGGCCAGGAAATGTTTTCAAACAGAATCATAAGTGAAGTTTGGAAATGATGATAAATTGTAAGAAATATTTGAAAAGCTGAATGAAAGATGCAAAACATAGACCAAAATAATATTGTACCGTTTATAAAGAAGGATTTTTACCCCAAAAAAGTAACAAACAACGTCAGGAAATATTTAAAAGAGTAAATAGTAAATTAAGTCTAGAAATAATGATAAATTGCAAGAAATATTTAAAAAGCTGAATGAAAGATGCAAAATGTGGACAAAAATAGCGTTGTGCTTTTCATAAAGAATGTTTTTTGAAAAAAAGAAACGACAAACAAGGCTAGGAAACATTTTTCAAACAGAATAATAAGTAAAGTTGGGTAATAATGATAAATTGTAAGAAATCTTTGGAAAATTGAATGAAAGGTGTAAAAAATGGACAAGAATAGTATTATATCTTTCATAAAGATGATAATTTTCAAAAAGAAATAGTAAACAAGGCCAGGAAATATTTTTATACAGAATAATAAGTAAGGTTAGGAAATGATGATAAATTGCAAGGAATATTTAAAAAGCTGAATGAAAGATGCAAAACGTGGACAAAAATAATATTGTACTTTCTATAAGGGAGGTTTTCTTCCAAAAAAAAATAACGAACAACGTCAAGAAATATTAAAAAAAAAAATACTAAGTAAAGTCGTTAAATACTGATAAACCTTAAAAAAATTTAAAAAGCTGAATGAAAGATGCGAAAAGTAAGCAAAAATAATATTCTACCTTTCACAAGGAATGATTTCTAAAGAAAAAAATGACAAACTACATTAGGAAATATTAAAAAATAAAAATAGTAAGTTAAATCAAGAAATAATGATAAATCGTAAAAAATATTTGAAAAGCTGAATGAAAGATGCAAAACGTGGATGAAAATAATATTATACTTTCCATAAGGAAGGTTTTTACCCCAAAAAATATAACAAACAATGCCAGGAAATATTAAAAAAAAAAAATACTAAATACAGTCGATAAATACTAAGTAAAGTTGATAAATCGTAAGAAAATTTAGAAAGCTGAATGAAAGATGCAAAAAGTGAACAAAAATAATGTTGTACCTTCCATAAAGAAGGTTTCTAAAAAAGGAAAATTAGAAACAACATCAGGAAATATAAAAAAAAAGGAAAAATACATCAACAACAAATCATAAGAAATATTTTTGAAGTTAAATGAAAGATGCGAAAATACCAGACTTATAACATTCAATTCCAAGAACAATTAAATATTTTACTTAACAACTGAGTCAACTTCCACAAAAAAAAAAAAAATAAAAAAAACGAAAATAAAAATAGAAATGTAGAAAATAAAAACAGCTGGTTGGCTGAAGGATCGCTGTTGGAGGAAAAGTGAGCGAAGGCGACGAGAATTAGGACGCTCGGTTGGCTTCTGTAACGTCTGGTGTATATAATTTCGACTTTCTTGATCCCCAGGAGAATATCGGCCCGTATCGCGCCGCGAGGAACCTGCACGCGTAAATTCACGTGGAAATGTTGCCTTACTATATCCCACTCTGCCATATTAGACTTGCATTCTCGAATTCGCATACAGAACTCCAGGAGATTTATAGCCTCAGCTAAACTCCCGACATTCAATGCTTATTAATGTTAACGATCCCCTTTTTCTTCTTTTACCTCTGAAAGGAGGCTTATTTTACTTAGAACTGCGAATTTTTTGGTGTTTATACGTGGTTGGTGAGTTTGGTTTTGCGATGGTTTTTGTTAAGTTTGATTTTTGGTTCGAGTCGTGAGCATTATTTGATGTTTGAGGTTGTATTTTGAGGTATTTTTGGGTTGATGTTTGCAAGGATAATTATATGTTTGAGACTAGTTTTCATAGAAGAAATTTAGAACTTAAGATTGCAAGGATATTTAAATATTTGAGTCTTCTTTTCATGGAGTAAGTTTAGGAATTAATATTGCAAGGATAATTAGATATTTGAGTCTACTTTTTATAGTAGAAATTTTAGAAGGTAATATTTTCAAGGATAATTAAATATTTAAGTCAATTTTTTTTGGAAGAAATTTAGAACTTAATATTGGAAAGGTAATAAAATATTACAGTCTACTTTTCATAAAAAAAAATTTTAGAACTTAATACTGCAAGGGTAATTAAATATTTGAGCTTAACTTCAGTTTAATTTTCGTGAAGGATGTTTAGAAGTTAATATTGCAAGGATAATTAAATATTTGAGTTTACTTTTTATAGAGAAAATTTAGAACTTAATATTGCAAGGATGATTATATTTTTCAGTTTAATTTTTGTGATGGATGTTTAGAATTTAATATTTGCAAGGATAATTAAATATTTAAGTCCACTTTTTATGGAAGGAATTTAGAACTTAATATTGGAAGGATTATTAAATATTTCAGCCTACTTATCATGAAAAAAATGTTAAGACTTAATATTGCAAGGATAATTAAATATTTAAGTCTACTTTTCATAGAAGAAATTTAGAACTTAATAATTGCAAGAATGATTATATAATTGAGTTGAATTTTTGTGGAGAATGTTTAGAACTTAATATTGCAAGGATGATTATATTTTTCAGTTTAATTTTTGTGAAGGATGTTTAGAAGTTAATATTTGCAAGGATAATTAAATATTTAAGTCCACTTTTCATGGAAGAAATTTAGAACTTAATATTGGAAGGATAATTACATGTTTGAGTTTAATTTTTGTGGAGACACTTGCTGATACTTGTACAAGGCGACCTAAAAACGACCAAAACGCTACTCTAAGTCGAGTGCTTTTCATACAACACACACCTTATCGACCCTGAAAAGCAACAAGTCCCCTACAGTACCTCCCCTATGTGATGTATGTCGACGAGTCTCTAAATTCCCCCCAAACCCCTCAATAATCACCACAACCCAACATCCAGCAAATAAAACCAACGCCAAGGATTCCTTTGCGACGTACGAGCCTTCGAAATGAAGTTAAAAACGATGCGAAGCGAAGAACATGAAGATAGTAAACGTAGAAAGGAAGCATAATTTGTGCAATGTGTTCTAAAAACGATCGAAACCCTGAAAGTACTCTAAGTCGATCAAAACCCTGCTTTAAGTCTCAAAAGCAACTCTCAAAAGCAACAAGTCTCCTATACCACCCCCTCTATATGATTTATGGCGACGAGATTTAAATTTCCCCCCAAAAACCCCTCCACTGCCATCACAATCAAACCTCCAACGAATAAAACTAACGCCATGAATTCCTTTGCGACGTAGGAGCTTGAGAATGAAGTTAAGAAAGACATGGATCGAGGAACACGAGGATAGTCGAGGTAGAAGGGATGCATAACTAGAGTGCAATGCGTTCTAAAACCCATCAAAAGCCTACTCTAAGTCGATCAAAACCCTACTTTAAGTTTCTCTTAGACAAAAGCACAATTCATAGAATCTCAAAAGCAGTAAGTCCTCTAAACTGATTAGCAACGACATAGAGCGAGGAACACAAAGATGATCGAGGTAGAAAGGAAGCATGACTTGTGCAATGTGTTCTAAAACCCATCAAAACCCTACTCTGAGTCGATCAAAACCCTACTTTAAGTTTCTCTTAGACAAAAGCACAATTCATGGAATCTCAAAAGCAGTAAGTCCTCTAAACTGATTAGCAACGACATAGAGCGAAGAACACGAAGATGATCGAGGTAGAAAGGAAGCATGACTTGTGCAATGTGTTCTAAAAACGATCAGAACCCTACTCTAAGTCTCTCCTACAGAAAAACACAACTGATCGACCCTTATCGACTCTCAAAAGCAACAAGTCAACTGCAATACCTCCCCTATATGATGCATATCAACGAATCTGAAAAAATTCCCCTCAAACCCCTCCATAATCACCAGAACCCAAGATCCAGCAGATAAAACCAACGCCAAGGATTCCTCAGCGACGTACGAGCCGTCGAAATGAAGTTAGGACCTTCGTGAGGGTGGAAGAACGCGGAAATGGTCGATGTTCCAGCCTCGAAATGAAGTTAGGAACAGATGGTTGAGGTAGAAAGAAAGCATAACTCGTGCTGTGTTTTCTAAAAACGATCAAAACCCTACTCTAAGTCCTTACTGGGCAACAACACAACTCATAGAACCCCAAATGCAACAAGTCCTCTATATTACTAGTTAGCAACGACATAGAGCGAAGAACAGAAAAATGATCGAGGTAGAAAGGAAGCATAGCTTGTGCTATGTGTTCTAAAAACGCTGAAAACCCTACTCTAAGTCCTTACTGGACAACAGCACAATCCATAGAACCTCAAATGCAACAAGTCCTCTATACTAGTTAGCAACGACATAGAGCGAAGAACAGAAAAATGATCGCGGTAGAAAGGAAGCATAGCTTGTGCTATGTGTTCTAAAAACGATGAAAACCCTACTCTAAGTCCTTACTGGGCAACAGCACAACTCATAGAACCTCAAATGCAACAAGTCTCCTACTGTACCGTTCCTATACGATGTATATCAACGAATCTCAAAAAATTCCCCTCAAACCCCTCCATAATCACCAGAACCCAAGATCCAGCAGATAAAACCAACGTCAAGGATTCCTCAGCGACGTACGAGCCGTCGAAATGAAGTTAGGACCGACGTGGGGGTTCGAAGTGCCGCTGCACAGATGGCCGCGGCACAATGCGCATTCTGGCTGCCCCAGCCAGATGTAGAGTCGCGTGGAGGGGGTTGGAGGGGTTCGAGGAGGTCGACAGAGGGGTGGAGGAGGTGGTGGGCGAAGTAATACACGGCGAGCGCACGTCGGTTCGGTTTAAGCGGGTTTCGCAGCGTCGAATTCTCCTCCGCGCACGTCGGGGCTCATGCATCGAAGGTGAATGGCGTGGCGCGCGAACGAGTAACGGACGGGTGGCCTCTCGCGGGAAATACGTCGAGTATCTGAATAAATCGAAACAGCCAAAGTGATTCTCCAACTTAAATTAGTTTCTGCCTGGCACGGAGGGGCTGCGCAGCCGGCAGCCCCCCCTCTCTGCCCCTCCAGGTCGAACGAGAGGACACGCGAGCTGGTTACTCTTACTTCTTTTCCATCCAACCTGGCCAACCGCTCTCCCGTCTGACCTTTTTTTTCTCTACCATCGTAAACGAATCCAGCCATTTCCTGCTGCTGCACGTGAACGCGAGACGATCTGCGAGTGTCACGCCAGGTTGCATCGTCCAGAATTAAATAAACGACCCAGCATTTAAGAAAACCCAATAAGTGGCACTGACTGCCTTATTGGGTTTGAGTAAATGGCTGATAGAATCTTTTTAAGAGCAGTATTGGGGGTTTTTTGGTGGTCAGTCGATGTTGGAGACAGAAATGCGTTAATTGTGAGGGATAAAGTTTAAGGGGAACATGCACGTGGCGACACAACAAGCGAATTCAAGCATTTACTGCTGACTGCCTTATTAGGTTTGTGTAAATGGGTGATAGAGTCTTTGTGAGAGCAATATTGGGTGTTTTTTGGGGTGCAGTCGATGTTAGAGACAGAAATGCGTTAATTGTGAGGGATAAAGTTTAAGGGGAACACACACGTGGCTGTACAATAAGCGAATTCAGGCATTTACTGCTGACTGCCTTATTGGGTTTGTGTAAATGGGTGATAGAGTCTTTGTGAGAGCAATTTTCGGTGTTTTTTTGGGCTCAGTCGATGGTAGAGACAGAAATGCGTTAATTGTGAGGGATAAAGTTTAAGGAGAACCCACACGTGGCGACACAACAAGCGAATTCGAGCATTTACTGCTTGGGTTTGAGTAAATGGGTGATAAAATCTTTGTGAGAGCAATTTTGGTTGTTTTTTTGGGTCCAGTCGATGTTAGAGACAGAAATGCGTTAATTGTGAGGGATAGAGTTTAAGGGGAACCCACACGTGGCGACACAACAAGCGAATTATGTCATTTACTGCTGCTGCACCACTGACTGCCTTATTGGGTTTGTGTAAATGGCTGATAAAATCTTTGTGAGAGCAATATTGGGTATTTTATTGGGTCCAGTCGATATTGGAGACAGAAATGCGTTAATTGTGAGAGATGAAGGTTAAGGAGAACCCACACGTGGCGAAACAACAAGCGAATTCAAGCATTTACTGCTGCTGCACCACTGACTGCCTTATTGGGTTTGTGTAAATGGCTGATAAAGTCTTTGTGAGAGCAATATTGGGTGTTTTATTGGGTCCAGTCGATGTTGGAGACAGAAATACGTTAATTGTGTGAGATGAAAGTTAAGGGGAACCCACACGTGGCGACACAACAAGCAAATCGTGTCATTTGCTTAAGCTTAATGGCTTCCAAAAGTACGCAAAGGCGAACCTTAATCTGTACCATAAAGCACCGATTGTGGATTGACTTTTAAATGTCTTGTAAGCACGGAGAACTGTTGTAGTGCCTTCTGGCACGGAAGTCGAGGAAGTTTCTTATTTTCCAGACCCCCTCTTTATTTTGAAAGTGGTGCAAGTCCATTTTACTTGGTTTCGAGAAAATTGAACGTTAGCGGATCTGACGATTAAAAAATATGGGCTAATTAGACGAAGTCTGAGAATGTTTGATAAATCTTCTGATTTATGAATGTGCAATTTGATTATTTACATTTCTTTTAGGCGAATTTAACTAAAATAATTGACTATTTTCAGGCTACGAATGGAATTACATCACTTTCAAAATAAATGGTCCATATATAGGGTGCTGCGAAAAACAGAACTCGCCAGATTTCTCGTCGCCAATTATTTAAATCGCCAACAAAAAAGGAAACTACAATAAAATTCTTGAAATAGAATTCTTGTTCTTTCTTCAAATTGCAAAATTTTCAAGGAAACAGAATTTTTCATTTTTTTTAAATTGCAAAATTTTCAAGGAAACAGAATTGAACGCAGAGAGAAACTCACTTAATCTATACTAAGATTAATAACTAATTAATCTAGCTCTCGTTGCAGATTTTTCAAACTGAGAAATTAAATTACAAAAATATCGATAAAAAAAGAAAATTAGAATAAAATTCAAATTGCAAAATTTTGAAAGAAGCAAAATTTCAGTGCACGTGTAAATCACGTCGATGAGCGATAAGTTCGTCAGGGCAGAAAAATAGACTTCGAAAGCACACAATTTTTATCCTGGCGCATAATTATGCAGGAATGCAGTGAAAATGGGGATTCGATGAAACAGCCGCGCTGCGAATTCTTTCCATCTCGTCCTTCCCCCCCTCGAAACGTTTCGCGCCACGGCGGAAAATAAACTCGAAAGCTTTTTCCATTAGAGCAGAATGTGTTATAGACACGTGGCAGATTGGAAGTGGGAAATTCGATCGAGTTTCTTCAGTTTACAGCACTTTAGCGATCGGAATTTCTTCGTTCGCCGTTCGACGCTGGAAATCGTTCTTTTTACGCTGCGCTCCAAGTACGAACTTTTTCACCTCTCAGTTTGCTCGATAAATATTCCTTGTTTTGTCACATACGTTTCGTCTCGTAGTCGAGAGATTCTGGTTTGAATGTCGCGCGGATTGTTCGTTGCAATTTCAGTACAGTGAAAATAAATAACGCATAAAAGAAATCGTGCAACAAAATGTTTGCAAATTTTTGTGAGAAGCAATATTGGTTGTTTTATTGGGTCCAGTCGATGGTAGAGACAGAAATACGTTAATTGTGAGAGATGAAGGTTAAGGAGAACCCACACGTGGCGACACAACAAGCGAATTCAAGCATTTACTGCTGCTGCACCACTGACTGCCTTATTGGGTTTGTGTAAATGGGTGGTAGAATCTTTGTGAGAGCAATTTTGGGTGTTTTATTGGGTCCAGTCGATGGTAGAGACAGAAATACGTTAATTGTGAGAGACGAAGGTTAAGGAGAACCCACACGTGGCGACACAACAAGCGAATTCAAGCATTTACTGCTGCTGCACCACTAACTGCCTTATTGGGTTTGTGTAAATGGGTGGTAGAATCTTTGTGAGAGCAATATTGGGTGTTTTATTGGGTCCAGTCGATGGTAGAGACAGAAATACGTTAATTGTGAGAGATGAAGGTTAAGGAGAACCCACACGTGGCGACACAACAAGCGAATTCAAGCATTTACTGCTGCTGCACCACTGACTGCCTTATTGGGTTTGTGTAAATGGGTGGTAGAATCTTTGTGAGAGCAATTTTGGGTGTTTTTTTGGGCTCAGTCGATGGCAGAGACAGAAATACGTTAATTGTGAGAGATGAAGGTTAAGGAGAACCCACACGTGGCGACACAACAAGCGAATTCAAGTATTTACTGCTGCTGCACCACTAACTGCCTTATTGGGTTTGTGTAAATGGGTGGTAGAATCTTTGTGAGAGCAATATTGGGTGTTTTATTGGGTCCAGTCGATGGTAGAGACAGAAATACGTTAATTGTGAAAGATGAAGGTTAAGGAGAACCCACACGTGGCGACACAACAAGCGAATTCAAGCATTTACTGCTGCTGCACCACTGACTGCCTTATTGGGTTTGTGTAAATGGGTGGTAGAATCTTTGTGAGAGCAATTTTGGGTGTTTTATTGGGTCCAGTCGATGGTAGAGACAGAAATACGTTAATTGTGAGAGATGAAGGTTAAGGAGAACCCACACGTGGCAACACAACTCAACAAAACTCCCTTCACTCTTTCAATTTTTAAATCTCAAAACATAAAATCTCATACAATATATATCGCACAAAATTGTTCAAAAGCAACATTAAAAGTCACAGAAAATTTTCAATAATCGTAGAAACCGTTCGATCATCTCACAAAATTGTTCAAAAGCAACAACAAAACCCAGAGCAGATTTTCAATAATCGTAGGAGCGGTTCGATAGAAAATCGTTTGCGAAATTTCTCTCAGCCAGCGAATATTTTCCATCGAGAATTCCATCACGCGCTGCTAATCTGCTCGATAATCGTGGCATCGTAATTTCGCGAATTCGCGGCGGACAATCGAAGTGCAGAAATTACTTTCGAAAACGAACGCTCGACATGGTTTTTCGACGATCGAAAGTCGCTGATAATTGCACGGAGACACAATCGACTCGCGAGGGGAATTCGTGTATCGATTGGTCGTTGATCAATGGTGGCTCGATGAATTCATGAATCGCTGCCTGTCGTGCCAAAACACAACCTGGATATCCACTCTGCGCTCTCGTAATGCCTGCATCGACCACGATTTTTCACCAGAATCGTTTGCGATGCGCTGTGGAAAAATTCGAGCAAAAACATTCGCACCTTTGCTCTGCTCTAAACTCTGAATAACATTTAACAGTTGACACTTTGACGCACTTTTTTTGCTTTACGATCGTCCTCAGAATCACACTTTCTTTCTAAGCTCTCGTAATGCCTGCATCGACCACGATTTTTCACCAGAATCGTTTGCGATTCGCTGTGGAAAAATTCGAGCAAAAACATTCGCACCTTTGCTCTGCTCTAAACTCTGAATAACATTTAACAGTCGACACTTTGACGCACATTTTTTGCTTTACGATTGTCCTCAGAAACACATTTTCTTTCGATTTGGAAGTGAAAATTATGAACACTTTGCAATTATCACAGTTTTTCCTAAAAAGAACTTTCAAAAAGAACCTCAAGCTTGAGATTTAAGGCTTCAAACTCGAAATTTCAAACTTAAAGCTTCGATTTTCAAGTTGGAGACTTGAGGCTTCAAACTTGAAATTTCAAACTTAAAGCTTCCAACTTTTAGGTTCAAAACTTGAAATTTCAGTCTTCAAGCTTGAGACTTGAGCCTTTAATACTTGAAGCTTGCGATTTGAGGCTTCAAACTCGAAATTTCAGACTTGAAGCTTGAGATTTGAGGCTTCAAACTCGAAATTTGAAACTTAAAGTTTCGATTTTGAAGTTGGAGACTTGAGGCTTGAGATTTGAAGCTTCAAACTTGAAATTTCAAACTTAAAGCTTCAACTTTTCGGTTCGAAACTTGAAATTTCAGTCCTCAAGCTTGAGACTTGGGCCTTTAATACTTGAAGCTTGCGATTTGAGGCTTCAAACTCGAAATTTCAGACTTGAAGCTTGAGATTTGAAGCTGGAGACTTGAAGCTTGAGATTTGAAGCTTCAAACTTGAAATTTCAAACTTACAACTTCAACTTTCAGGTTCGAAACTTGAAATTTTACAAAGTTTAAAGCCTCAAGTATCAAGCTTGAAGGTTGAAATTTTAAGTTTAAAGCCTCAAGTATCAAGCTTGAAGGCTGAAATTTCAAGTTTAAAGCCTTAAATCTGAAGCTTGAGAGTTGAAGTTTCAAGTTTGAAGCTTCAAATCTCAAGCTTTAATTCTCCAGCTTCAAATCTCAAGCTTGAAAGTTGAAGCTTCGAGTCTCAAGTTTCAATATTGAAGCCTCAAGTTCAAAGCTTGAGATTTGAGGTCTTCAAGCTTGAAATCTCAAATTTGAAACTTCAAATCTCAAGCCTCAAGTCTCCAGCTTGAAAATCGAAGCTTTAAGTTTGAAATTTCGAGTTTGAAGCCTCAAATCTCAAGCTTCAAGTATTAAAGGCTCAAGTCTCAAGCTTGATGACTGAAATTTCAAGTTTCGAACCTGAAAGTTGAAGCTTTAAGTTTGAAATTTCAAGTTTGAAGCTTCAAATCTGAAACTCAAAGTTTCAAGCTTCAAATCTCAAGCTTGAAAGTTGACGCTTCAAGTCTCAGGTTTCAATATTAAAGCCTCAAGTTTCAAGTTTAAAAGTTGAAGCTTAATGTCTCAAGTTTCAATATTGAAGCCTCAAGTTCCAAACTTGAAAGTTGAAGCTTCAAGTTCGAAATTTCAACTTTGAAGCATCAAATCTTCAAGCTTGAAAGTTGAAGCTCCAAGTCTCAAGTTTCAATATTGGAGCCTCAAGTTTTAAGCTTGAAAGTTGAAACTTCAAGTCTCAGGTTTCAATATTGAAGCCTCAAGTTTCAAGCTTGAAAGTTGAAGCTTAATGTCTCAAGTTTCAATATTGAAGCCTCAAGTTCCAAACTTGAAAGTTGAAGCTTCAAGTTCGAAATTTCAACTTTGAAGCATCAAATCTTCAAGCTTGAAAGTTGAAGCTCCAAATCTCCCAAGCTTCAATATTGTAGCCTCAAGTTCCAAGCTTGAAAGCTGAAGCTTCAAGTCTCAAGTTTCAATACTGAAGCCTCAAGTTTCAAACTTCCCTCTTTAATTAATTAAAATATACACGACGGCTATAACCGTCATTTGCGTATACAAATCGCTAAGAATCTGACGGCTATAGACGTCATTTGCGTACAAATCGGCAAGAATCTGACGGCTATAGACGTCATTTGCGTCAAAGTATTAACATCCATCAATTCACAAATCTGAACATTTCTGTGAACACAACATTTGTTTACAAATCAAGTTCGAATAGATCCTGCTCTCTGACGTCACATAGTCACACATCACTTTCGTAGTCACGTGACGTCCACGTAGTAACGCAGACAGCACTTACGACCAATCAGATTGCTTCTTTCATAAGTGACCCTCAGTTTTATGGAAATCTTAGCTGAGAGTGCGTGTCGAATGCAAAGTCTCGCGATTTTAACGAATTAAAAGTGAATTTCTTGATTCTTCTCGTGCTTTTAAGTTAATATTCGAAGTGTGTGAGAGAATGTGGTGGATTTAAACGCACAGCTGATCAGGATTAACCTTCTTTGCGATGCTGTTGGCAACTTTTTGGAGTCAGAACAACAAAACGAAAGCTTTTCATCTGCTCAATAACGAGCAGAACAATCGAGAATCGTCGAAAGTAAGTCTATTGGTTTTATTTCTGTCTAAGATGATTAGTTTTGGGTATTTAATCGATTTCTATGTCGTTGATTATTATATTCACGTGTAAATTGATATAATGAGTGGCATAAAAATGGTGTTTCTGTAATTAGTTTGTTAAAAATCGATTCTTGCATCCTAGATTCGTTCACGAGAGGCTCAGAGAATGAGTTAAGTCGTTAACAGCGTTGCTCTTTGTAATTAGCACAGGAAGCAATTACCCTTTGCTGCTTTTAATAAAATCTCCGTGATAATAGCCTGCTAATGAACCATGTCGCCTTTGTAATGAAAACACTGGCATCGACTCGCTGATGCGAATCGTGTTTAGCAAATATCGAACGTGAATTTCATACAATTGCACTTCTTATTTGGACGATGCTGTTAATTGAGTATTCCTCAGTTTTTATTGGTGTTGTAATTGTTCTTTGTATTTGCATTATGTCTTGTTGCGAGCTGTTTAAATGATTAGTGTTTCGTTTGAAGCTTTTTTATTTGATATTGTTGACTGAAGGTTAGATGGGATTAGTGAAGTATCGTTGGTTATTGTTAATTGAGGGAATTGGGGAGTTGAAATTCGCGTTTAATTGGGTTTTATCGTTGTTTCTTGTTGTATGTATGGATATATGTAGAGAGAAAGAGAGAGAGAGAGAGAGAGAGAGAGAGAGAAGAATTATAAGAGAAATTATGAGGGAATTATAAGAGAGAGTAATGGCAGAGAGAGAGAGAGAGAGAGAGAGAGAGAGAGAGAGAGAGGGAAAGAGAATTGTAAGAGATAGCAATGAGAAAGAGAGAGAGAGAGAGAGAGAGAGAATGTTTTCAGAGAGAGAGAGAGAGAGAGATAGTTTTGAGAGAGAGAGAGAGAATGTTTTCAGAGAGAGAGAGAGAGAGATAGTTTTGAGAGAGAGAGAGAGAATGTTTTCAGAGAGAGAGAGAATGTTTTGAGAGAGAGAGAGTTTTGAGAGAGAGAGAGTGTTTTGAGAGAGAGAGAGAGAGAGAGAGAGAGAATGTTTTGAGAGAGAGAGAGTGTTTTGAGAGAGAGAGAGAGAGAGAGAGAGAGAATTTTGAGAGAGAGAGAGTGTTTTGAGAGAGAGAGAGAGAGAGAGAGAGAATGTTTTGAGAGAGAGAGAGAGAGAGAATGTTTTGAGAGAGAGAGAGAGAGAGAGAGAGAATGTTTTGAGAGAGAGAGAGAGAGTGTTTTGAGAGAGAGAGAGAGAATTTTGAGAGAGAGAGAGAGTGTTTTGAAAGAGAGAGAGAGAGTGTTTTGAGAGAGAGAGAGAGAGAGAATTTTGAGAGAGAGAGAGTTTTGAGAGAGAGAGAGAGAATGTTTTGAGAGAGAGAGAGAGAGAATTTTGAGAGAGAGAGAGTTTTGAGAGAGAGAGAGAGAGAATGTTTTGAGAGAGAGAGAGAGAGAATGTTTTGAGAGAGAGAGAGAGAATTTTGAGAGAGAGAGAGTTTTGAGAGAGAGAGAGAGAGTTTTGAGAGAGAGAGAGTTTTGAGAGAGAGAGAGAGTTTTGAGAGAGAGAGAGTTTTGAGAGAGAGAGAGTTTTGAGTGAGAGAGAGAGAGAGAGAGAGAGAGAATTTTGAGATAGAGAGAGAGAGAGTTTTGCGAGAGAGATAGAGTTTTAAGTGAGAGAGAGAGAGAGAGAGAGAGAGAGAGAATTTTGAGAGAGAGAGAGAGAATTTTGAGAGAGAGAGAGAGAGTTTTGCGAGAGAGATAGAAAGAGAGTTTTGAGAGAAGGAGAGTGTTTTGTGAGGGAGAGAGAGAGTTATAATAGCAAGAGAGAATTATGAATGGGAGAATGATTTGAGAGAGGGAGAAAGTTATAAGAGAAAATTTTCAAAAAGAGTTATAAGATAGAATTCTCAAAAAAAGGGAAAGAGACAAATTTGCGAGAGAATTACAAAAGAGAGAAAAATTCAGGGGAAATATACAGTTACAGGAAAAGAGAGAAATTTGAGAGAGAATTATGAAAGAGAGAAAGGTTTGAGGGAAAGACAGAGTTATAAAAAAAAGAGAGAAATTTGAGAAAGACTAATTATGAAATAGAGAAAAATTTCAGACAAAGAGAGAGAGAGAGAGAGAGTGTGTGTGTTATAAAAGAAATATAGAAATTTGATAGAGAATTATGAAACAGAGAAATAATAATAATAGAATATGAATAAATACTTTTAGTACCAAACGCAAACCTTTCAGCGAAGTATATTTTTCCAAAGCATACTCGCATCATTGTCGGCTGAAAATTAATGTTTCGATGGACGCTTCGTTCCCCTCTCGAACAGCGATCTTCTTCCACCAATGCAATGGCTATCGCAGCCGAACCTGCGATTGAAAATGAAAAATATATCGTCGCGTTGGATGCTTCATGATCAATATTCGTCACTCGACGTGCAACGTCAATATTCATCACGATCGATATTACACACACCAGCGAACAATCTGAAATAATAGCAAAACATTATCGATAGATACAGTACATTTTTTTCTCTACGTATCGAACATATCATCTGCAATTTACAATAAAAAATCTAAATAACAAAATTCCTTAAAAGGAACTCTAAAGTAACATTCATCGATAATCAAACAACAAACCAACAAATAAACTTAATATTTCAAATACCAAATGTAAAAATTTTCAATTTCACAATTTAAATCCCACGTAAAAGTATTTAATTTAACACGATTTAAATGCCACAGAGAAATATCAAATCTTTCGAGATTTAAATGCCACGAGTATTAAATGCCCCAAACGCAAATCTAGCTCAATTGATAATAACCAAAAAACGTCTCACTGCTGTTGTCTTACCTCAAAAATCTAAAGATTACCAATTTCACGATTTAAATGCCACGCAGAAATATCAAATCTTTCGAGATTTAAATGCCACGAGTATTAAATGCCCCAAACGCAAATCCAGCTCAATTAATAATAACCAAAAATCTTCTCACTGCTGTTGTCTTACCTCAAAAATCTAAAGATTACCAATTTCACGATTTAAATGCCAGGTAGAAATATCAAATCTTTCGAGATTTAAATGCCACGAGTATTAAATGCCCCAAACGCAAATCTAGCTCAATTGATAATAACCAAAAATCTTCTCACTGCTGTTGTCTTACCTCAACAATCTAAAGATTACCAATTTCACGATTTAAATGCCACGCAGAAATATCAAATCTTTCGAGATTTAAATGCCACGAGTATTAAATCCCCCAAACGCAAATCCAGCTCAATTGATAATAACCAAAAAGCTTCTCACACTGGTGTCTTACCTCAAAAATCTAAAGATTACCAATTTCACGATTTAAATGCCACGCAGAAATATCAAATCTTTCGAGATTTAAATGCCACGAGTATTAAATGCCCCAAACGCAAATCTAGCTCAATTGATAATAACCAAAAATCTTCTCACTGCTGTTGTTTTACCTCAAAAATCTAAAGATTACCAATTTCACGATTTAAATGCCACGCAGAAATATCAAATCTTTCGAGATTTAAATGCCACGAGTATTAAATGCCCCAAACGCAAATCTAGCTCAATTGATAATAACCAAAAATCTTCTCACTGCTGTTGTTTTACCTCAAAAATCTAAAGATTACCAATTTCACGATTTAAATGCCACGCAGAAATATCAAATCTTTCGAGATTTAAATGCCACGAGTATTAAATGCCCCAAACGCAAATCTAGCTCAATTGATAATAACCAAAAATCTTCTCACTGCTGTTGTTTTACCTCAAAAATCTAAAGATTACCAATTTCACGATTTAAATGCCACGCAGAAATATCAAATCTTTCGAGATTTAAATGCCACGAGTATTAAATGCCCCAAACGCAGATCTAGCTCAATTAATAATAACCAAAAAGCGTCTCACTGCTGTTGTCTTACCTCAAAAATCTAAAGATTACCAATTTCACGATTTAAATGCCACGCAGAAATATCAAATCTTTCGAGATTTAAATGCCACGAGTATTAAATGCCCCAAACGCAAATCTAGCTCAATTAATAATAACCAAAAAGCGTCTCACTGCTGTTGTCTTACCTCAAAAATCTAAAGATTACCAATTTCACGATTTAAATGCCACGCAGAAATATCAAATCTTTCGAGATTTAAATGCCACGAGTATTAAATGCCCCAAACGCAAATCCAGCTCAATTAATAATAACCAAAAATCTTCTCACTGCTGTTGTCTTACCTCAAAAATCTAAAGATTACCAATTTCACGATTTAAATGCCAGGTAGAAATATCAAATCTTTCGAGATTTAAATGCCACGAGTATTAAATGCCCCAAACGCAAATCTAGCTCAATTGATAATAACCAAAAATCTTCTCACTGCTGTTGTCTTACCTCAACAATCTAAAGATTACCAATTTCACGATTTAAATGCCACGCAGAAATATCAAATCTTTCGAGATTTAAATGCCACGAGTATTAAATCCCCCAAACGCAAATCCAGCTCAATTGATAATAACCAAAAAGCTTCTCACACTGGTGTCTTACCTCAAAAATCTAAAGATTACCAATTTCACGATTTAAATGCCACGCAGAAATATCAAATCTTTCGAGATTTAAATGCCACGAGTATTAAATGCCCCAAACGCAAATCTAGCTCAATTGATAATAACCAAAAATCTTCTCACTGCTGTTGTTTTACCTCAAAAATCTAAAGATTACCAATTTCACGATTTAAATGCCACGCAGAAATATCAAATCTTTCGAGATTTAAATGCCACGAGTATTAAATGCCCCAAACGCAAATCTAGCTCAATTGATAATAACCAAAAATCTTCTCACTGCTGTTGTTTTACCTCAAAAATCTAAAGATTACCAATTTCACGATTTAAATGCCACGCAGAAATATCAAATCTTTCGAGATTTAAATGCCACGAGTATTAAATGCCCCAAACGCAAATCTAGCTCAATTGATAATAACCAAAAATCTTCTCACTGCTGTTGTTTTACCTCAAAAATCTAAAGATTACCAATTTCACGATTTAAATGCCACGCAGAAATATCAAATCTTTCGAGATTTAAATGCCACGAGTATTAAATGCCCCAAACGCAGATCTAGCTCAATTAATAATAACCAAAAAGCGTCTCACTGCTGTTGTCTTACCTCAAAAATCTAAAGATTACCAATTTCACGATTTAAATGCCACGCAGAAATATCAAATCTTTCGAGATTTAAATGCCACGAGTATTAAATGCCCCAAACGCAAATCTAGCTTAATTGATAATAACCAAAAATCTTCTCACTGCTGTTGTCTTACCTCAAAAATCTAAAGATTACCAATTTCACGATTTAAATGCCACGCAGAAATATCAAATCTTTCGAGATTTAAATGCCACGAGTATTAAATGCCCCAAACGCAAATCTAGCTCAATTAATAATAACCAAAAATCTTCTCACTGCTGTTGTCTTACCTCAAAAATCTAAAGATTACCAATTTCACGATTTAAATGCCACGCAGAAATATCAAATCTTTCGAGATTTAAATGCCACGAGTATTAAATGCCCCAAACGCAAATCTAGCTCAATTGATAATAACCAAAAATCTTCTCACTGCTGGTGTCTTACCTCGACTCATCCTCGCGAAGAGACAAAATGAGAAAAATGTATTAATCACCCGTGGGAAGAAGGTATTATCCGTGCAGCAGAGGCAAGGAATTCCGCGAGAGACAATGGGTTATTGTAGCCATCGACAACCCTGGTCGTTACTCATTTCCCCGCGGACTGGCAGTTAAAGACGGAACGCGAACGATATCGGATCTTTACATGCGGAACAATGGACCCTGGCATAGCGAATGCGTCCCACTGGTACGCGCTCTAAGCGCGTACAAGATCGTTTCGTGTTGAACAGTGCAAGAAAGAGGCTGCGGATGTCCCGTTATTGTCTCCTTAAAGGCAGCAGCGTAAAGCTGGCCAGAGGTCGTTAAGAATGAAACTGGCCGCTCTTATCACTGTAAAGGCTGGAGTTTAACTAATTAACCGAGGCGAGGGCTGGCCGTTTGGGATATTTCCGGGTATTTAACGAGGCTACCAGCCGTAATCGCCATCTCTGAACCGTTTTTTCTCACCGTCGACTATTATTTCCCTAAAATTCGACCGATCGTCTCGATGCTGTCGTTTGGATAATTGAATCGTGAAGAGTGCTGGGGAATTAGATCGCGTTCTTAGTTAGCGGTTGCAGCGTTTCGTTGCTAAATGGATTGCTTTGGAATTTGATGGTTTCGTATTTAAAATGGTGCGAGCAATTAAGAGTTGTACGCGTTTTTAATCGAACATCGCGAGGTGCTGGAATAATTTTGGAGGGTTCGTTGCATTGTTCATGTTTGATAATGATACGAAATTTGTATATATAGGGTATCGTGAATTAATTATTTGTGATTAGTATACTTGTTAATAGTAGTTAATTGGTTAATGTTAAGAGAATTTCTATTTAAACAAAAAATATACTTTTCATCTCTTTTCTTATATTTTATCTCTCTCTTTCTCACTCTCTCTCAATTTTTTCTCTCAACTCTCTCTCACTCTCTCTCAATTTTTTCTCTCAACTCTCTCTCACTCTCTCTCACTCTCTCTCACTCTTTCTCACTCTTTCTCTCTCAACTCTCTCTCTCAACTCTCTCTCTCACTCTCTCTCTCACTTTCTCTCTCTCATAACTCTCTCTCTCAACTCTCTCTTCCATAATTCTCTCTCTCTCAACTCTCTCTTCCATAATTCTCTCTCTCTCAACTCTCTCTCTCAACTCTCTCTCTCTCAACTCTCTCTCTCTCAACTCTCTCTCTCTCTCTCAACTCTCTCTCTCTCAACTCTCTCTCTCAACTCTCTCTCTCTCAAAACTCTCCCTCTCTCTCAACACTCTCTCTCAACTCTCTCTCTCTCTCAACTCTCTCTCTCTCAAAACTCTCCCTCTCTCTCAACTCTCTCTCTCAACTCTCTCTCTCTCTCTCTCTCTCAACTCTCTCTCTCTCAACTCTCTCTCTCTCAACTCTCTCTCTCAACTCTCTCTCTCTCTCTCAACTCTCCCTCTCTCTCAACTCTCTCTCTCAACTCTCTCTCTCTCTCAACTCTCTCTCTCAACTCTCTCTCTCAACTCTCTCTCTCTCTCAACTCTCTCTCTCAACTCTCTCTCTCAACTCTCTCTCTCAACTCTCTCTCTCTCTCAACTCTCTCTCTCAACTCTCTCTCTCTCTCTCAACTCTCTCTCTCTCAACTCTCTCTCTCTCAACTCTCTCTCTCTCTCAACTCTCTCTCAACTCTCTCTCTCTCAACTCTCTCTCTCTCAACTCTCTCTCTCTCAACTCTCTCTTCCATAATTCTCTCTCTCTCTCTCAACTCTCTCTCTCTCTCAACTCTCTCTCTCTCTCTCTCAACTCTCTCTTCCATAATTCTCTCTCAACTATCTCAACTCTTTTTCTCATAACTCTCTCTCAACTCTCTCAACACTTTTTTCTCATAACTCTCTCTCTCAACTCTCTCAACTCTTTCTCTCATAACTCTCTCTGATTTTCTTAACTCTGTCTCTCCCTCTCCCTTTAATTCTCTATAACCTTCTCTCTCTCTCCCTCAACTCTCTCAACTCTTTCTTTCATAACTCTCTCTCAACTCTCTCAACTCTTTCTCTCATAACTCTCTCTCATTTTCTTAACTCTGTCTCCCTCTTTCTCTCTCTAATTCCCTCTAACCTGTTAAAAGAATATGTATTAAATAATGTATAGTAATTATGTATATGTAATAGCTGTGAAAGCTAATAAAGATCAATCAATCAAATCAAACCTTCTCTTTCTTTCTCTCTCTCACCTCTCTATCACTCTTTCTCTCTCTCACCTCTCCCTCAATCTCTCTCTCTCTCTCTCTTCTAATCCAAAATGGCTTGCCAGTGGAACAATTCCGTCGGGTTCGTTAGAGATCGCGCAAGTTTGCTGATACAAAATTTCCGTCGAACGTAAACATTTATTGTTATCGTCGAGTATAAATAACGGAACTAGGACGTAATATTAACTGTGCGTTATTTGTGTTTGCATCGCGGAATTAAACAGGATGGCGATCGAACGCGCGAGCATAAACAGAATATTTCCGTGGATAGACGCACAGAGACGCGAGTAACAAAGTTATGGCTCTAATTGGCTGAAAGGGTAAGAAATTGCAGGAAGGCATGCGATATCGGACACGAATCGAGTGGGCATAAACGATGGCCCCCCCTGCCAGTGCTCGACGAATTTTATTTTTCTTGCACTCGAACGAAGCTGTAAAAACTTCCAGCCGCTCATTCAGATCTACTTTTCGAAAGCCAAGAGTATTACCCGCGGAAGTGCTATAAAACGTACATCCACAGTGACGTTTATGAGAATTGGGCTTTTATTCGCTTTTTATATTCCGGTTCCAGCCCCTATTTTTTTTCTCATCCCTCCCTCCCTCTCTCTCTGTCCCACCACGCGAACAGATGTTCGTCAAGCTCGTCGAGCACATTTATTTTGTTCTCTCGAGCGATTCTTTCTGCTGGCTGCGTCTGCTTTTAATTCCAAAGGTAAAGTTCTGAAATTGAATTGGACGATTCGAGAAAATTCAAAGCGGCTCGCTGACCAAACCCACCGCGGTGGATTTAAGAATCGAGAGGCAGAAATCGGTTAATCCAGCGCAGCGCCGCTTTTACGCGCGCTCGCTTATCGGTATTAACGATTGCGATATTAGCGAATTAGTATTTACTGTCCTGTTTATTCCGTTAATGCGCTCGAACTTCTCGAATCGCGTACCAGCGATAACGCAACGTTATTGTTCGACGTTTCTCCTCGTAGATCGTTACGTTCGCTCGATTTTCACGCGTTAGTGCGCCTTTTTGTTTAATTGGATTTTACAAAAATTTATGACGTTCGCAGAGAAGGATTTGCGTCTGAACGCATATACGAAAATCGTTCATTTATATGATAGTTGTTCATTTAGCTTTCGTGTTATCAAGTGCTTTCGCATTTATTTCTTTTTTAATTCGTTTCATTGCGTATGCGTGGGTATACGTTAATTGCAATTATTATTCATAGGATTAATGGTAATGGTAATATTGGTTGTTATAACGTGTTATTAATTATGTAGTTGTTGTATATTGTACGAGTGTATGAATTATTAGTTAGTTCAAAGGTAGGATATAATTGTCGAGAAATTAGTCATTTTTCTGGTGAATCGATAATTGTATATTTCTAATTTGGTTTTTTATCTATGTGATTTGTACATTTATTTATTTATTTATTTATGAAGATGTTTAAGAATCATTCATTGTGAGAGAGTTGAGAGGGAGAAAGGTATGAAAGAGACTTATGAGAGAGAAAGAGAGAGAGAGAGAGAGAGAGAGAAAGAGAGAATGAGTTATGAAAGAGACATTTATGAAAGAGAGAGTGAGAGAGTAAAAAGAGAGTTTTGAGAGAGACTTATGAGAGAGAATTGAGAGAGAGAGAGAGAGAGAGAGAGAGACATGAGAGACTTCAGAGAGAGAGAGAGAGAATTTTAAGAGAGAGAGTTGAGAGAGAGAGAGAATTTTAAGAGAGAGTTGAGAGAGAGAGAATTTTAAGAGAGAGAGTTGAGAGAGAGAGAGAATTTTAAGAGAGAGTTGAGAGAGAGAGAATTTTAAGAGAGAGTTGAGAGAGAGAGAATTTTAAGAGTGATGTGAGAGAGAGAGAGAGAGAGAGAGTTGAGAGAGAGAGTTGAGAGAGAGAGAGAGAATTTTAAGAGAGAGAGAGTTGAGAGAGAGAGAGAGAGAGAATTTTAAGAGAGAGAGAGTTGAGAGAGAGAGAGAATTTTAAGAGAGAGAGAGTTGAGAGAGAGAGAGAGAGAGAATTTTAAGAGAGAGAGAGTTGAGAGAGAGAGAGAATTTTAAGAGAGAGTTGAGAGAGAGAGAGAGAGTTGAGAGAGAGAGAGAGAATTTTAAGAGAGAGAGAGTTGAGAGAGAGAGAGAATTTTAAGAGAGAGTTGAGAGAGAGAGAATTTTAAGAGAGAGAGAGTTGAGAGAGAGAGAGAATTTTAAGAGAGAGAGAGTTGAGAGAGAGAGAATTTTAAGAGAGAGTTGAGAGAGAGAGAGAATTTTTAGAGAGAGAATTTTAAGAGAGAGTTGAGAGAGAGAGAATTTTAAGAGAGAGAGTTGAGAGAGAGAGAGAATTTTAAGAGAGTGTTGAGAAAGAGAGTTATGAGAGAGAGAGAATTTTAAGAGAGTGGGAGTTGAGAGAGAGAGAATTTTAAGAGAGAGTTGAGAGAGAGAGAGAGAGAATTTTAAGAGAGAGTTGAGAGAGAGAGGGAGAATTTTAAGAGAGAGTGTTGAGAAAGAGAGTTATGAGAGAGAGAGAATTTTAAGAGAGAGAGAGTTGAGAGAGAGAGAATTTTAAGAGAGAGAGAGTTGAGAGAGAGAGAATTTTAAGGGAGAGAGAGTTGAGAGAGAGAGAATTTTAAGAGACAGTTAAGAGAGAGAGAGAATTTAAGAGAGAGAGTTGAGAGTGAGAAATTGTTAAATAATAGTTTTCAAATATACAACATTCATAAACAAATATATAAAAAAACACATATA